>NW_006399768.1:2611035-2620788 GCF_000299155.1 Elephantulus edwardii | reverse complement strand
GCATACATACCCCCATTACCCCAGTCACTGAATCAATCCACTTCATAAAGGATCTTCCTCTCCTGTGCTCTCCCTCCACCCTCCCAAGCATGAAGTCCTTCTCCAAGGACTGGTCCCTCTTTGTAACATGTCCTAAGTACACATACACACACACACACACACACTGTTGCTGTGGTTAGGTGCCATAGAGTCGAGTACAATCCGTAACCACTCATGAACAGCAGATCTGAACTCTGTCCCATCCTATGAGAATGACAATATATACTAAGTAACAATATTTAATTTTTTCATAGTTTAGGTTATTAATATAAATTAACAATTATTGGGTTATTTCCTTAGGATGTACTCCACTAGTGCAGTAGAAGTGTAAGCAATGTATGTATCTTAATTCTACCAGGAGACATCAGGATACGCTGCTGCAAGAGCAAATGGGTATTCTAAGTCATCTATTTACTACAAGATGTGTGGTCTTATATCATGATCAAAGATCATGTAATGTGTTTCTGTTCAACAAATTTGGAAAATAAAATTGATAGTCTCAATATCTTATACAGTAATGTTGGTACTTGCTGTTGATTTGGATCCAATCTATAGCTCAAGCTCCATCAGGTTTTCAAAGGCAGAAAATCACACATGAGAAGATTACCTATATCCTTCTCCCTTGGACCATACCTTAGATTCGAATTGCATGTCTTTGAAATTGCAGCATAACTTCTTACCAATAGGCCTCCAGAGCTCCCTTTTACACCTTATTGTTAACTAAGGTCAGCCATTTGTTGTATGATGTATTTATTAATTTATTTGCCAATTTATCTTTTCTGTTTATATAAATATCAGGTAAAAGAATTCTGATGATGTAGTGCATCACATGTTTCCCTGCTAACAACAAGGTCAGTAGTTTTAATCCATTAATTGTTCTACGGGAGAAAGAGAGTTTCTTCCAGTAGAGATATATAGCCTAAGAGGATCACTATGAAACGGGATCATTTTGATGGCAGGGGTTAGCTATCAGGATTCTATGTTTTATCTAGCTATGTATCTAACTAAACATATTGAAATGTTACACTGATGCTTACAAATATTCAAACTACATCATTGTATTGATACCTAGTAGATCAATGGTACATTTTATATAACATACACACACACATCAGGTGTACTGCAGTGCAACACGATGTCTTAAGTGATGCAACACACAAACGTATCCTTGTGAAAATGAAAAATTGATTATTGTGGCTCCAGACTCTTTTGGATAGTATAGTTATAAATGGCTAGAAGCAGTTACCCTAATTTGAGAAGTTATAACCTTTTTTCAACATACTAGGATTTATATTTGTTAGTAGATCACAACATTAATATCACTTGTTCTTTCAAAAATATAAGAAATAGCATGAAAAATCATAAAAAGTCCTGAATATTACATTTTAAAATTATACTAGACAGTATTGACTCAAGTACATAATTTTTTGTTGGATTTTTTTTTTAATTTGCTAGTATGTCGGAAGCAAGAGTGGCATCCACTTCCATAATAGCTTGCCTCTGGAAACTGTATGAACCTGGAGAGGATGAAAGGCACCCAAGCATCAAGAACTCTTCTTCATAGGGTCTCTATGAGTTGCCTGCAACTCAATGGCACTTAACAACAACAACAGCTAGTATTTTGTCCTGGTAATAAATTAATATTGATAGTGACCAAAAACTGCTTGGTACTGTTCAAGGGAAATGTTTTTAGGTGAGTACAGAATGACCTGACTTGACAGCAACATCAAGTTGTTTATTTTTACTTTGTTTTATTTTACCCCTCCAAATTCATGGCAGATGGGTAGTGTGCCTATGGTGTAACAAAGCTTTGGTAGAAGATTTAATTGTGTTATCAAATAATAATGTTCATTAGTGTTTTTTTTAAAAAAACAACCACCCCTAAATATCACAATATGTCTTATAATTTTAAATATTTGCCTATGGAGAGGATTTTAATATTTTGTTGTCTTCTATCTGTTTTTAACTCACCACAATCACTCATTCTATTTAACTCTGAAATTTTTCTCTTGTCCTCGATAATAATTTCAAAACAGTATCCTGCTCTAGCAATAAGGTTTCATGAACAAGTTGCTAAATATTTGTTTCTTTATCTTACTGATTTTCCCCTTACAATGTTTATTGCCTTTCTGAAACTTCCATAAATACTCAAAAAAAAAAAAACAACCAAAAAACAAACCCAAACACAACAAACATAAGAGAGGCCTTTGCAGTTATTAAGGACACTGCTTCTGTGACTCTGCATAAATCAAGATTTATACAGCCCAATAAAAAGGTAATATACTGAACCAATATTTAGCAGTTGGGTTATTAAAATCTTATTGCTTGGGTAGTATATTGATTTCAGGGTGACAAGAAGTAAACACACCAAATTTCCAACTGCAAGTTGAAGCCAAATTTAAAAGAATATTTCTACTTTTGGTTGGATCAAAACTTTTCTCACCTTTTTATGATTAAATAGTCCACAATGAATATTCTCATGTTTCTCTCTCTTTTAATATTTCCCTTTGAAAAACAAACAATAGCTCTAGGCAATGATCTACCATGATTAATGATAGAAACAGTAGCCTTTGAGTTACAATGTCATACTGCTACTAAAGTTTTCAAGGTCACCATTGACTTCGGAAAAGTTCAAAAGAAGTTAAATATTCATAAAACATGACCTCATTTTATGAGAGGTGTCGTACTTGTTTTATGACAGTCCATTTTAACAGAAAGAAATGCAAGGAAACTTTAACTCTAAATACTTGACATAAAATTCAACTGAGAATGCTACTGGAAAGCATTTTATGATTGAAGAAAATAAGAGAGACATTTCCTTTAATAACTTTATCTGCAAAAGTCAGAAGTCTCTTAATCTGCTTAAATGATAGTCTATTAGTGTCTGAACTCCTAATAAAGGCCGAGCCATGAAGCAAGGAGGGTCACCTTATAGAATGCTTTGGTTCTTATCTCAGATTTATGAATCATATTTATTGGAAAGATTCATCTTGAGTGGAGGTAATTTTGTACTCTAATTATCAACAGGCTGAAGTATATCAATGGGCAAAAAGAAATTAAAATACCAACACAGTTCAAATCTGTTAATAGATAGCAAAAAAAAAAAAAGAATGGATAAATGGATAAAGGAGATAGTGGAGAGAGAATGGTAGTGGAGGGAGGCTGGAATGGAGAAAAGAAACAGCTACTGTACATAACCTCTTCTTATTATAAAATCATGTAGATTGTTCTCTAGTGTCATAGTCTCATATTCTTTCAAACTTTTTTAAGTCTATATTATTATTATTATTTCAAATAACCAAAGTTTACTGGGTAAATATAGGAAAATAACACCCTAAATAATACAGAAGTCTCAAAATCTAAAATTTATTGCTGTAGAGTTGGATCCACTGGGCTTCCATACAGAAGGAAGTGGCCATTTCCCCTCCCCCCATACTATTTTGATGAATTAAAATCATCAATGAATGGCCATGTTTAGGTTAACAGCTCAACTCCCTAACCATCTACTTCTTTTCTGTATCGTAGAGTCTAGATTGGCTCAAAGCTGACCATCCAGTGTGGTTTCAGAGGCAGAAATCACACAGGAGCTTGTCCATCTTCCTCTCATACAGCACCTAGTGAATTCCAAACCTTATGCTTTTGGGTTGGCATCACAACTCTTTACCACCATAGCTCCCTTTTTAGGCTTCAGAGCATCCTAATAAAGACATTGTTGTTGTACTTAAATTGTTGCATTTATGTTATCATATTCATAGCTGACCCTCCTTTGGGTTTGCAGTGGCAGTTAATTGCACTGGAATAGATTGCTCATCTTTCTCCTGTGGAGCAGAGAGTGGATTCACACCACATACCTTCAGAATTACAGTGCAGCTTTTTACCACTAGGCCACCAGAGGTCTCTAATAAAGAAGTAAGAGCTACTAATTAATTAAAGTGTTTGTTGTTTTTATGTGCCATCAGGTCAATTACAACTTACAGCAACCTTCTGCACAGTATCTCTGAACCCTGCCCTATCCTGAGTCAATCACACTCTCTCAGACAACACCAAATCCCATCACTATGTTAATCTCTCTATTCAGGGTCTTCCTCCCCTGTGCTATCCTTTCACCTTTCCAAGTATGATGTCCTTCTCCAAGGATTTGTCCCTCCTGGCCACCTGCTCAAAACAACATTGAAATGAATTTCACACAAATAGAATTTTCTTTAAATGAAAATTTATATGTAGTGAAATTAAATGTTTTGTCTGCGTATCTATTTTAAAATTAGTGCTTCATTATGTGGTAAATATACAACATGTTTTTTGCTATAGTTTGAAGTCTGGATGGATTTTTTTGTTAAGTGCATGAGAGTCAATGCTGACTTATAGCTGACACTTCAGTGGGTTTTAAGAGGCTAGTGATTTGAAATTTGTGCCTTGGGTTAAAATACAGCTCGTTAACACTAAGCCACTAACTAAGCTTAGTTCTCATTGTTTCCCATTAAGTTGGACCCAACCCACAGTTGACCCTCCAGAGGGTTTATAAGGCAGTAAATCTCATGTGAGGAGATGATGACTTCTTCTGCCAGAACAGTTGGAGGATTCAAACCACTTGCCTTTGATTTTGCAGTGAAGCTTCTTATCTCTAGGCCATTAGGCTAACAGAGTTCTCCATGAACAATTTATAAATGAATAAGTGGGCCTTTTTGAAAATAAAACTTGATTTATAAAAATAAAATGTGAATAATTTGACTACAGATTATAAATCACTAAATTCTGATGTA
This sequence comes from Elephantulus edwardii, assembly GCF_000299155.1. Classification (NCBI taxonomy): domain Eukaryota; kingdom Metazoa; phylum Chordata; class Mammalia; order Macroscelidea; family Macroscelididae; genus Elephantulus; species Elephantulus edwardii. The sequence continues at coordinate 2,615,989 of NW_006399768.1, read as the reverse complement.
GATTCTTGCTTTTGATTTATATTTTTTTATTAGTTGCCATCAAACTGATTCTGACTAATGGCCACTTTATTTACAAACCTGCAGCCTTCAAGTTAGTGCCAACTCACTCTTAACTTCTACTGGGTATCTCTGGTGGCCTAGTGATAAGGAACTGCACTGCCATGCCAAAGGCACACCATTCTTATTCACCACAGCTCCACGGGAGATAGATGTGCAATCTCCTCATACGTGATTTGCTGTTGCTGATAAGTGTCACAAATTGGAGTACAACTCATATCAACCCTATGAACACTAGACTGAACCCTCCCCTATCCTTTACCATCCTCATCATATCTGAAATACTGGAGCCCATTGCTGAAGTCATCATGTCAATCCACTTCATTGGGGTTCTTCTCCTTCACCCCATCTTTCCAATAATGGTACCCTTCTTCAGTGAATTGCTATATGTTTAAGATTTGAAAAATGAAGCTTCTCCAACTTTGCCTTCAAGGAGCATTCCAGCTACACACTCTCATATCTCTTTGTTTTCTTGGATGTCCATGGGATATTCTGTACTCTTCTCCAGAACCACAATTCCAAGGCATCAATTCTTCTGTCATCCTTATTCATTGTTCAGCTTTCTGATGCATATAGCAAGTGATTGAAAAGACCATGGCCTGAATTAGGCACACCTTAGTCTTCAAACTGATATCACTGCTTTTCAGCATTCTGGAGAGTTTCCTGGCAGTGGGCTTGCTAAATGCAATGTATCTTCTGATTTCCTGACTGCTGGTAACAGAGGTAGTTGATTGTTTATCCAAGGAAGAGGATATAGTTGGAAGCTTCAATCCTTTCTCCATCTGTCATCATGTTGACTGTTGGTCCTGTGTGAGGACCTTTGTTTTCCTGATGTTGAGATGTAATCCAAACCAAATGCTGTAGTCCTTGATTTTCTACAGCAAATACCTTACCTCAAGTCCTCCTCACTCTCCATAATCAAGTTTGTGTCATCCGCAGAACACAGATTATTGATGAATCTTCCTTCCATCCTGCTGACACATTTATCCCCATGGAGTCTGGCTTCTCAAATTATTTTTGCTCAGCATCAAATAGGTTTGGAAAAAGGATACAACCTTGACAAACTCCTTTCTTTATTATGAATCATGCAGTGTTCCCTTACTCCTTAATTGCTTACTCCCATGTTCCATTGTTTGTGCAACAGATTCTTGATCTATGTGTAAGTTTTGCATATGCACAATTAGGCATTCTGGAATTTCCATTTTTCTGAAAGTTAACCATAATGTATTATGATCCACACAGTCAAATGATTTTTCATAGTCAAGAAAGCACAAATAAGCATTCATCTGGTATTCTTTACTTTCAGCCAGGATCCAAATTACATCATCAATAATATTCCTGGTTCCACAGCCTTTTCTAAAGCCTTTTTGAACTTCTGGAAGTTATCTATCTATGTACTGTTAAAGCCATTTTAAATTACCTTCAGCAATATTTTGCTTGCATGTTATATAGTAGAAATTATTGAATAATATCATTAATATCACATGCAAGAAAGATTCTGCTGAAGATTACCCAAAAATGACTGGAGCAACACATCAACAGAGAACTGTCAGATGTTCTAGGCTGGATTTAGAAGAGGCCATGGCACTAGGGATATTATAACTAATGTTAGATGGATCTTGGCAGAAAGCAGAGTACAAGAGAAATGACTACTGTGCTTCAATGACAATGCAAAGGCTTTTGACTGTGTGGATCAGAACAAGCTGTGGGTAACTCTGAGAAGAATGGGAATCCCAGAACATTTGACTGTGCTTATGCGAAACCTAGGCTTGAACCAAAAGGCGGTCATCAGAACAGAGCAAGGAGACACTGCATGGTTCAAAATTGGGAAGGGCTCTGCTAAGGATGTATTATGTCTCCATACCTTTTCAATCTGTATGCAAAACAAATTATCTGGGACACTGGGCTGTGTGAGGAGGAACATGGCATCAGGATCGGTGGAAGATTCATCAACAACCTCCATTATGCAGATGACACAACCTTGCTTGCTGGAACTGAGGAGGGCCTGAAGTGCTTTCTGCAGAAGGTCAAGGACTGAAGCCTTCAATACTGATTGAAGCTCAACATCAAGAAAACAAAAATTCTCACCACTAGGCCAATCCGCAGCATCATGGTGAATGATGAAGAGATTGAGAAAGTTAACAGTTTTAGTTTGCTTGATTGATTCTCACATCCTGGAGAGGGTGAAACTGTGTTGCTCTTTGGAGGCAAGGATTCAGAAGCTTCATCTGACATACTTTGGGCATGTTACAAGAAAAGATCAGTCCTTCGAGAAGGACATCATATTTGGTAGAGTGGAGGGACAGCGTAGGAGAAGAAGACTTGATGAGATGGATAAATTCAGTGGATGGAATAATGGGAGTAGGCGTGTCAGAGACAGTGAGGTTCACACAGGATAGAGCGGAGTTTAGGGATCTTGTACATAGAGTTACTATGAGTCACAAGTGACTGGACAGCACATAACAACAACAACAATGTGATATTGATATTTCTTGGGTTATTTTAGAGTGTGCCACAGAATCTCTCAATATTGCATCTGGAAGCTTAAATCTGTTTTAAAGTACTTCCAACTTGAGAAATGTTGGGCAAGTTGTTCCCTTTTTTATTCTCTGCTTCCCGATCACCACACATTTCATTATAATATTTCCCTTAATCTTTTCAAACTGTCATATGAAATAATCTGTTCAATTTTTTTACTTTAGTGTCTCTTTTGTTTTGGCTTCTCAATGCTCTAATGCAATTTTCAATCTCTTCTGACATCTGTTTTGGGTTTTTTTTTCTCCTCCTTCTTCATAAGGGTCCTTTGCTTTCTTCATGGATGGTATTCTTGATGTCTTCTCACAGTTTCTCTGGTCTTCAATTATTGGTGATTAATTCTTCACACCTGTTCCTGAGTTGATTCTTAAATTCAGTGGGAATAGACTCAAGGTCATATTTTGGTTCATGCAGAATAGATTTAATTTTTCTCAGCTTCAATTTACTGCATCTAAAACCCCACTGGCAGTTAACTAGGAGTTGGTTCCAACACAACCACTGTTGTTAAGTGCTGTCAAAGGAATACAACTCATAGAGACCTTACAGATAACAGATCCGAATTCTGTCCTATCTTGTGCCATCCTCACCATCTCTGATGTACTCAAGCTCACTGCTGCAGTCACAGCTGATTGAATTTTCCCTTTTTTCACTCTCCCTCCACCTTTACAAACATAATATCACTCTCCAAGAATATCCTCTCATAGCGATTTGTCCAAAGTACATGAGAAAAAACTCTAATACTTTTGCCTCCAAAAAGCACTTTTGCTACACCTTCTCCAAGATATACATGCTATTTTGACATTTTGTGATAAATCTATACCTAAAACAAGAAGTTGTTGCCTAAATGGGGCAAAGAAACACATTATTTAAAATCAGAAAAGGTGTCCATCAAGATTGTGTTCCATAGATGGTCAAGAGAACAAACAAATGTGTTTTGAAAAAAGTGCAGTCACAATGATCTTTGGAGGCAAAGATGGTGAACCTTTGTCTTTCATACTTGGAACATGTAGCTAGGTAAGGCTATTCCTTGGTAAGTGACATCATGCTTGAAGACAGAGGGTCAGCAAAGGAAAAGGAGACTCCTAATAAGATACATTGACACAATGACTTCAGTAAAGTTTGTCAGAGATGATGAGGATGGCACAAGATAGGTCAGGACAGCCGGTCACAGGGTTGCTATGAGTCCTTAGTCAACCCAAAAGCATCTAACAACAACAACAACATGGGATTATCAGTACTTTTCTCCAACACCGCAGTTCAAAAACATCAATTCTTCTTCTTTCATCCTTAGTCATTGTGCAGATCTTATGTGCATAGCAAGTGATTGAAAAGACCTTGGCCTGCATAAGGTGTATTTTGGTTCTCAAACTGACATTATGGATCCTCAGTTATTTGGAGAGGCCCTTGACTGCTGACTTCCCCAGTGCAATTTGTCTCCCTGTCTCTTGCTCATGAAGCCAACAGTGTTGACTGTGGATCCAAGTAAGATGAAGTTGTTAACAGTTTTGATATTTTCTTTATGATGTTGTCTACCAGTCCTGGGGTGAGAAATTTTGTTTTCTTGACATTGAGCTACAATCCCTGTTGTATATCATTGGTAAACAATAGCAGTTAAGTTTCCAAAATGTTTAATCTTTACAAGTGAGTGTTGCCCATCTTTCCCCTTTGGAGCTACAGATGAATTTAAACCTCAGATATGACATCTGAGAAATGACACCATGCTGAAAGAAGTGCAAAGTTAGAGAAGAAAAGAAGATCCTCAACACAATGGATTGATACGGTGACTATAGCAATGGGCTCAAGCATGTCTCCGGTTGTAGGGATGGCATAGGATAAAGCAAGGGATAGGTCTGTTGTTCACAGAATTGCTTTGAGTCATAGAGTTTTATTGACCTACTGGATATAAAGTTATGCTACCAAGCCAAAGGTGAGTTATTTTAATCTGCATCCCTTAGGCTTGGTTTTAATTGGGTTTGGTCTAACATTCTTCTAAGTCATATATCACTGGTCTGTCCATTTGCTGTACAGAGGTAACTTTGCAATGCTAAACACTGTGACACTGATGTGTCAAATGTGATAATGGTTACCCATTGAGGACAATGCTTGTTGGAGCTCCTCGATTAAAACTATCTTGAAAGCAGAAGTGGCATCCACTCCCAAAATAGCTTGCCTCCAGATACTGTATGAACTTAGAAAAATGATGAAAGTTATACAAGTGTTCATATCTTTAATTCATATAAGTCTTTTATGACTGGATGGCACTTAACAACAACAACAAATATAATAGGTAATAATGACTTTCTTCCAGTTTTCCAGGTAGATGCTCTCCAAAGTTCCTGGCATAGCCTGGTGAGCATGCATC
>NW_006399768.1:2584167-2607715 GCF_000299155.1 Elephantulus edwardii | reverse complement strand
AAATGGAGGGAAGGGTGGGCAGGGAGAAAAGTGAAACAATGAATGGATGGAAATCCAAAATCTCTATAAATATTTATTAAAATTAATAATTATAATAATAAAAGGAAAAACCCTATAACCCTATAATCTGAACAGAGCAAGGGAACACTATGTTTTAAAATCAAGAAAGGTCTGTGTCAAGACTGTATCCTTTCACCATACTCACTCAATTTGTATGCTTAGCAAAATATTAGAGAAACTGAACTTTATGTGAAGCAAACTTAACAACAACCTGCTACTGAAACTTGCCTGCTAAAAGTGAGATGGACTTGAAATGTTTCCTACAGTAGATCAATGACTATAGCCTTCAACAAGGATTGCATTTCAACATTAAGAAGACAAAATCCTCACTATTGGGCCAATGAACATCAATATTAAAAAATCAAGTACATTGGGAATGTCTGTTGTCAGGAATCTCTCCAATGTACTGAAGACAAATTATGTTAGTCTGGAAACTAAGGTGCACTTGATCCAAGCCATAGTCTTTGCAACTACTTGCTATCACTTACATCAGAAAATTGATTAGGGATAATAGAAGGATAATTGATGCCTTTGAGCTGTGCTAGAGAAGAGTACTGAATATGCCATAGACTGCTAAGAAAACAAACAGGTTCTTCCGTGAGAGGGTAAAGGCAGGCTGCTCCTTGAAAACAAGAATTTTCAAGCTTTGTCTGACATATTTTGGACATGTTGCAAGGAGGAACCAGTCCTTGGAGAGGTACATCATGATTAGGAGGGTTGAGGGACAGCACAAGAGAGGAAGACTCTTGATAAGATGAATTGATTCAGTCTTTGGTGTAATAGGAGTGGGTTTGTCAAAGACAATAAGGTTAGCACAGGATAGAGCATAGTTTAGGGCTTTTGTACATAGGGCCACCATGAGTTGCAAGCAACTTGATGGCACATAATGACAACAATGACAACAACAGCAACAACAGCAACAACCGCAATGACAACAACATTATGAGAGATGGAGAAAAGATTAAAGTTGTCAACAATTTCATCTTGCTGAGTCTACAATCAATATCTTTGCTACTAGTAGTCAGGAGATCAGAAGGCATTTTGAGAAAGACTGCCATCAGGGATCTCTGAAGTCTTGAAGAGCAATGATGTCTGTTAAAAGATCAAGGTGTGCCTGATTTAAGCGATGGTTTTTCAATAATCTTCTATGTATGTGAAAACTGAGAAATGAATAAAGATTACAACAGAAGAACTGATGTCTTTGAGCTGTGGACTACTATAAGAACAAATAGATACACACCTTGGAGAAAGTGTAACTAGAGTGCTTCTGAGAGGCAAGAATAGTAAAACTTTGTCTCACATTCTTTAAGCATGTTGTTAGGAGGGGTTTTTCTTGGCAAGGGACACTCTTGGAAATGAGATGATTCAGCAAAGCAAAGGATGGTCTTCAAAGAGACAGATTGAAACAGTGACTTATGTGATAGGTTCAAATATGCTAGAGATGATAAGGATGGCATGGGTTTCAGATTTGTTGTTGCTATGAAACATACTTTACTTGAGTCCATCTAACAACAACGAGCAAAAATATATCTGAGGCTATCAGATTCTGAGGGACACAAAGGAAAAGATTTTCTACTAAATTTTTTTCAGACAGTATAGCCTTGCTACCACACTTGATTCAGACTGTGGTCTTTTTAATCACATGCTACACATCAGAGAGCTAGACGGTGTACAGGAGAAGAATTGATGCTTTTGAGTTACGGTGTTGGATGAAAGTACTGAATATCCCAATGATTACCAAAAGAACAAATGGATATGTCTTGGTGAAAGTGTAATCAAAGAGGTTCTTGGAGGCAAAGAAGGTGAAGCTTCTCCTTCTTTAGATATGTTGCTATGTGAGACCTAGCTTGGAAAGGGACATCATGCTTGGAAAGATAGTGGATCAGCAAAGGAGAGTAAGACCTCTCAAGGAGATGGATTGATGAAACAATGGGTTCACATGTTCCAGAGATAATGATGAAGGCCCAGGATGGGGTAGGACTCAGGGTTTTGTTTTTTGGGGGTTTTTTTGTGTTTTTTTTATAGGATTGCTCTAAATTGTACTCAATTTGATGGCACCTAAAAACAACCACCACCATGAATGTTCTGGTGTGCTAGTGTGCAAGGAGATACTCTGAACTCAAAGCCGGTTGATTCGATTTCACCAGTTGCTCTGCAGAAGAAAGATGGGACATTTCCTCCCTTGTGATTTACAGCCTCTGAAAACTCACTGGAGGGACAGGTACAAGTAGATTCTGACTCAGTAACATGTAACAATCAGCCATAAGAAATGTAAAACAAATCTCGTATTAGCCACATGATTTATGGCATTTTGTAACAATATTACTAGGAAACGAATTCAGATAGCATGGACTTGTTTCATTACTATCTGCAAGTTGATATCGTTGCTAGTTAATGCCAAATCATTTATGACTCATGGTGGGCCCAAGTGTTCAGAGTAAATCTTCCTTATAAGTTCATAACAGATTTTACAGAAATAATGTGTCTATGATGGTGAAAATTTGATATAGACTTTTCACAAGACAATTCAGGACTGCAGTGTTCAGTAAAGGGAGTTATAAAAATGAAATATATACTTTGTATAATACAAGTGATTGCTGGAGCTAAGAGGTTATATAAAATTCTATTTCTAAAGTATGTAGGCTGGGAAAAGGAAAAGTTCAAAAATACAGTGTTTTTGTTTTAGAACATCTGTGTTTGAGAGATAGAGGAGGAAAAGTGGATGTACAAATATAGAAAAAATATAATAAGGATATATGATCTTATAGAAACTCAGAGAAGAAAACATATTTCTTTAAAAAGAGTCTCACAATCTATCTTGTGTTTAAGCTTATTGTTGAAGTCACTACGTCACTCAGTCTTGTTGAAGGTCTTCCTCTATCTCTGACCCTGCACTTTTCTAAGAATAATGTCATCATCCAAGTACTGGCTTCTCCTAATAACTTATCCAAAATATATGAGACAAACTATAACCATGCTTACCTCTAAGAAACACCCTGGAGGCACTTAATCAAGACAGACTTGTTTGTTCTCTTTGTAGTCCATGATACGTTCAATAGTCTTCACCAAGACCACAATTCAAAGGTTTTGATTTTTCAGTCTTCTTTAATTCATTGACCACCTGTCACGTACATTTGAAGCAGGTGAAAACGTCATGGCTTAATTTAAGTGCACCTGAGTCTTTATACTGAAATACATTTTAAAATGTGTAAGAAATATTTTACAGCATATTTATTCAATGCAAACTTGATTTCTTTACTGCTACTTTCATGGAGGTTGATGGATAAAAAAAAATGAAATGCTGTACAAATTCAGATTTTTCCTCCTCCATTTTTCATGATGTTGTCTATGGTGCAGTTACAAGAATTTTTGTTTTCTTGTTATTGAAGTGTAATTCATACTAAAAGCTGTTGTCTTTGATCTTCAAGTCCTTTCCACTTCCCCAAATCAAAGTTATGTGATGCACGTAATAAAGGGTGTTGAATTTTCCTCTAATACTAATGCCACATTCTTCTTAATATAGTTCAGCTTCCCATGTTACATATTTAACATACAGATTAAATAGTGTTATTGAAAGAATGCAATCCGGAAGCACATTTTTCCACCTGATTTGAAACGATGTAGCTTCTCCTTATTAATTTTGAATGAATTCTTCTTGGTCTATGTATAACTTTCACAGGAGAACAATTAAGTGGTCTGCAATCCCATTCTTCTCAATGCTATCCATAATTTATTATGATCTCCATAGTTAAATGCCTTTGAATAGTTAATACACCACAAATATATATCTTTCTGATATTTCTGCTCTCAGCTAATATCTATGTGACATAAACAATGTCCATGCCTTGTTTCATCACTTTTCAGATGTATTCATTTTCTCCAGCAGTGCTCAGCAGTACTCCGAGAAAGTCAACTATGAGTCAGTTCTAACTGTCACTACTGAGTTGCTTGTTTTAAAAATAAGATTTTAATAAGAAAATCAAGGCCTTCTGCAATATTCAATAGTATATTAAACCTTGAAATCTAAAGTGAATGGGTTGGAAAGATGATACGAGACACAAATGATGAAAATAAAATGGAAATATAATAGATACCAGAGGATAATAAGAAGAAAAATTGATGTATAATGAAACTGAAAGAACAGTAGTAGAGATAAACATCAACACGTGAACTAACTACATTTGCTATCTCACATGTCCCCTTTGGGAAATGACAAAATGTGACCTTACTAATACATGTCTAATATGGTGAAGACTTCAGTCACAGGGAAACAAGGTGTCGAAGACTAAGGAGGGTGTTATTATTATGTTGTTGGTTTTATTGGTGTCATCCAGTTGAGTACCAATCATAGTGACTCCATGAACACAGATCTGAACCTGTCCTATCCTGTACCATCCTTAAAATCTCTAACACATGCAAGCCCATTGGCTCAGTTACTGGGTCAATTGATTTGGTTGTCTTCTTCTCCTTCACTGTCCTCCCCATTTCCATGCATAATATCCCTCTCCAAGGAGTAGCCTCTCCTGGCAGCATACCCAAAGTATGTGAGATAAAATATTACCTTCTTTGCCTCCAAGGAACACTTAGTCTTCACCTTCTCCAAGACATATCCCTTCTTTTAGCAGTCCATAGGATATTATGTAAGATGTTGAGAAGGCAAGAATAGATAAAGAGTATTCTCAATGAACAGGAATGTAAGGAATTAAGTGAAATATCATCATAAATGGTGATAGAAAAGAGAGATAAATTATATTATTGTTGCAGTTGTTGTTATGTGCTGTTGAGTCTCTTTCAACTCATAGTGACTCTAAGTACAATAGTCCTGAAACCTGTTCTACCTCATGCCTATCTTTTTGACTCTCACACACTTAAACCCATTATGCCTATCACTGAATCAATCCACCTCATCCAGAGTCTTCCTTTCCTGTGCCTCAACCCTCCCAGGCATGACATCCCTCTTTAAAGACTGATCTCTCCTTGCAACTTGTCCAAAGATGTCAGATGAAGCTTAAGAATCTATGCCTCCAAGGAGCACTCTGGTTTCAACCTCTCTATGATGAAACTGTTCTCCTGGCAGTCTATGGTATATTCAATACTCTTCTCCAGCACAACAGTTCAAATACATCAAGTCTCTTTATATCAACCCTAGTCACTGTATAGGTTTCTGGATGCATGGCAAGTAACTGCAAAGACCATGGCCTATATCAGGCTCGCCTTAGTCTCCAGACTGACATCATTGCTCTTCAGTACTCTGGAGAGGTCTTTGAGAGCAGACTTTCTCAATGCAATTTGTCTTTTGATTTCCTGGCTGCTAGTGCTAAGAGTGTTGATAATGGAGCTAACAAAACTAAAGCTCTTAACAATCTGAATCTCTTCAACATCTATCAGAATGCTGCCAGTTCTGTCCAGTGGTGAGAATCTTTCTTTTCTTGATGTTGAGCTTCAGTCAATATTGAAGGCTGCAGTCATTGACCTTCATCAGCAGTGCTTCAGATCCTCCTCAATTTCATCAAGCAGGGTTGTGTCATCTGCATAACGCAGGTTGTTGATGAGTCTTCCTCCAGTCCTGATGCCACATTCCTCCTCATAGAACCCAGAGTTGTCAGATGATCTGTTCTGCATATAGAGTGAAAAGGTATGGAAATAGGACACATTCCTGGCATATTTCCTTCTAAGTGTTTCTTTGCTCTGTTTTGATGACTGCCTCCTGGTCCAAGCACAGGTTTTGTATAAGCAAAATCTCATGTTCTGGGATTTCCATTCTTCTCAGAGTAAACTACAATTTGTTGTGATCCACACAGTCAAATACTTCATAGTCAATGAAACACAGGTAGACACTCCTCTGGTACTCTCTGCTGCCAGTCAAGATACATTAAACATTAGTTATAATATCCCTAGTCCCACGGCCTCATCTAAACCCTGCTTGCACGTCAGACAGTTCTCTGATAATGTGCTCTTTCAGTAGATAATTTTCAGCATTCTCTTGCTTGCATACGTTATCAATGATATTGTTCAACATTTATCAGTCTGTCAGGTTACCTTTCTTTGGAATGGGAACAAATATAGATCTCTTCTTGTCAGTTGTGCAGGTTGTTATTCTATATTTAAGTAAAAATGTTGCTAACTAGAGGTGGAGGGTTATAAGAGAATAGAGGATTGTGATTTAATTTCAGCAGTGGGGGCTGATGAACACAAAACCCTATACCTCCTCTTCCTCCTCAGCCAAGCCCAGGAGCATAAAAAATTAGAGGGTGTGAAATCTTCGAGAGAGAGTTAAAGTACCAATGTTTTGGGAAATTTTCATGAAGAAAGTAATAGTAGAGAAATATATTGGTTTCTGTGTTGTTCAACATCGTTTTAAAAATTGCATGACTTTAACAAGCAAAAATTCATATTCTCCCAGTTTAGGAGGCAGCCCCAGATTCAGGGCATGTGAGAGGAAGATTTTCCCTGTCCACACTGGGAAAGAAGCCTTGTGGAAGCTTCCCTGTTGCTGGTATTCCTTAAAGAGCTCCATACATCCCATTTTTTCCCCCTGATTCTCTCTGGGCCTAATTTGCTCTTTTTCTATCTCAAAAACCCTTCTGTTTGAAATGCATTCAACATTGTTATTTTTCATTGGAGAGAATACACAAAGTTACTGTACCAAAAAGAACTGGCCAAAATAAAAATATTTCAAGAAGTAACATAAGAGTTGATGGTAACGAAGGAAGACATTCAAACGACATGAAAGGCATTGACTAAAAATAAAGCCTGATGAATCAGTGGAATACCAATTAACATGTTTCCACTCACAAATACAGCCCTGTATATGCTCATTAATTTATGCCAAAAGTTTTGAGGACTGACTGAGATTCATATTCTTTTTCCTATTCCTAAGAAATGTAGAAGTTATAGGACAATATCATTAATGTCACATGCAAGCAAATTATTGCTGTAGATCATCCAAAAATGGTCAGTTCAGTACATTGACAGAAAACTGTCAGAAGTTAAAGCTGAGTTTAGAAGATACTCGGTATCAGATGCTTCTGATTGAAAGCAGGGAATACCAGAAGAAAGTCTATGTTTTATTGACCATGTAGAGATATTTAACTGTGTGGATAATAAGGAATGAGTACCATGAGAAAAATGTCAATTCCCAAAACTGAATTATGCTTATATGAAACCTATTCTTAGAGCAAGAAGCTGATGCACAAATAGAGGAAAGGAATAGTATTATTGCTTTGTGACTTAGCATCACTTGTGACTCACATATATTCAGAAGCTCTGAACCCTGAGCCAAACTATTGTCTCTGAACACCTACCCCCATAACCTTAGTCACTGATGAGTCATATTCCTCTCATCCAGGGTCTTTATCTCTTGTGCTGTCTCTCAACACTCCCAAGTATGGTATGGTGTCCCTTTCCTAGGATTGGTTCCTTCTTGCAACGTGCCCAAAGTATGTCAGATGGAGCTTCAGAATTTGTGCCTGGTTTCACCCAGAATGAAACTGTTTGTTCTCCTAACAGTCCATGGTACATTCACTACTCTTCCTCAGCACCAAAACTCAAAAGCATCAATTCTTCTTCTATCATCCCTAGTCATCTGATGCACAGCAAGTAATTGCCAAGTCCATGTCCTGGATCAGGTATACCTTAATCTACTGACTGACATCATTGCTCTTCAGTACTCTTGAGATGTCTCGGAAAGACTTTCCCAATGCAGTTTGTCTTTTGATTTCCTGGCTGCTGATTCCAAGAGTGCTGATTGTGGAGCCAAGCAAACTGAAGTTGTTAACAATCTCAGTCTCTTCACCATCTATCATGATGCTGCCAAATGGCCCAGAGAATCGTTCTTTGATTAACATTGTGCTTTAATCCATATTGGCTGTAGTTCTTTCCTTTCTGCAACAAACACTTCAAGGCCTTCCCCAGGTTTAGCCAGCAATATTGTGTCACAACATGGTTTAAAAACAAGAAAAGTATGCATCAAAATTGTATCTCTCTTATTAAGTATTCAATCTGTATGTTGAACAAATAATCTGAGAAGCTGAACTCTGTGAAGGATAATGTGGTAACAGTATTGGAAGAAGACTCATCAATAACCATAACCAGTGTTATGCAGACAACACAACCTTGCATGCTGAAAGTAAGGAGGATTTTAAGTAATTGTTGCAGAAGATCAAAGACAATAACCTTCATAATGAATTCCATCTAAATATCAAGAAAACAAAAATATCTTACCACTGCACTGACAGGCAACATCAAAATAAATAAAAAGATTAAGTTTTCAATAACTTCATTTTACTTGGATCCACAATCAACACTCTTGATATCAGCATTCAGAAGATAAGGAGACATAATGCATTGAAAAATTCCACAATTAGGGACTTCCCCAAATTACTAAGGAACAGTAATATCAGTTTGAGAGCTAAAGTGTACCTTATTCAGGTCATGGTCATATCAATCACTTCCTGTGTAACTAAGACCTGGAATATGAACTGTGGTGCTGGAGAAGAGTACTTAATATCCCATTGACTGCCAAAAGAATAAATGTTTTGGTGAAAGTCTAGCTGGAGGGCTTCTTGGAGGCAAGGATGACAAAGTTTTGTTTCATGTTCTTTGGGTATATTGTTGAAAGAAGTTATTCCTTGGAGAAAGACATCATGCTAAGAAATGACTGTTTTGCCAGAGAGTTGGCAAAAGAAAGGAAGACCCTCAATTAGATGCGTTAACACAGTAACAGCTGCAATAGACTCATGTACATCAGAAATGTTGGAGATAGCACAGAGTGGGATAGCGTGCAGAACTGTTTTTCACCTGGTTGTTGTGAACTGTACTCTACTGCATTGGGTAATCTCTTCTTGTTCAATATAATGCCTCTGAAAACCAACTGGATTATCAGCTCTGGTTCAGTTTCAACTCAAAGGAAGTCAATTAATAATAATGCATTGCTAATGTCAGATATATCCCTGGCTGAAATTAATGAATCCTAAAAGAATCAATGTCTGTCTGTGATTTATTGACTAGGTAAAGGCATTTGACTGTGTGCATCATAATGAATTATGGCTAATAGTGAGCAGAATGGGAATCCCAGTATAATTAATTGTACTTATGTGAAACCTATACTTAATCCAAGAGACGAGAATGTTGTGCAAACAGAGCAAGGGAAAGCTGTTGTTGTTACTGTATACCACTGAGTCAGAACCAACCTACAGCGACCCTCTAGTGGGTTTTCAGAGAAAGTCAATCACATGGGAGGAGAATGCCCATCTTTCTCCCATGGAATATCTGGTTAATTCAAACCACATGCCTTCGAGATAGCAGTGCTTCTTCTTACCACTAGGCCACCAGTGTGTGAAATTGAGAAGGGAGTGTATCAGGATTTTATTCTCTCTCCATATCTATTCAATCTGTTTGCTGAGCAAATGATTTGAGAAGCTTGACTCCAGGGAGAAGAGTGTGGCATCAAGATCAGAGGAAGACTCATCAATAGCATGTGTTATGCAGAAGACACATTGTTGCTTGCTGAAAATGAGGAGGGTGGCATAGTCAATTCATAATCTCCTGTGAACCTAAAAGCTCACAAATTGGATTTATTTTATTCTTCTACAGGGGAAAAGACTAACAAACTATTACCTTGAAAATTATCTCTCACACATGTAAATACACATCGCTGTCATATCAAATATTATACAGATGATGTTCAGTGAGTTTTCAGAGGTTATACATCAAATGGGAAGTGATTCCCCACTTTCATCCCTCAGAGAAGCTTTGGATTTGAATCTACTCTCTTTTGATTGATAGTACAATTCCTTAACCACTGAATCACCAGAACACTTGAAAATTACAATCAAGAAAATTCTATAACATGCAGTTTTACTCTAACATATGGGAGTCACGGTCGAAATAAACTCAGTGACAATGAGTTGGTTTGGGTTGTTTTAATAAGAGTTGATAAATAAAGCAATGCATTTCAGAGATACTTTTGAGAGAAATGATTCTTTGGCATTTGAAAAAATATCATTTTAGAGGAAGCTATGTCTCATAAACTATAAAATAATCTTGTACATGGATTTTGAAATTTATTGAAATGTGTGTATAACATTTTATATTTTAGTTCAAATGTAACTATATTTTCTTTTAAAATACCTTTCTTTTATATTTTAATTAAAATAAAACAAAGTTTTCATTATTTAAATAATAATATACGGATTATTCAAATAATTTTTCCAAGTTGAACTATAAAATTCTTGAAGAGAACAAAAATAAAGTTTCTCAATTACACTGACTTTATCCATTCCTACTTCTTTATTCTAATTATTAGAAACATTACTGTTGCTAGTTATTGTTGTTGTTGATGGTGTTGTTAGGTGCTATTGAGTTGTAGACAACTCATAGCGACCCTATAAACGAAAGGCCTGAGAGCTGTTCATAGAGTTTCCAGAGGGAAGCCATTTCAGACATGAATGCCACTCTTGCTTCCAGGCTTGTTTTAAGCGTGAAGCTCCACCAAACACTGTCCACCATGGGTAACCATTATCACCTTTGACACATCAGTGTCACAGTGTTCAGCATCACAGCAACCATGAGTTACCGCTGTTCAGCAATGTACAGACCAGTGCTCTACCACCTAGAAGAGTGTTTGACAGAAAAACAATTTGATCCAGGCCTGGGGGCTGCATATTAAAATCACCCACCTTGGGCTTGGTAGCATAACTTTCTGTCCACTATGCTAACATAGCTATCTCTATGTCATCGTTGTTATTGTTGTTAGGTGCTGTTGAGTTGTAGACAACTCATGGTGACTCTATGTACCAAAGGCACTGTTCATAGAGTTTCCGGAGGCAAGTCATTTCAGAAGTGGATGCCACTGTTGCTAAATACTAAATAATAAACATCAACAATCTATGCTGTACAGATGATACGCCTTGCTGAAAGTGAGAGAAGTGAGAAGGACTTGAAGTGCTTGATGCAGAAAATCAGAGACAACAGCCTCAGGATGGATTAAATCTCACTCAGTATCAAGAAGGCAGAGATTAACACCACTGGACAGAAAGCCAAGATAGATGGAGAAAATATTGACACTGTCAATGGCTTCTTCCTTGGATCCACAGTCAACACAGTCAATACCAGCAGTCTTCTTATAAAAGGTATTTGAAAAGAATAAAATATTGATTGTGCACAACTCTATCATTCTACTCCCGGTCTCATTTCTGTTAATAACTCCATGCTTTCTGACTACTGATCCTTCTTCCTGGTCCCCAACTTTTGCATTCCAGTCACTACTTAAGATGATAATGATGATGATGATGATTATGATGATGATGATGATTGATGATGCTGCATCTCAGTTATGTTTGATTGCTTTCTGATTCCAAAAGTTGGCAGAAAACATCTTTTTTCTCCTCTTTGACTCTGATTGTTGCTGCATATATTTCAATGATGGTGGTATTCACCAGTCTTCCTTGCATGTGTTTGGATAGTATCCTGTCACTCACAACATTACATTTCAAGGTGGATGTAGAAATGACCTTTTAATTATGAAAATGACCTCATTTTTTTCTCACCCTTTCATCTTTAGTGTGATCATGTGATTATCTGATTCAAAATGTTCTATACCAGTTCATCTCATTTTGCCGATACCTATTATGTCAATATTTATGTGTTCCATTTCTCTCTTAACTTTGTCCAGTTTTCCGACATTCATGCTTATCATATTCCACATTCCAATCATTAGTCTGCCTACAACTGTTCGTCTTCCTCTGTGTTTCCAAATTTGAGCACTCAGCCTCAAGTGCTATTTCTGCTAGTCTACTCTAAGTTTTCACTATAGTACATAAGGTTTTCAAAGTCCTGCTGATACATAAGTTGATGCCCAATCCTCTTTCATTTTCTGTCTTAATTTGGATGCTCAGCTCTAGAATAATATCTGACAGACATGCATTTTACTGAAAGGAGCAAATAAAATACCTTTCCCTTTTACCAATGAATTAATTGTTACTCTCCTCCACTCTCCAGCTTGTGTGTCTTGTCTCTTCCCTTTCTTTGTTCCATTAGAATCTTCTTGCACTCAAACCTACCCTATCCAGCACCTCCCTCACCCCTGCCATTCCTTTATATTATGGCTCAGACCTCAGTTTACTTCTGTGATGCTTTGCACCTTGCAGAACTGGTCTCTCATATTCTGCCTGACAGGTACTGCATTATAAACTGTGACTCACAGTGATCCTACGAAAAACAGATTGAAACGTTGCAAGAACCTAAAAATGTCAGACATGTTCATGGCCATTGTTGTGGTCACTAATCAACTCATCTTTTTGAGAGAAGGCCTTTCTCTTTTTTGGATGATTCTCTGTCTTTCTCAGCATAATGTCTTTTTCCAAGTACTGGTTCCTGATAACAACATGCCTAGAGTATGTGAGAAAACTTCGTCATCCTTGCCTCTAGGGAGCACCCTAATTGAACTTTCTCCTAGACAGATTTGTTTTGTTTTGGGGGGGCACTCCATAGTATATTCAATACTCTGAGAGCATCAGAATTCAAAAGCTTACTTCAGAAGTACTACATAATGTACTAATTTTCTAAAGTCCTACTTTTTTCTAACCTGTTTAAGATAGCTTGTCTACAGATGTGTATAGTCTTAGTAGTGCATGGGGTTAGGGAAAAACCTCAATTTTAATGAACACTTTCCTTTCAAAAGACATCAAATGTTGTACTCATAGTGCTCATTGCCTAGATTTAGCTATCTCAAATGGCAGCTGGTGCTTTTATTACTGTATAAAATATCTGACTGCTTTTGTAATAAAGAAGCTAAAGATCCCACTGCTCTCTTCCTACGGAGAGGGAACAGTAAAAGTGCCATTTAGTAAACTCTCTCCTTTCTAGTTAATAAAATACACTATGTCGGATGTGAGAAAATCAGAGTTGATATGGTCCTTAGAGTCTCCTAAAAGAGAAGAAAAACAGTATTGTCTCCTTAATTGTTTGATTGTTCTGTAAAGATTCCAGAATAGAAAATGATTCATCCACAATTCTCGCCTTCAAGGCCAAATGAATAGTCTCTTGCTTTGTAAGATATGGTAAAAGTCATATTGGTTTGTAAAGTTGTTCAGGCTACAGGGAGTTACCTAATTGTAAGTCACCCGAGTAGATGGTATGTTTATCTCATTTCCTACATGAACTCTAGGGAATCTTTTTTTTTAAAAAAAGAAAGAAAGTAAACTGAGATGTAGCAAATAAACCATACGTCTACCTTACAGGATTTATACTACATCAGGTAAAGAAAAACAAATAAATTATGACTTTAATCAAAGTAGGACGTAAAACAATTTAATATCCCACAAATCTGTGTTTACTTAGTCACTATCTATTAGGAATTCATGATCATTTGTATAAGGCTTAAAATAAAGTTCTTTTGTACTTCAATTGAGAAAAGAGTTTGCTAAGCAAATGAGAAATGTAATCAAGGATTCAGATGTAAAGTAAGCCTTCACAGATGTCAAAGTATCAGTTTTCATAAACCAAAATCCAATTGTTACAAACACTTACTTCTTTAGAAAGAGAATGAGAGAGAGTGGTGTCCTTGACAAATCTTTGAGACCTCACTTGTTTGTTGAAACTTGGAAATATCTGTTGAGCATGGTACCAGGTATGGAGCTGTATCCCCAGTGTCAATTTAGCTTTGATAGTAGAGGTGGCACAAGGATAGGACTTCTGGAGCCAGATAATCTGCATGCTAATCACAACTTTATTGTCAATAGTCAGCAAGGCCTACATGGAGAGTATTTAATTGTGTACTTGCATTTTTTCATCTGGGAAATGGTAGTTGCTGACTTAGTGAAGAGTATTGAATACACACCACACACTGCCAAAAGAACAAACAGATCTGGTCCAGAGGAAGTCAAAACACAGTGCTCTTTGGAGACAAGGATGGTGAATCTTTATCTCACTCTGGGAATGTTATACTTGGGAAAAGACATTATGCTTGGCAAGGCACAAGTCAGTTAAAGAGAAGAAGATCTTCAATGAGATGTATCAACACAGGGATTGTAGTAATGGGTTGAGAATGACAGAGATTGAGACAATGGCATAGAATAGTGAAAGTTTTGCTCTGTTGTTCATAAGGTCTCTATGAGTTTTATTTGACTCAATGACATCTAACAATCATAATTCTCATACGTGTTTTTTTTTACTAAAGGCAAGTGATTGGCAGTATCATTATATAACATAAAGAGATTGAGATTGTTAACAACTTTAGTTTGCTTGGCTCCACATCAACACTCTTGGCACCTACAATCATGAAATTAAAAGACTTATTGCATTGGGAAAGGCTACTGTCAGAGACCTCTCTAAAGTACTAAAGAGCAATGATGTCATTCTGGAGACTACGATGAGTTTGATACAATTCATGGCTTTTACAATCACTTGCTATACATCAGAGAGTTGTACAATGACTAGGGATGATAGAAAGAGAATTGATAAATTTGAGCTGTGGTGTTGGAGAAGAGTATTGAATATACCATGGACTGCTAAGAGAACAAACAGGTTCATCCTGGAGAGAGTTAAACCAGGCTACTTCTTAAAGCAAGGATTCTGAAGCTTCATCTAACATACTTTGAACATGTGGCAAGGAGGGATCTGTCATTGTAGAGGAACATCATGCTTGGTAGGGTGGAGGGACTGTGCAGGAGAGGAAGACCCTCGATGAGATGGATTGATTCAGTGACTTGGGCAATGGGGGTAGGTGAATTAGAGACCGTGAGATTGGCGAGCAGGTTTTAGGGATATTGTACAGGGTCATTATGAGTCATAGACTACTCAACAGCACATAACAACAACATGCATAGAGTAATTTGACAAACGCTTACTATTTAAAGAAAATGGCTGAAATATAATAACTCAATATTGTTAGGTATCTCAGAGACTATAAAACAGAATCATATCACAGAGAACTATCTAATAGTTTTTTTAGGTACACTAATTGTTTCGAACAAGAAAATGAAGTGAACTGCTTAGGTAAAGATATGTGATGACCTGAAAAACCCTATGGGCAGTTCTCTGTCCTCTAGGTCAGAGGTGAAATGGACACTACCGGCAGTGATTTTGTTTCAACTCTTCACAGAAAAAAGATCTCTATGTCTTCCTCCTGTTTATCCTTTGAGGGTTCCTTTAGCTTTGCAGCTTATTGTTTATAAGACTACACCACTAGGGATCCTTAGGACTGAGATACATTTGCTCAATCATGTATTCACATCCAGTGGGAAATAACGCAGAGTTGACTTTCTCAGGAAGAGCTTTCAGAGGCTGTAAATTGCATAGGAGGAGATTGTGCATCACTCTCCTGTAGAGCCGCTGGTGGACTCACACCGTGCTAGATGTGCCGCCTTTGGGTTAGCAGCGCAACTTCCTAAAAACTACATTTCCAGAGCGCCTGACATAGATACAGGAAATACTATTTAACTGTGTAAATCTAACGATTATTTAATGATGCGCATGAGATTAAATTAATACATAAGAATGCATCTGAGTATTAGTGTCACTTAATTCCCCTCCTGTGAAGATAGAAATTCTAAAAAGATGTTTATTTGCCCCATCCTTTGTTAGAGAATACAGCTATTACAATTGCTGTATTTTTTAAATTTTTAAAAATTTTCCATTTTTATTCCTATTGTCACTGAGACAGAGGAGAAGACCCTGTTGCTTTTGGTTACTCTGCTAGCTGTAGACGGGGCTAGGCTCCGTTGAGGTTGAGGTGAGAGTGGACTGATAGACTGTTAGGACTGTGGAAGGTATCTGAGACCTGAGACTTGTGTGTGACGGTGGAGGAGATGAAGGAGAGGAAGGAAAGTAGGAGGAGTCTAGAGACTGACACAGGAGCAGGAGCGTGAAAGAAAAGCAAGAAAGGACTCATATCTTAAAGGATGTAGAGACTGTCAGAAAAGAACTCTTTAGAATTGTTAGTTTGCTTTTCATAGTTCAATATAAAATTCTGCCTCATTATTGTTGTTGTTAAGTGCCTTCGAGTCATAGATGACTCAGAGTGACCCTATGAATGAAAGACCTGGACACTTGTATAACTTTCTTTGTTTCTCCAAGTTCATAGGGTTTCCGGAGGCAAGCTATTTTCAAAGTGGATGCCACTCCTGCTTCCAAGCTTTTTTAAATCGAGGAGTTCCACCAAACACTGTCCACTATGGGAACCATTATTGCATTTGATGCATCAGTGCCACAGTGTTTAGCATCACAGCCACCATGAGTTACCTCCGTACAGCAAATGGACAGACCAGTGCTATACCATTTAGAAGAATTCTTGATCCAGAACAATGAAAACGAAGCCTGAGGGCCATGATTAAAATCACCCACCTTTGACTTGGTAATATCACTTCCTATCCACCAGGTCCACAGAGCTCTCTCTATGTTGATGCTGTTATTGTCAAGTGCCATTGAGTCATAGATGACTCATAGCAGCCTCATTACTCTAACTAAATTAAGCTAGGAAAAATTACACTTAAAACTCAAAGTCATTGACTGGCATAGAACTCTACCCATAACAGAGTCCCATTGGGTTTCTGGGGCTGTACATTGTACCCGAGGAGACTGCCCATCTTTCTCCCTTAGAGCTGGTGGTGGATTTGAACTACCATAGTGGACTGACTTGACTTTAACTCATCACCAGAGCGCCTAAGTATTACACTTGGATTTTTAAAGTGAGAAGCTACGTATTTTATAAATCAAAGTGCTGAGTTGGGCTAAAGGAAATACAATCTCTTAATTAAAAAAATAAAAGAAAAGTTGAGAAGGAAATATATTAAACTCATTACTCAGTTTTCCTTTTTACAAATGATGGAACTGTTTTATATATCTAGCCTTACACTGATTCAGCAGAGCAAGGGCAAGTCAGTTCATATTCACGCTGGCACACTCATGTGCACTAATACAGATAGTCTGAAGATATGGGTTTTAGATTAATTTGCTTGTATTTTCCTAAAGGCTTTATTGATAAGCTAAACCCTATACATGTAAATACAAGTTGCAGTCACCCTGATGACACACAGTAACATAACAAGAACAATCACAAGCTTTTAAATATAACATTGTTTGAAAATAAGGGTTTTTATTTGTTGTGCTAATGAATTCATATCACAGTAGGGGATGGATCCTAAATCTTATCACTTCTACACAACGTTTTATAACAAGTGGAGAATAAACTCAGAGAATCACTTAAGCAGAACAACAGATGCTGAGAAATACGTGGCAACAGTCACAGCCACTAAAAGAACAGACACTTAAACCTCTCTATCATCGGCACTCTAATATAGACCATTTGCACTGCTAACCAACGACTGTGCCCAAAAGAGGTTCAGTCTCTCCTCTCAGGTGATTTACAACCTTAAAATCCAACAGGGTCACTATCAGTTGGAGTCAGCTCCAGAGCTGTGAGCTTAAGTTTCTGTTTTTTAAGTAATCTCTAAAATTATGAGACAAAAAACAAACAAACAAACAAAAAAACCAAAACAAACCCTATTCTTTAATGTCATCCAATGTTCATATATCTGATAAAAGCAGTCCTAGAGTTGTGCTCTTAATACAAAGGCCTTGCTGCTCTGACAGTTTAAATCCACTAGCAGGTAGGTGGGAGAATCTTCTCTTTCTAGACTTAAATCTTTGAAAAATTCACTAGAGAGAGGGTCAGTTATTACACAGGGTCAACTCGGCAACCATGAGGAGTTTGGATTTGAGCAAGCATAACACTAACAGCATAAAACTAGTTTAAATATAATAATTAAAGATGTATGCACATCAATTCATATTGGAAATTATTTGAGTTCCTTTGGAAAATGAAAATTGTTCTTGCATCGTACATTTGTGAATGTTTACATGTGTGCATGTGAGACTGTGTGAAAACATTAGAATAAATTTATCCACAGTATATATTTTTTCTTTTTTATTATTATTAACTTTTAACGAAAGTTTACAGAGACTTTGGATTTCCATTCATTCATTGTTGCACTTTTCTCCCTGCCCAACCTTCCCCCTCCCCAATTCGCTCTTCTCTTTGAAAAGTAAAAGAAAAATTCTTTCGTTGTTATAGAATCCCTCCCCTCTACTCCACTCCACTATGCAGCCTTTGTTCTGGACTCCTGTCATAACAATAATATCTAATGTCATATCCCTATTAAACAGTTCTCTCCCTCATCCGTTTTAAGTCTCTGCTTCTGTGAAGTTGATCCTGTTTCTCCACTGAATTTCCAAATGGCAAATCTTTGTGAGACGGGACTACCCATCTTTCTCCCAAGGAGACACTGGTGGGTTCAAATAGTTAACATAATAACACAAAACAAACCAGGACACTGAAGCTTTTTTATAGTTTACATTAGCAAATAAAAATATACTTTGATACATTTTTAGGAGCAATAGCTAAGATTTGGTCAGAAGGTTCAATTATTCTGTTTAATAAAGTCTAAATTGGATGACTACATGAAAAGGAATAATTGAAAAGACTCTAGACAGGATTAAAAAAAGGAGATCTTAGTTGAAGAATCAGAAAATGGCAGCAGTCCAAAGTTCTAGGATTTGAAAAGAAGCTAATAAAAAGATCACAGACTTACAAGTTGACCTTATTTTATAAAGAAGTGGCTATCTGTGATCAACCTGGAAAGGGAGGGGCTATTTAATTTAAGGACTGAAAGGGGACAGTTTCCTAAAATGATCAAAGGAAAACCAATGCTTTTGCCAGATGGACCGTGTGTTAATTAAGAATATTTAATAGTGTGCATTTAAATGCTTAGAAGTTTTATCAGGTCAATGTTTCACTGAAATTTTAATTGAATAATTAGTCTAAATACTAAATCAGGGTTTGAAATGATGATCTTATTTAAACAGAATAACTGAGGGCACTGGATGATTTTAATTAGATTGCTAATTGATTTTGTCTTTAATTTTTTCATTGATTGATTACAGCTCATTTGCTTGCAATGGCTGGTAATTGCTACTAGTAGCCGATTACATATACTGAAGTTCATAATGTTTGGACTATGTTTTTATATTTATTATAGTTACTATTGATCATTTTTTTAATAGTCCACTGCTCAGTTGTGTTGATCCTGATTAACAGTTGCTCTCGATAAATTAAATATGCGTCTCCTTGTTTAAGTTAAACTTTATGATCTTTTCAAATCCTCCATAGCTTTTTAATAAATAATTTAACAAGTTTCACATATATCATATTTTTTTATCATTCTTGTTAGCAAAGGAAAAATATAGCCTTCATGACTATCATGGAAACAGTTAATGCAAACTGTGATAGTTTACTTCAATGTGTTAATTATATGTTCTTAGTCTTTCTCTATGAGGTGCTCTTATCTTCAGCTGAACAGACACAAACATGGTTATGTTCAAGGAAGTACACATAACCACAGCTGCAATTTATTTATCCTCCATGAAGGAAAAGTGAAATATTTTCTTTTTTTTAATAAAGGGTTGGCTTTTTTTAAATAGAGAGATGGCCTTTCCAGAAAGCTGAATGTTACATCTTTAAACACTAATTTCAAAATTTATAATCATTTGCATGGACATTTAAATGTTTCATCCACTCCTCTGCCTTTTTGACAGGGGAATGCTGAACGTAATTTAACTCTTCTTGATGACTGAGGACAAAAATAATTGCAAATTATTTTAATCTCCGAGAATTAAAGGCATTTGAAAGCTAGACATCTTCTCTGTCGTTCTCTGTCTCTGAGGCTATGTCTCTCTGTCTCTCCCTCCCTCCCTCTCTCTCTCTCTCTCTTACTCACTCACTCTCTCTCTCTCCAGTTGAGTTGGAACCACCTCACAGCTGATTTTTTGGTGAGGTTTCAGAGCCTGGGGATGGTATGGGAGGAGTTCGCCCACATTTTTTCCCTGTGGAGCAATTGGTAGATCCAAATCACTAGGGATGTGTTGCATTTGGGTTAGCAGTCTAAGTCCTTGCAGACTGTGGCACTAATGCTCCCACATATTTACATCAGAAAGTCATGGCATTGTTTATGGTGTGAGAAATTTGGAAAATGCTGGAATTCATATGCAATATAAAATCAATGAAGTAGAGAGTCAAAGTATTTAAAAGACATTAGGTTTTAATGCAATGGTTGCAACAAGATTTCATTGTGAAAGCCAATAAAGCACCACAGAGAAATGAGTATTTTCATGTAAGTGAAACAGCCGTAAGAAAACTTAAGTCTTCAAGTCAGAACCACTCCTAGCTGTGCCTGGCCTGGGTTGCTTAGGTTGTAAATGACATATGAGTAGATTTTCCACCTTTCTCCCAAAAAGTCATTGGTGGATGCAATATAACAGAGAGAAAGAGGCATGGCCTTTGGTTAGCAGTACAAGCCAGCACAGCTCCCTACAGTTGTAAGAAGCATCCTGTTATCTAAGTTTGCATCCAAGTAGCCCTTTCTCTTTGGAAGATCCCCTACCACATGAGTAAAACAAATTGGACGAGAAATGATATGCCTGCATACCATGTTTGTATGGAATTCAAATAGCATAGAAAATATTCTGGATTTTTAAGAAAATTCCAGTCAGTGGAAATTAATATATTCTCTCTGTAAATAAAACATAAAGAAGTTAATAGGATTTGTGAAAGCCACCAAGCATATGTTACAGGTATGAGTCCGATGACAGATAGAACCAGGATAAAGAGAAAGTTATCCTGGATGAAGATGAATACATCAGGTCATTAAAGTAAGCCTTATTTAATTTGCTAATGATGAGGGAGGAATTTAAATGAAGGTCTAGAAGTATAAAATATACATTTATCCTATTCTAATTAATCTCTCTCCATAGAAATTATAGGAATTCCGGGGGGTTGGGAGGCCAGTGGTGAGGAATTGCACTACAAGGTTTAATCCACCAGCCACTCCATGAGAGAAAGATAAGCAACTTCCTACCATGCAATTACACCTGCCTTTAAAAATTGGCTGGAGGGTCAGCTTTAGGTCAGTTCTGACTCAATGGTGCATGACAACTGTAGCAATTACACATAGTAGTTTAACAATTTTTACTTGCTGTAAAAAAATAAATCCAAATTTAAGGAATTACACCATGGTTTGGAGCCTCTGGTTAGATTATATTCACCAACTTAGAGTTTGAAAATATTGTTAGATATATCTTCATATAGGACATGTGAGAATGTGTACTAGGTATGTGAAAGCATTTTTGTAAATGATATTATTAACTTCACTATATAGTGGAGTGGGCTTTAGTTTATCTGATTTATTTTTTTTATTTCGCTTAAGTGTCCCCCATAGAATTTTTAAGGAAAGTTTTTTTCTTGAGAATAACCTCACTTTTCAAAATTAAATTAAAAGTCAAACTTTTATAAAGAATAACCATTTTATAACACACTAACTCTCACACAAGGAGCTCTGGTCATTCAAAGGGTAAGAGGTCAATAGGTAAGTAAAAAATTCAGTGGTTTAAGCCTTTTAGTTGATCTGCAGGGGGAAAATGCCTACGAATATGACTTCATAAATATTACCGCCTCGGGAACTTTGTGAGGTGATTCTATGTTCTCTCATAGGGTCATTATGAGTCACAATTAAACAGTGACACACAATAGCAATTGTCAAATAAATACCTGTCTTACCTCAATGTGGCAACATGTTTTTTATTCTTTACTCAGTTCCTTCACTAAAAGAAGAAAAAAAAATCCAAGATTTTACCATCTACACCAAGCTTCAGGAGTCTCTCACTTTATCAAATCCCAATTTCTTTTCAAATCCTCTCTTAAAAAATATCTCCAATTTCAGATGGATCTTGGGAGAAGGCAAAGAGTACCAGAGGAATGTCTATCTATGTTTCATTGACATTGCAAAGACATTTGACTGTGTGTATCACAAGAAATTGTTGCTAACCTTGAGAAGAATGAGAATCCCAGAACACTTTATTGTGCCTCTGTGAAACCTATACTTGGGCCAGGAAACAGTCCTCAGAACAGAGCAGACAAGCACCAAATGGTTCAAAATCAGGAAAAGAGTGTCTCAGGAATGCATTCTGTCTACACACCTTTTCAGTCTATATACAGAGAAGATCATTCGGGAAGCTCT
The DNA here is from genome assembly GCF_000299155.1 of Elephantulus edwardii. NCBI lineage: Eukaryota > Metazoa > Chordata > Mammalia > Macroscelidea > Macroscelididae > Elephantulus > Elephantulus edwardii. The sequence goes on along the minus strand of NW_006399768.1, from coordinate 2,585,585 downwards.
GCTTTATGAGGAGAAGTTTGGCATCACGATTGGAGAAAGACTCATCAACAACCTGTGTTTTGCAGATGACAAAATTTTCCTTGCTGAAACTCAGGAAGGCCTTGAAGTGCTTGCCTCAGAAGGTCAAATACTGCAGCCTTCAAGATGGATTGAAACTCAACATCAAAGATTCTCAAAACAAAGATTCTTACCTTGGGTCAATTGACAGCACCATGATAAATGGAGAAGAGATTGAGGTTGTTCACAATTAAAGCTTGCTTGGCACCACAATCAACATTTTTGGCACCAACAATCAGGGAATCAAAAGACGAATTGCACTGGAAAAATCTGTTGTCAGGGACCTCTCTAGTGTACTGAGAAGCAGTGATGTAAGTGTAAAGCCTAAAGGGCACCTGATTCAGACCATGGTCTTTGCAATCACTTGGTATGCATCACAGCTGAACAATGACAGACAGTTCAAATCTACCAGATATTCTGCAAGAGAAAGATGGACAATCTTCTCTCATGTGATTAAAAACTGCCTCTGAAAACCTGCTGGAGGGTCAGCTATGGATTGGTTTCAACTAGATGGTATACAACAATAATAGCAGAACTATAATTATCACATATTACTCTAAAGTTAAAATTGATAATAAAATATTACTAAGGATTCTGTATGATCAGTAATAGAAAGTATGTGAAGGGGTAATGCCATGAGTGATAATACTGGTGACACCAAATAAAGAGAAGCCACTGAGTACATATGAAACCCAAATTATGAAAATTTAATAATGATAGATAATTAAAAACACCAACTAGCTATTTATTATTTTGTTATGGGCCACTGTATAGCCTAGAACACATAGTGACTCTATAACTTTATACTGTCTGTGGCATCATCCCCAGATATACCTGAGCTCAATATTACAGTTACTGTGCCAATCCAACTTACTGAGGGTCTTGCTGTCTTATAGTAAGCCTCTACTTTTCCAAGGATGATGTCCTTCTCCAAGGACTGACCCCTACTAACGTCATGTCAAAGGTATGTGAGGAGAAGTTTCACCACCTTGGCAGCCAAGGAGCACTCTAGTCACACTTTCTCAAAGACAGACATTCTTTTTGCGGTCCATGGAATATGTCATATTCTTCTCCAACACCACAACTCAAAGGCATTATTTTTTTTCTGTCAGTTTAACTTACTGTTCATATTCTAGATGTATAGGAATTAACTAAAAATAACAAGGATTTAAAAAAAAAACAAACCCAAGGATTTGATCAGGTATATCTTTACTCTTTAGCACTTTGAAGAGGTCGTTGACAGCAGTTAACCATGGATATTGATTGTGGTCACAACTAAAATAAAATTGTTGAATCTTTTCCCCATATATCACTATGTTCTCTATTGTCTAGTGTTGAGGCTTTTTATTTTCCTAATATTG
>NW_006399768.1:2558847-2584067 GCF_000299155.1 Elephantulus edwardii | reverse complement strand
TGCATAAAGCAGGCTGTTGATACTTTAAATCATGATGCCACACTCTTCTTGTTTTACTCTAGCTTCTCAAATACTTTGCTCAACAAACAGATTGAACAGTTATAGAGGAAGGCTACAACCCTGACACAGACCTTTCCTGATTTTAAACTATACAGGACAGCAAGTAATAAATATTGGAGAGGATGTGGAGAGATAGGAACTCTAATATATTATTGGTGGGATTATAAAATGGTACAACCACTCTGGAAGGCAGTTTAGTGCTTCCTAAAATAGCTGAACATAGAAATTCTATATGACTCAGCTATTCCATTGCTTGGAATACAACCCAAGTAAATGAGAACTGAGACACAAATGGATACTTGTACACCAGTGGTCATAACAATGTTATTCACCATCGCAATAACATGGAAATAGCCCAGATGTCCAACCACAATCAAATGGATTGAGAAATTATGGTACATTCACACAATGGAATACTGGCAGCATGCAAGAGCAATGATTTTGTAAATTACTACCTAACTTAGGAGAAACTGGAGAGCATAATGTTGAGGGAACTAACTCAGTTCCATAAAGACAAATACTGTATAAAACGATTACTTTAGAATGAATATGATCATCCAAGGAATGATGATATGTGGAAACTGAGGGGCGAGGATGGGTGGGGTGGTGGGAGAGTGGTTAATCATAGGGTCCCACATTTTGATGAGTGGGGGTGTGTATGTGAAGTAGATGGGAAAGACCCAGTGTGAAAAATAATGTATTTAAACTTTGTAAAGAAACCAGTGTAAAATAAAAAAAAATCTTTTTAAAGGTGTGGACACCGAATATAATGTCTCTATTAGTTATAACTAATTTATCATCAGTGATTTTTGTATTTTAGAAATGTCTCAGTCCCATCAGAATTCTTCATTATGGATACACAAATGAATGGTAATGCTTTAACATTGGCAGTACTTTCACTCGGATTTTTGGGTTTGCTCTAATCTCTAACATAGCATGAAATTGAGTAATCTTTTAGAAAATATTTTGAAAATCTCTGTTCTTTTTACATTATTTAACTTATTGACTAATATTTTATGTGCCTTAAAATTTATTAAAATATTTTCAATAAGTATTTCTTCAATAAAATAAAACACAGTGCAACTGAGCCAACCAGTTATATGGAAAATATTCATTCCATGAAGCATCTGTTCTGTAGGTGACAGAATGTGAAAAGAGTTAGCAGGGTATATTGTAATATAAAATTCCTCAGAATAGATATGTTTCTTCAAATAATAGATTTATAAGACGTTCCGGTGGCCTAATCCATACAGAGTTGCACTGTTAAGTAAATGGCTCCTCCTTTCTGACCATTGTAATCCACTGATGGCTCCTTGAGAGAAAGCTGCACAATCTTCTGAGGAATTTACAGCCTTAGAAACCAAACAGAAAGATCAGCTTTAAGCCATTTCCAACTGGAAGGAAATAAGGTCTCTTTTTGTAGTACTCAAAGGCTAAACATCAACTGAAAGAAATTGAGTAAATTCTGTAACTACAGCCATAGTATTCATAAGAACTTTTTTGCATGTCTTAGTTTGTATTTTAAATTCAATGCAAATACTTAGAAAGCTAAATGAGTAGGCTGTTAAAACAGTCTCTTGCATAGTATAATATTTTATAAATATATAGTGGAAGTTTTGCAAACCTCTCAATTTCTAGATTTGAAAGCAAGTGAGAATCACCATGACTAAGGACATATGTCACCATTTTAGTAGTGAATTCAGTTTTCAAAGAGAGACTAAAATAAAGGCAATCAAGTATAAAATCTTAAAGAAATTATCAGACATGCAAAATCAAAGAGTGAGCAAGTATTATTTTGGAGACACTGATACCTTTTGAATGCATGAATGCTTAAGAAAGAAAATTGCTTTTGACTAAAGACCAAAGAAAATTTAAAAATGTATGAATGTTACTATTAGAGAGTATAATTGAGAAGATATGATAGATGACCTCATGGCTTAGAGTGATATTTAAATCAACAAAAAAGCATATAATAAGATTTATAAAAGAATATAAAATATTATTCTGTTATTATAGCTTGACATTTATATAATTGTGTATTATAGTTTTGTTTTTCTTTATTAGAAGTCCTAGAAAGCAAGATACAGAATGTCTTGAAGAAATGGTACTTTGATAGATAGATATAATGATTCAGTTATGCTAACAATTTCTAATACAAATGTTAGTTAGGAAAGTTGTCAAGCAGATACAGAAAAGTAGAAAATTACCTGTATTTTTCATCCACACAAATGCTATATAAATCTTAATAACAAGTTGAAAACTGCTGGATGTCATCAGGAAGTCAACAGCTATTCAAAATGTAATAGAACTTTTGAAGATATAGAATAGACCTACTATCTCATTGTAGTTCTTTTTTTTTCATCAAGAAAACAGCAGCTGAAAGATTAGCTAAAATGATATTATTTTAGAGCACCATTAATTCTATCACCTGTTGTACACAAAATTTCTAAATTATGTCTTTGTCTAGTTTACATTAAACGTAAATGAAATTAAATTTCTTGCTATGCCACGGAATACCAGGGGAATGTCTATCTGTGTTTCATTGACTATACAAAGGTGTTTCACTGTGTGGATCATAACAAACTGTGGCTAACTCTGAGAAGAATGGGAAGCCCAGAACACTTGATCGTTTAATGTGAAACCTATACTTGGACCAGGAGGCAGTGGTCAGAACAGAGCAAGGGAACACTGCATGGTTCAAATTTGGGAAGGGAGTACACCAGGAATGCATCCTATCTTCATACCTTTTCAACCTATATGCAGAACAGATTGTTTGGGAGGCTGGGCTCTATGAGGAGAAATGTGCGGTCAAGATTGGTGGATGATCTATCAACAATCTGTGTCATGCAGATGACACAACCCTGCCTGTTGAAACTGAGGAGGACCTGAAGCACCTGCTGCAGAGTGTCAAGGACTGTAGCCTCCAATATGGATTGAGGCTCAATGTCAAGAAGACAAAGATTCTCACCACTGGACCAGTTGGCAGCATCAGGATGGATGGTGAAGAGATTGAGATTGTATACAGCTTTAGTTTGCTTGGCTCCATAGTCAACACTCTTGGCACCAGTAGCCAGGAAATTAAAAGGTGCATTGCCATGGGAAAGTCTACTGTTAGGGACCTCTCCAAAGTACTGAAGAGCAATGGTGTCTCTCTGGAGACTAAGGTGCGTCTGGTACAGGCCATGGTCTTTGCTATTACTTGTTATGCATCAGAGAGTTGGACAATGACCAAGCAGGGTAGAAGGAGAATTGATGTCTTTGAGCTTTGGTGCTGGAAAAGAGTATTGAGAATACCATGGACTGCTAGGAAAACAAACAGATTCATCCTGCAGTGGGTTAAACCGGTGGCTCCTTGGAGGCAAGGATTCTGAGGCTCTGTCTAACATACTTTGGACATGTTGTAAGGAGGGACAGGTTCTTGGAGAGGGACATCATGCTTGGGAGGGTGGAGGGACAGCACAGGAGGGGAAGGCTCTCTATGAGGTGGATTGATTCAGTGACTGGGATAATCGGGATGGGTGTGTCAGAGACAGTGCAATTGGCACAGGACAGAGCTGAGTTTAGGGCTATTTTACATAGGGTCGCTATGAGTCGCAAGCGACTCGACAGCCTTGAGAAGATATAACTTCAAGGAGCTTTTCTCTTTGGTGAAACAATGATGTATCAAGGTGTTTAGTGCAAGTGCTGAGCATATAGTTAAGTTAGCCAATCTCTTAGTTATATTCTTAAAAGTCAGTTATACAAGGCTTCTAATGTTAGAAGGTAGATGAAGAATCAGGAATTCTAAGAGAACTTGAAAATTAGAAAGAGTTGAATATGGGCTGGTGTCCAAAACTTTTAAAATATGAGACACAGATTATGGTCTCGAAGTTCTTTCATTGCTAAATGGTATAAACTTGTAATTACAACAGTAAGAACAAAAACAAAGTATTATTTGTTAAGTTGTACTTTCTCTGTGAGCTCTGGTATACTAGTAGCAAGAAGCTGCACAATAATTCCGAAGGCACACAGTTCAAGGCTATAAGCTGCTATTGCAGGAGAAAGAAGGGTAGTCACCTTTCCATGAGATTAACAGCCCCTGAAAACCTGCCAGAGGGTCAGCTATGGGTCACTTCCAGATCTATAGTACATGAGAACAACAACAGTTGTTGTTATGTGCCATTAAGTCACACAGCAACCCTATGTATCACAGCCCTGAAGCTTGCCCTGTCCTGAGCCAGTCTCACTGACTCAGACACATCTACTTCCAGTGCACCAGTTACTTTATCAGTCCATCTCATCTGGGGTCTTCCTCTCCTGCATTGTCGCTCCATCCTTCCAAGAATGCTGGCATTCTCCAATGACTAGTCTCTCCTGGCCATGTGCTCGAAAGTATGTGAATTGGAGCTTCAAAACCCTAGGTTCAAAAAGATACTTTAAGACAAACCAATTTGTTTTCTTGGCAGTCTGTGGTATATTCAAGACTCTTCTCCAGCACCACAACTCGAAAGCGTTAATTCTTCTTCTGTCTTAGTCTTTATACAGTTTTTTTATGCATGGCAAGTACCTGTGCAAAACATAGCCTGGCACTTTAGTCACCGAGTTTGACATTGTTGCTTTTCAATACCCTTGAAAGGTCCCTGACAGCAAATTTTCCCAGTGCAATTCATCTATGGATTTCCTGACTGCTGGTGCCAAGAGTGTTGATTGTGGACCTGAGAAAGCTTAAGTTGTTAATGACCTCATTGTCTTCTCTATATATTGCGGTGCTGTCAATTGTCTCTCAGTGGTGAGTCTGTCTTCTTGATGTTGAATTTCAATCCTTATTGAAGACTATAGTCTTGACCTTCTGCAGCAAGGGCTTGTGGTCCTCCTCAGTTTCAGTAAGGAACAGTACTTTCTTCTCTGTCAGAAGGAACAGAGTAAATGAAAGGAGACAGTCAAACTCAGCTATGCTTCCATTATTGGATAGCTGGAGGTTGATCAAGAGACTAAGTGAAAGCTAGAATTCACTGGTGTGGAAGCAAAACACAGTTTTGTGACCTCCCCCCTCCCCAATTTGATCTGATCTGATGGTTTTAATGAGTCTGTTGTCTTCATGATTTGATGGGCATTCGTTTAGAGATGATAAATTCAGCAGATCTGTGAATAAGACATTCTAACCAAAGAGAAGTAATTTATTTTCTTTTTAGACCAGTCTTCATTAATTTAGATCTCATTCATTTACAAAACAAAAGTAATTAAGTCACAACATTTTAATTTTTTTAATATTTCAATTTACCGTGCCACTCCAGTGTAATAAATTTTGTTCAGATTAAATGCAATGTTGGTTTTTGTTTTCTCTTTTCATCAACATGTGATCAGCACTTATTGTCCTAATTCTTGTGGTGTACATACTCATGCTAAGGAATTCACCATGCTAAGGAATTCACCTATGCTAAGGAATTCACCTATGTATTTTTTTAAGAAAAAGTTCTTGTTTTATATACCATAAAATATTTTATTGTTTCTCTAGTGATAAAAATACAAACATATTCAGTATTGAGAATATGTATATTAGCATATATTTCTAACTGAAGACTTATGAAATAATATTCAAACATAAGAGTGACAACTATTTTCTTTAGCAAATAATATCATTTGCAGAACAACAAATATTTTCTAGCACTTTAAGAAAAAGCCTAAACATTGTTTATAAACAATTTACAGTTTTCAGAAAGCCTGTTATATTTTTATCAAACATGTAAGAACCTGGAATGTGAAAATGAAGTGAAGGTAAATGTTGTCAGAAATGCTGTCAGAAAAGAAATCAACAATTCATGATTTATAATGACAGCAAAGAGATGAATGTTTCAGATGCTTTTCAAGACAACATCAGCAAATTTAAATTAACCTACCTCTTACTAAAATGCAATGTTATAATCAGTACACAAAAACATCCAAGAAGAAGTCAATAATGAAGCCAATTTGAAAACCACTTTCTTTTTTTTTAATTTTTTTTAAATTTAGGTTGTTTATTTTTCATTTCAATGAATATCTACAGAGATTTTGGAATTCCATTCATTCATTGTTGCACCCTTCTCCCCGATTTCTTAAGGTTTTAAGGTATTATAGTCACTGGACCGTAATCTAATATAGAAGGCAAAGCAAATATTGATCTTTCAATTACAATGCGTTCAACCTCTCCAAAAATAGCACAAATTTTCAGAAAATCATTTGCTATTCTATCTTCAGAATCCTTGCCTATAAGAGCAACCTGGTTTCACCCTCTCCAAGACAAACCTGTTTGTTCTTTAGCACTCCAAGATGTATTTAATACTCTTCTCCAGCACCACAGCTCAAAGGCATCCATTCTTCTATAATCTCTGATCATTGTCTAGCTTTCTGATGCATAGCACATAATTGCAAAGACTATGATCTGGATCAGGTGCACCTTAGTCTCCAGACAGACATTGTTGCTCTTCAGTACTTTGAAGATTTCTCTGACAGTAGACTTTCTCAATGCAATTCGTCTTTTGATTTTATGGCAGCTAGTACCAAGAGTGTTGATTGTGGAGCCAAGCAAACTAAAGCAATCTCAATCTCTTCACCATATAAACATGTTTATATCTGAGCAGCAATTGAAGCTTTAACCTATAAACACTGAAACGTACACTTCCTTATGATAGGATAAAGAAGTATACAAAGAAAGCCCATATTACACTATATGGGGTCAAACTCTTCACTTCCTTCAAGAAAATAGTTTTGACATAGTAATATAATTAAAACATTGCACAAAAATAATAAAGACAATTGTTACTCCTCATGGTCATGAGGTTGTTAATGTTAGAATGGAAGCATGTTTCCAAACTTTTACAATTGAAGGTCTTGTTCCATAATTGTGTTTAAGAGACTAGCGAAATGACACTGATAAATCTCTCTTTTCTCCTATGCTTTTTGTTACAACGTTCCTTTGGCCTAATATTTTCTTTCCTTATTAAAAGGAAGCATACCAATTTTCTTCATGAAGTAATCTTGAGGAAGTTTACTCTTTTCAATAAATTTCAGACATTTCATGAAAGGCTCTACGGAACTAGAAAAGTTCCATTTTCAGAAACCCACTCTGACGGAGTTGGTTTCAGCCCCTAAGGAACCTCCAATAGGAGGAGACTTCCCTTGGACTAGCTAATGGATTAGAACTGCATAAGACTAGCAGCCTGTGGTTAGCAGTACAATAAATTACTGACTAAAGTGTAAAAGAATCTGGATGTCTCTTCCCCGGGACCTCCTAAGGTGTGTCCAAGAAGCGTGGTTTCTTCATGGAAGGAACCTCAAATCTTCTGAAAATTACACAGACACATGATCTATTCTAAAGGGCACACTTAAATGAACACAAGGAAATCCACTGAAAGTTTCCCACTTTTGCAGAGATGTTCAAGAGCAATCTGTAGGTAAAGGCAACTATGTTTCTGCTTTCCTTTGCCAATCCAAATCCTATTATAAAGGAAGATCAACAAATTGTTTAGAGTCATTTCAACTGTTGTTTATTATGCTTCCATCTAACCAGGGGCATGTTTGTAATTTAAATGATAGTGCTACACAATTTAGAAAACTCTAGTATCCTAGAGGCCAGAAGTGGTGCTGCAAAACCAAAGCTACACAGTTGCTCCAAGGAAGGAGGCTGGGCAATCTCACCTTTTGCAATTAACTGCTTCTGAAAATCTGCTGGAAGGTGAATTATGAGTTGGTTCTAACTTGACAGTACACAAAAACACAATACAGAAAAAATTATTTTGAGTAAATGTGTTCACTAATATTCCCTAAACATAATACATTGAAAATAATATAGCAATAGTATTATTAGTGGTAATAGCCATGTTATTCTGTACTGTATTAAAGTTGACTGATAACTGACCCTCCAAAGGATTTTCAGGGACAATAAATTGCAGAGAAAATTGTTCAACTTTCTCCACAAGGGCAGCTGGTGGATTTGAACTGCATGCCTTTGGATTGACAGTACAATTCCTTACCCACAAGGCCACCAGAGTCAGTAATCATAGATGACATTTTTTTTAATATCTTTATAAAAAATATTCACAAAAAGCCTTGCTTATGACTGTAATTTCAGTATCTCTTTGAATATGAGGATAGCAAAGCTTCTTCTCACAAAGTTGGGGCATGCTGACAAGAAAGACTATCCTTTGGAGAAGAACATCATGACTGGAAGGGTGAGGAAGCAGTGAAGAAGAGGAAGGCCCCTAACCAGGTGGACTGACACAGTGACTACAGCAATGTCCTCAAGACTGTTGGCTATTGTGAGGTTGGCACAGGCTAGGGCAGGGTTCAGGTCTGTTGTTTGTAGGGTTGTGAGTCCCACTGGCTCAACACCACTTTACAATGCAACTGGGAAGAGTCCATGAACATGCTGCAAATGTTAAGAAACCTCAGCAGAGTAAGAATAGCTGAATGGAAGATACTGACATAAGTTAGGTTCTAAGTGTGTCAGGAATTTAGCTCATAAAATAATGGCCCATGAAATATCACATCATTACAAAGCAATGTAGATCAAGGGCAAACAAAACTGTTATTGCTCAGTTTAAAAACTCTTTAAATGGATCCACTGTTTTTGAAATGCACATTAAGAAATAATTTATGTATTTTGAAATTGCTTCCACTTTACAGAATTTTCCATATGCCAAATAAAGCATAGCATTAAATGATGAATATCGTCATACTTCCTAATAAAGATGTGCATTGCTATTTCAGAGAAGCACCCACTTAGTGTTAAGAGTACTGATTCAAGTATATGGGCTATTAATTTTCTGTTTATGTAAGCAAACTGAGCAGGGTGACAGCAGGAATGGGCTTCTAGGAGGCTATTTAACGAACACATATAAAATGAATCTTAATAGAAAATGGGGATTTCATGCCCCAATTGCAGGTAATATGCTTTTATCAGTTATATTAGGTTTTTATTCTGTACAATGGTCATAAGTGATATATTATTAATTCTATTCAGACATTTTTAAAGGTATTTGTAAAACTACAATATGTAGTATATTAAATTTTCTAAACTATTATCTTACTAACAACACACCTGCTAGGAAGATGTTGAGTTCTTTGGCTTCTGTTTTATATCTCTATTTTTATTATCATATTAATAATAGAGTATTATTAAATATTAAAATGTTTTGAATATACAATATAGAAAGTAAAATGCCTTGACAATGTCACTACTAAAAGAAAATTGCTCTTAAAATTCTAATTATACCTATATTCCTGCACTTAGTACTAGTAAAAAAGGAAGTAACTGTACATATTCTTGTGCCACTGGAATTTATCAGAGAATAGTATATATTAGCTACCTTTTCCCAATAGTATTGAGACAATGGTCAAATGAAAACAGTAAGCCTGAATCTACCAGTTGCTATCAGAGAAAAAGGTGGGCAACCTCTGCCTGTGCTACTTACATTGTTGCTGTTGTTGGGTGCTATCAAATTGATTATGACTCAGTAACCTTATGGATAAAAGATCTAGTCTTTCCTTATTCTATGCAATCTTCAATATCTCTGTCCTGCTTAAGCCCATTGTGGTGGTTTTTGCTGTTGTTGATAGTCATTGAGTCGCACACAACTTTTAGCGACCTTATGAAAAAAAATAGCTGAGGCCTTTATATAACTATCATTTCCCCAAGCTCATAGAGTTTCCAGAGACATGTGGTTTAGGAAGCGAATGTCACCCCTGTTTCCAAATCTGTTATAAACTGGGAGCTCCACAAAACACTGTTCACCATAGGAAGCCATTATGGCATTTCAGATTTTAATGGCACAGGGTTCAGCATCACAGCAAACCCAGATTACCTCAGCACAGTTGACAGAAGAGTGTTGTACACCTTAGAAGAATGTTCCTCCAAAATATAGTAACAAGAGAGTAAAATATAATCCCTCGGGGCCCAACTTTTAAATACAAAGACCCTCCAGGAGGTCTTGTTGACTCTAAACAAGAGGCTGAAAAAAAGAAAAAAATAACCAAATTACACACTGATCCTCAACTAAAGCAAGAGCACTATCATACAGAGTCCAGCTGCTTTGTGTAAGTCCAAAATGGAAACAAGGGAGTGGCATTATATATTGTTGTTGCTGTTGTTAAGTGCATCTAGTACTGTCCCTATAAACAAAAGACCTTAACTTTGTTCTATAACTTTTGTTCTTTCTTTAAGGTCATAGTATTCACAAGCATGTTAAGAAGTGGATGCCACTCTTACTTCCAAGACTGTCTTAATCTGTGAGCTCTACCAAACCTTGTCAACCATGTGCAATCATCATGGCATTTGACAAACCAATGGCACACCATTCAGTATCACAGCAATTCAAAGTTACCGCAATATAGAGAAATGATAGAACAGTGCTGTACCACTTCAGAGAATGTTCATTTACTTAAAATCAGGCCCAGTGAATTTTTAAAAACCTCAGGCTGTGCACTCAGCTCTCATTGGCTTCAACAAGAGGCTTCTGGCCAACCAAAACACTCCAAAGCCTAACCCCACCCAACACAGAAAGGAAAGCCCATTGTAGTAATCATTGTCAATGCATTTGTTTGAAGGTGTTCCTATCTTTCTCTTACCCTCTATTATTTCAGCATCTCTTTCCAAGGACTTGTTCCTCTTGAAAACATGCTCTAAGCAAATGAGATAAGGTTTCACTAAACCTGTCTCTAAGGAACATAATGATTGCAATTCTTTCAAGAGGAATTTGCTTATTCTTTTGTCAGTCCAATGTATATTCAACATTCTTCTCCAACACCACAATCTAAGGTCAGTTTTTCTTCTGCCATTCTTATTTATTGTTCAACTTGCAGAGATACATAGGTTGCGACTGAAAAGACAATGCCTTGTGTCAGGCACACCTCAGTTTTTAAACTTACATCCTTGCTCAGTTGTAATTTATATCCTCTTAAAACCAACTAGAGGGTCAGGTACAAATGAGTTCCAAATCAATGCCAATGAGTTTGGGGATTTCTCCACCAGCATGAAATATTTTTCATGCCATTCTATCGTAGGAATATGGTCAAACTTTATATGATTGGTGATACACAAAACAGATTAAGTTATTTTCAGTTCTTTTTCAAAATAAACAATTTTGAACTAAAACCCAAGTATGTGCTGGTTTTTGTTCACCATCAGAAATGTTTTTAAATTACCAGGAGTGGAAAGGCAGAATAACAATAAGTTAGTATTTAGAAATGTAGCGTTCCAAGTGATCATCCAAAATATGCCTCATATTTTTATGTCATAGAAAAAATTCACTTGCCATGTTTAGAAACCACTATTGTTGTTAGATGTTCTCAAGCCAGTTCCAACTTATGGTAGCCCAAACTCTATAGTTTTGCATCATTATCCTGGTCATTGGTGGACTTCTGTTCATCGTTGCAGCACTATATATACTGAGTTCTTACTTCATGGCTGTTGCTATGAGTCAGCCCTTTACATATGATGAACCCTTAGCACATGATTAACAAAAGAAAGAAAAGCTGTCTATTCTGTGCCGTTCTCATGATCAGTGGTTAAACTATCTGTTCATTGTCATACACAGTATTTTCTCTGGTTGATTTTTCAGAAGGAAAATCACCAGGCCTTTTCTTACTAGCCCACATGAAAATAGAAACTCTGTTTAAAGCTGTCCCGCATCCTAGCAGCATAAAAACTACAACTTGTAGGTAATAATGGCTACACATAGAGTTAACAGCCCAAAACTTGAATCTTTTTTTTCCTGGAAGGAATGAATTCTCCAAGTGAAGCACTAATGTCCCCTGTCCAGCACTGCAAGGGATACAATTCTGCTGTAGAAGGATTTTGTCAGCTAATTTTTGCAAAAAGATAGCCAGGCTTTCCTTCCTAGTCTGATTTCTTCTGAAAGTTATACCTCATGGGTAAATGTTACAGTATTTTAAGTACCAGTGGAATAGCTTTCACTAGCATAGCAACTTGCAAGCACTGAAATGTGGCAAATTGACACGCAATTGACTGAGAAAAATTATTTCCATAAACTTGTGGTTTTGGGGAATAGGATATCTTTTAAAAGTATTCTGGTAGTTTAGAAATGCTATAAATTTGCATTGCAAGTTTAATTTGAACATTACCTCTCATTTAAATGAATTTCATTATAGTAGTTACAATATAAAATAAGAAGTTCTTAATGAAAGGGACGATATCATTGCAAACATGTTTACTTAAGTATACTTAATATCACCTGTTCTTGTCTGGTTCATTAAGAAGATACTGAAAGAGACTATAAAGAAAACTGACTTTCATTTATATAATTGAATTTTGTAAGGATAGATGAAGATAATTAAATGAGTAGTCTTCTCTTTGATGAACTTGAATCAATATGTAGTTCTCTATACCAAGTCAAGGGGGAGAGGGAGCCCAAACAAAAACCAACCAACCAAACAAACAAATCTCCAAAACTCCTCAGGATTAGAAAACACAATTTACTATGAGTAAAAGGTAGGGGAAAGCAACAATATGGATTAAGTTATTTTGTGAGCAAATTGAGTTGAAATCTTTTAGGATTGTTCCAGGAATATGCATGCAGATTGTAATAGCATCAATTAAACTGGCAGTCAACTCACTGCTTTCTATTAGATATATAGCCATATTATGAATTGCAATGAGAATTAGACTTGCTTTCATATCTCATAATATCTGATCTAAAAAGCTGTAATAGAAAAAGGAAAATTTTGCCCACAAAATATTGACTTTCCAAATGAAATACTTTACCATAATTGTTGATTAGTTGTACTTCCTCAACTACTCAAGAGCTAGTCTTCTATTGATTATAAATAAAGTTTTATGGATAGGATTTTTCACTTGTTAATAAGCATCCATAAAAAACTGGAATAAGCATATAGTCACAGAATTACCAGAAATACAAGCTGGGATTAAAAGAGGCCCTGGCACCAAGAACATCATAGTCAATGTCAGATGAGTCTTGACTGAAAGCAGAGAATACCAGAGGAAAGTCTGTGTTTCATGTACTATGCAAAGACATTTGACTGTGCAGATCACAAAAACTGTGGCTAACTTTGAGAAAAATGGGAATCCCATGAAAAACCTATAAATTTAACCAGGAAGCAATCATCTGGTCAGAGTAAGAAGACAATGCATATTTAAAAATTAGGAAGGGGGTGTGACAGGGATGTATCTTGTCTCCATAAGTTTTCAATCTATATGTGGAACAGATAATTTGGAGGTTAGACTTTTCAGAAGTGAATGAAGACTTATCAACCATATGTGTTATGCCGATGACACAACTTTGATTGCTGAAACTGAGGAGGACCTGACACATCTGCTGCAGAAGGTCAAGGACTGCAATCTTCAATGTAAATTTAACCCAACATCAAGAAAACAAAGATTTTCACCACTGGGCCAATTGATAGCACCATGATAAATGGAGGAGAAGAGATTAAGATTGTTAACAATTTTGGCTTGCTCAGTTGCACAATCAAGACTGTTGGCACCAGGAGTCAAAAAATCAAAAGACAAAATGAACTAAGAAGAGCTACTGTCAGGGGCCTCTCCAGGACACTGAAGAGCAACTAAGTCAGGCTAGAGACTAGGATGTACCTGATCCAGACCATGTTTTCACAATTAGCTGGTATGCAACAGAAAGCTGAACAATGGCTATGGAAGATAGAAGAATAATTGATGCCTTTGAATATGGTTCTAGTGAAGAATACTGAATCAACCATGGACTGTCAAAAGAACAAATAGGTCTGTCCTGGAGAGGTAAAATCAAGATGTTCTATGGAGGCAAGGATTTTTAAGTTCTGTCTCATATACTTTGGGCATGTTATGATGAGAGAATAGTCCTTAGAGAAAGATGTCATTCTTGGAAGGGTGGAGGGACAGCTCAGGAAAAGAAGATGCCAGATGGAACAGATTCGCACAGGAACTAGAGTAATGTGGATAGGTGTATCAGAGACACCATTATTGGCTCAGGAAAAGGCAGTGTTCAGAGCTATTGTACATAGGGTCTCTATGAGTCACAGGCAACTTGAAGGCACTTAACAACAACCACAATAAGCAATTATTTATTTAAGCAACTCTGGATAGCCATTTTCTTAAGTTTAATGAACTACATCCTAGAATATTCACTAATAACATTGACTACTGCAAAAGAGTCTACACAAAAATAAAAATATATATATAAGAGGCCTAGTATAACTTTTGATTTAGAAATGGATCACAGATATTTAAGTGTAAAAAATGAGCAGTCTCTTCCAATTAAGTTCTACAGCCTTGGAAACCCAATGAAGATTTGCTATGAGTTGGAATTGACTCAGCAGTGGGTATTAGTGGATATACATGTACTCATAATTCCTGTTCCAATCTTTGGTGGATATCTAGCTTTTTCATGATAGTCTATTGATGTAAGAGCTTATTTTTTCTTACATCCATATGATACTGGTCTGTTTAGTATAGCTCTAAAAAATCTCTAGGTTGATCAGGTTAAATTTTTACTTCAATTTTTTTCTGGAATATTTCCACATACTTACTCTTTCCTTGATACACGTCAAACAATAAAAAAATATGTCACCAAAAAGAGAAAGCTCCTGCTAATATTTTGATTCTCACTTCTACTGAACTCATAGAATAATTTGGGAAAATGGATATTTTTCGTTCTACAGCTTCCCATTCAGACCTCAATTTTATGTGATGTTTTTTTAAATGTCTTAGGTGATTTTCAGTAACTTATATATTTCATATATATATATATTCATAATTCCATAATTTTTGTTATGTTTGAAAGGGCCATTTCTTGGGAGAGTTAGCTGTGAGGGACCTCTCAAGAGTACTGAAATGCAACAACGTCAAGCTGGAGACTAAGGTGCGCAAAATTCTTTACCACTGAGGCACCAGAGCTACATACTATCCCCCCTGTTGTTAGGAGCCATCAAGTCAAGTACATCTCATAGAAACCTTATGGACACCGGCTCTGAACAATGATTTATCTTGTGCTATGCTTATCAGCTCTGACACACTTAAGCCCATTGATGCAGCCACTATGTCAATTAACCTGGTTGGGGGACTTCCTCTCTTTTGCTGCCCATTCACCTTCCGAAGCATGATCCCCCTTCGCCAATAAATAACCTTCACTAGCAACATGTTCTAAGTACATGATATGAAGCTTCATAATCTTTGCCTCCAAGGAATACCCAGGCTGCACTTTCAAGACATGCCTGTTTGTTCTTTTGTCAGTCCAAGGCATCTTTAGCATTCTTCTATAACACCACAGTTCAAAGGTTTCAATTCTTCTCTATCATTCTTAGCAATTATTCAGATCTCAGATGCATAGAATGTGACTAAGAAGACCTAAATGGCCTTACATATGCACTTTAGTCCTCAAACTGACATCTTTACTCCTCAATAATTTAGAGAGGTCCCTGATTACACTTTCCCAATGTAATGTCTCCTGATAGCCTAACTGCTAATACCATGTGTATTAATTGTGGATCCAAGAAAGAGGAAGCTGTTAACTGTTTAAATCCTGTCTCTGTCCATCATGATGTAGACTATTGGTCCACAGGTGAGGATCTTTGTTTTCTTGGCATTGAGATGCAATTCATATTGAAGATTGCAGTGTTTAATCTTCTAAAGTAAGCAGTTCAAGTTCTCCTTACTTTCTGCAAGCAAGGTTTTATATTATATAATTAAGATTATTCATGAGCCTTCCTTTAAACCTGCTACCATATTATACTTCATGGACTTCAGCTTCTCATATGATTTGCTCAGCCTACAGGTTAAATAGGTATGGAGAAAGGATACAATCCTGATGCACACCTTTCCTAATTTTAAACCATGCAGTGTTATCTTGATCTGTCACACAGCAGCCTCTTAGTCTAGATACAGATTTAACAAAAACATAATTAAGAGTTCTGATATATCTAATCTCAATGTTAGTCATAATTTGCTATGATTTACACAGATTTGTCATGATTAAAGCACATAACCCCTTCGGGCAGAGAAAACAAATATAAGCAGCAATATTAACAGAGCCCAGGTTCAGGGGCTGTCAAGTAGGAACTGAACACAGGGCAGAGGAATTAAAATAATAGGAAAGGCATAGCCATTAACATTATCCCTGGAGACAGAAGAAAACAAAAACACCCAATGAAACAGACACATTTCTATGGAGTCAGAATTGACTCTTAATTGGTTCTCCAGCATTGCACAGGAGGAGATTGTC
This sequence comes from Elephantulus edwardii, assembly GCF_000299155.1. Classification (NCBI taxonomy): domain Eukaryota; kingdom Metazoa; phylum Chordata; class Mammalia; order Macroscelidea; family Macroscelididae; genus Elephantulus; species Elephantulus edwardii. The sequence continues at coordinate 2,567,802 of NW_006399768.1, read as the reverse complement.
TATCTTTCTGTTGTAACTGTCAGAGAGCTGTAATCTACGGATTGACAGTGCAACTCCCTGCACCCTATGTCACCAGAAGAGGTAGAGAAGGGGAGAAGTATCTTGGGCTTTGGTTTTTCTTTCCTTTCCATTCCTCATCAACTTCTCCACCAGAGAAGGTCAAAGAGTATAATATTCAATAAAAACCAAACAATCAAAAGGCCAAATATTCTTACCACAGAGCCAATTGGCAGCACCATGATAGATGGAGAAGAGATTGAGAATGTTAACAATGTCAGCTTGCTTGGCTCCACAATCGACACTCTTGGCACCAGCAGTCAGGAAATCAAAAGACAAAGTGCATTAGGAAAAATCTGCTGTCAGGGACCTCTCCAAAGTGGTGAAGAGCAATAATTTCAGCCTAGAGACCTATCAGTGCCTGATCCAGCCCATGGTCTTTGCAATTACTTGCTATGCATCAGACAGCTGAACAATGATGAAGGATGACAGAAGAATAAATACCATTGAGTTGCAGTTACTGGAGAAGAGTATTGAACATGCCATGGACTCTCAAGAGAACAAGCAGATCTATCCCAGACAGGGTGAAAACAAGCAGCTCTTTGGGGACAAGGATATTGAAGCTCTGTCCCACATACTTTAGGCATGTTACCAACAGAGACTAGTTCTTGGAGATAGACATCATACTTGGAAGGTTTGAGGGATAGCACAGGTGAGGAAGACTCTGGGTGAGATGGACTGACACAGTAACTGGGGTAATAGGATATGTGTGTTGGAGACAGTGAAATTGGCTTTGGATAGGCAAGGATGAGAGATATTGTGCATAGTATGACTATGCGTGGTAAGTCACCCAATGGTACATAACACCACCACCAAAGGCAAATAGATTGAGATTGTTTCTTTTTCTAATACATAACCCAGCAGAGCAATTGTCAGAAATGAGTCTGACAGCAAGTAGACAAATAAAACACTAAGAAAAAAAATAGACCACACAACTAAGTACATAACTTATACATAATTAATTATTTTTAAACCACCATGCAACAGTCTAAAATATTTTTTTCAGAGGAAAACGAGGATTTATGAAGTCCTAATGTTTGAAAATTAAGTTATAGTCATTTGTGGCAATACATGACAGTGGTCCAGAAGTTAATTTGTTTCTTCACTTTTCAGTCTTAGAACTGACTTATCTCAGAAGGCTACTTAAGTTATTTTAGTGGTTGTTAAATTTTGCTGTTTGAACCACAAGGACAGGGTGGGGGGAGGGGAAGTCAGTCTACACTGTTAAAATTCGCAACTTGGAAACTTGATCGAAGGTTGCCCTGAGTTAGTCAGCCCAACAGCATCCATAGCTGTCATTAAAACCATGCTGTAACAGTCCCTGGACATTCTCCCATTAACAGGTCTTCAAGCTTCCAACAATTGCTATAATTAGGAATTGCTTGTGAACTTACACAATAGATAAGACATGTGATGTACAAACATTAGTTGGTCAAATCCTCATGAAACCAATTATTTTTGTTGTAGCTTTTAATTTTTTATGAGTTATTGAGTTGAGTAAAACTCAGTCTCTCTATGAGCAACAGTGTTGAACCTTGCTCTATCCTTTGCCATCTTCATCATATCTGATATACTTAAGCACATTGTTGAAGAGATGTGCTTGTTTTTCACAAGCAAGAAAGTTTATTATAGGAGAAAAGAATACTCATTACAAAAAAACTAAATGACATTGAGCCTGAACAGACTCATAATTGATCCTCCAATAGGTTTTCAGAGACTATAAATTGCACGGGAGGATATTGACAATCTTTTTTTTTTCTTGGAGCAACAAGTGGTTTAAACAATAGATTAAAAAAATGAGTCTGCCACAGGAGGATTCCTCAGGCTATCTTTTTCTAGTATTAGGCATTTAGAATAAAAAGTTTAAAGTAGATTTTAAAAGCTCATCTAAAAACTATACTTGACAAATTCAACAAAGAATTAAATAAATTGTAATATCTTTCTTTAATTTTTTTAAAAATATGAACCTGCAAACAATCAATATAAAAAAGTTTTCCATTTAAGGTGAAAAATATATTGCTGTACTCTATTATCCAGGTCCTCTGCTTTAATTTTCCTGACTGCAACACATGAAGAAGGCTTGATATGATTTCCAGAGAACAGTCACCTCACTTCAGGCTCTTGGGCCAAAATAGGACTGACATACAAGTCCTTCACAGAATACCACCCTCCCCTGGGATATTATACATGTATAACAGCCTAATATCTACCAAGAAAAGACTCCCATAATGCCAAAAATGCAGAAGGCTGCTTCAAACATCATGAAATAATAAAGCAACTCTTTTCTAAAAAGAAAAAGTAGACCCAGTGTATACCCAAGACACAGATAACTAGAAAAAATATTTTACTGCAGAGTTATGTGAACATCTAAAGAAGAAGGTGCAAGTGATGGAAGAAACAATAGAAGCCATTAAGAAAGTGAATACTTCAGAGATAGAAGTCCAAAAGAAATATATAGATGAGAATCAACTTGAACTATTACAGAAGTAAATGGAAAAGATGGAAGAAAGAGTTAGAAATTATAGGTAAATAAGTACAAGAACTTAAATCTAATTACTAGACAGAGAATGCACAGCAAACACAGTACTGGAAATAACAGTAATGCATGAAAATGCAATAAAGAATATTAAGACTAAAATCACAGAAGTATCCAACATGCTGGAATGATAAAAAGTACAACAGAAGAGATGGAACAGAGAGTCAATGAGCTGGAAGACAAGAGTCTCAACGGACACATACTAAAAGAAAAATCAGAAATGAAGTATAAAGAAAATTAAGAAAACTTGAGTACTCTATGGGATGACATTAAAAGGAACAACATGCACATGATTAAAATTTGAGAACACAAGAGGGGCAGAAAAGTCACTGAGAAAATTAAGGAAGAAGTACTAGAAGAAAACTTGCCAAGTACTTCTAAGAAGCTTAGTAATGACAAGATAGACTAGATCCAAAGAGAAAAATATCAAGACATAGTTCAAAGTCAAATTATCTGAATTAAAAATAAGTATAAAATACTAAAAGAAGAATGAAAAAACAAAGAGTCACACACAAAGGGTAAACAATTATATTAAGTTCTGATTTCTCAGTAGAAACCATGCAAGTAAGAAGACAGTGAATGGCATGTTCAGAAAGTTGAAAGAAAACAATTGTCAGTCGAGGGTCCTGAATCCAGCAAAACTCTCCATCAAATATGAAGGAAAAGGCAAGTCATTCAATGAAAAGAAGGAACTTAAGGAATTAGTGAAAACAAAATCAAAACTAGAAGAAATTTAGAGGAAATTATTCATAGAGACACCAAAGGAAACAGAAAGACCACAATAACCAGAAACAACAGAAAAAGAAACACAGCAAAAAGACAATGACAAAACTTGGCATTACAATAAGCACACTTAATGTGAATGGACTGAATGTGCCAGTTAAAAGAAAAAGAGTAACAGAACTAATTAAAAAATAGCAAAGCTCATCAATATGTTTCCTGTAAGAGACATACCTCAGAAATGAAGAGAAAGACAGACTGAAAATCAAAGCGGGGGGGGAGGTAGATACCAAGCAAAGGACATCTATTGAAAAGCAGGAGTGTCAATAATAATCTCCGATAAAATAGACTTCAAGATGAATTCTAACAGAAAAGATAAAGAAGTGCATTGCTGTTGTTGTTGTTATGTGCCATCAAGTTGCCTGCTACTCATAGTAGGACTACGTACAACAGTTCTGAACCCTGATCTATCTCTCTGGTACACCTACTCTCATTATCCCAGTCACCGAGTCCCATCAAGGGTCCTACTTTCTTTCTCCTCCCCATTGATATACTTTACAAAAAATGTTATTTATTTTAATTGGTTTGCTTATAAGGTTTAGCTACATTGTGTTTCACACTATCCTTCATTCATATTGTATTTCATAAAATCATTCTCATCAATTATATTCTCTCTTGAGCTGTCCCTCCACATTTCCAAGCAGGATGTCCCTCTCCAAAGAATGGTCCCTACTGACAAAATGCCCAAGCTATGTGAGATGGAGCTACAAAATCTTTGCCTCCAAAGAGCATCTTGGTTTTACTCTCTTGAGGTTGATCTTATTTGTTCTGTTGGCAGTCTGTAGTATGTTTAATACCTTTCTTCAGTTCCACAGTTCAAACACATTGATTCTTTGTCTGTCATCTATAGTGATTGTGCAGCTATCAATGCATAGCAATTAATAGAGGGAACCATGACATGGATAAAGCACATTTTATTCTCTGGACTAGCATAATTACTCTTCAGTACTCCAAAGAGGTGCCTGACAGAACGTTTTTCCCAATGCAATTTCATCCTTTGATTTTTTTGTCTGCTGATACCAAAAGTGTTCAGTCAAGCAAGCTTAAGCAGTTAACAGTCCCAATCTTTTCACCATCTACCATAATGCTACCAAATGGACCAGTGGTGAGAATCTTTGTTTTCTTGATGTTTAACTTCAGTCTATATTGAATGCTGCAGTCGTTATCCTTCTGGGGAAAAAAAGCCTGAGGTCCTCCTCAGTTTCCTTTAGAAAGACATTAAGTAATAACTAAAGGCACAATAGATCAAGAAGACATAACCTTGGTCAACATTTATACATCAAATGATAAGTAAAATACATAAAACAATGGTTAACAAAATTGAAGAAAGAAATAAGCATCATCAAAATAGTGGTAGTAGACACACCACTCTCACGAAAGGAAAGGTCAACGCAAAAAACAAACTTATCAACGATGCATAGCTAAACTATACAATAAGCCAACTCAATCTTGTGGAATTATTCAGGGTACTGTGCCAACTAAAACTCAATTTACTTTCTTCTAAAGTGCACATGATACATTCTCCAGAACTGATCACATATTAGTATACAAAGTAAGCAGCAACAAATTAAAAAAAAAAAGCCCACTGAAATAATACAATGTTATCTTCTTAGCCCAAAATAGGATAGAACTAGAAATTAACCACAGGGGGATAAAGCTTACACCCACGTTGAAGCTAAATTACATCCTTGCTAGAAAATGATTAGGTTATAGAATAAATAAATAAATAAAGTAAAAAAGTTTCTTGAAACAAATAAAAATGAAAATACAATGTAGCAGAACCTCTGAAATGCAGCAAAAGCAGTCTCCCAGGAAAGTTCATAGCAGTAGGCGCACAGGCGCATGCGCGCGCACACACACACACACACACACACACACACACACACACACACACGAAACAGCAAAATTAATTATCTAATTCAACACCTCCATCAAATAAATAAAAGAACAACAATCTAATCCCACAGCCTTGAGAAGGGAAAAACAATTAAGAAAATTACAAAGGCTGAAATTCATGAGAAAGAAAGCAGAAAAACAACTGAAACCATCAACAAGACCAGGAGCTAGTTTTTCCAAAGGGTCAATAAGATGGATGAACCATTGTCATACAAAATAAAAAAAGAGAAGTCACAGATAAGTCAATTAATAAATGATAGAAGTAACATCACAAGAGAAACAGATGAAATTAAATTGATAATATCGGAATATTATGAAATACTACGATAAATTTGAAAACCTAGAAGAAATGGAAAATTCCTTGAAACTCATCCACTACCCAGATTGACACAGACAGATGTAGAACACTTAAACAGATAAAGCATAAAAAAAAAACCAAATTGGACAGGACATCAAAAGACTTCTCCACAATATAAATCCTGGACAAGGTGGCTTCAAAGATGAATTTTATCAAACTTTCAGAGAATATCTATCACCAATTCTATTTACATTATTTTAAAAAAATAGAAAAACAAGGCACATTCTATTATATGAAGTGAGCATAACTCCAATACCAAAATGAGACAAAGATATTACCAAAAAGGAAAACTATAGACCAATATCTTTTTGGAATATAGATGCCAAAATTCAGTAACAAAATCCTGGTAGAGATGCAACAGTCCATCAAAAATATAATTCATAATGGCCAAGTGGGATTCATAATTGGCTTACAAGGATGGTTCAACATAAGAAAATAATCAACAATTCATCGCATGTTGTTCTTGTTGTGTATTGTTGAGTCAAAACCAACCCATAGCTGACCCTGCAGTAGGTTTTCAGAGGCAGTTAATGCCACAGGGTATGATGCAGATCCTTCTCCTGTGGAGCTGCTGGTGGCCTCAAACTGCTTGCTTTGAGGATTGCAGTGCAGCTTCTTAACATTAGGCCACCTGAGCTCCATAGGAGCTAATGAATTGATACTAATTCATTATATTAGCAAAGCAAATTATAAAAACCACATGATCCTAGAAATTCATGCAGAAAAGTCTAAACACCACTCCCTGATTAAAGCAGTCAGCAATAGAAGGAATTGAAGTAATTTTCTTTAACCTAGTGAAAAGAATATACAAAAAACCAAGAGTCAACATCATTCTCAATGGAGAAAGAGTAGAACAAGGACCACAAGTGGATGCCTACTGTCACCATTCATATGGCAAGAATGGGAAATAAGAGGCATCCAATTTAGCAAAGCAATGGTGAAACTGCTGCTATATGCAGATGATTTGATAGTGTACATAGAAAAGAACGAGGACTCAAGAAAAAAACAAACAAACAAACAAATCTGTTAGACTTAGTACACCAATGTAGTAGAGTAGCAGAATATAAGATCATTGTTTAAAAAGTCAGGGAGATTCCTCTACAGTAACAGCAAAAACAGAAGAGGAAAATATGAAAGCAATAATATTTACAATAGCCAACCACAAATTGAGATACTTAGGAATAAATCTAATAAGAGACATAAAATATCTTTATTCAAAAACCATACAAAACACTTCTGCCAGAAACAATTAAAAAAAAACACACCTAAACTAAATAACTGGAATTGTTTATGGATGTGGTTGTTGTTGTTGTTGTTAGGTGTCATTGAGTCAAGTACAACTCAGAGAGACCCTATGAACAAAAGATCTGAACCCTGTTGTATCCTGTGCTATCCTCACACTTCCTGACACACTAAACCCATTGCAGCAGTCACTGTTGTCAGTCTACCTGGTTCAGGGTCTTCCTCTCCTTTGCTGACCCTCCACTCTTTCCAGTACCATGTCCTTCTCCAAGGAATAGCACCTCTTAGAAACATGTCTAAAGTATATGAGACAAAGCTTCATTATTTTTGCCTCCAAAGAGCACTCTGGTTGTACCCTCTCCAAAACCATCCATGGGGTGGGGGGGCAATGTTCATTACTAGGAAGACTCAGAATAGTGACAATACAGTGAATATAAAAATATGAAATACATATGAAAATATAAGGAATATAGTGAAAATAAAAAAAGCACAATCTATATATTTAATATAGTAACCATGTTGTTGTTGTTGTTTTAGTTGCCACTTGGGGTGGGGGTGGAGGGGAATGTACAACAATGAAAGAAATTCTGTTTTTTACTTTTCAAAGAGAAAAGTGAACTGGAGATGAGGGTGAGCAGGGAGGAGAACATGCAACAATAATGGGAAAAAATTTAAAAGGGAAGAATATGTTGTAAATATATAATTTATAAATAATATAATAATAATAATCATAATAAATAATATAATCCCACTGCTTGGGATATACCCCAGGAAAATTAGAACTGAAACACAAATGGAAATTTTTACACCAGTACAAATATTGTTCATAGTAGCGTTGTTCACCATGGCAAGTACAAGGATATTCCAAATATCCAACCACATTTGAATGGGCTTAGAAACTGTGGAACATTCACTCATGAAATACACATCACTTAGGAATAACAATTTTGTAAATTACTACCTAACTTTTGAAGGACTGGAGAGCATTATGTTGAGTGAACTAATTCAGTGTCATAAGGACAAATACTGTGTAAGACCATTATTTTAGGACTAGAAAAATAACTATTAAACCATGTATAAGGATCCAAGGGATGGGGAAGGTAGGAGCATAGGGGTGATTATGGGCAAAGGGGTAATCATAGGGTTGAACAATTTGGTGGGTAGAGTGAGGGGTAGAAAAAGGAAATGGGAAAGATCCAGTGGGGATCTGCAATGTTGATTAGCTTTTTAAAAATATTATGACTGAGAATGATTGTACAAAAAACACTGTGAATGAAAGATAGTGTGAAACACAGTTTATATTGATAAGCAAATTAGATAGATAGATAGATAGATAGATAGATAGATAGATAGATAGATAGACAGAGATAGATAGTTATAGATACACACACACACACACACACACACACACATTTTTAAAAGGATTTCAGCTTTTATAGAGTTTACTGTTACAACCAAAGGTCAGGCAATAGAGCAGCTTTAAGCTTTTTGAAAGGCTCTGAAAGGGAGAAAGTTGGACTTTTAAGCTTGCAGAAAGAAATTGGCTCTATTTGGTGATCAATTCTATGTAGATAAGAAGTACTTCCAACATTATCTCCAGAAATACATCTATGGAACATCTCTCAGCATATCTGCATCTTCTCTCACCCCAAAAAGTAGAATGCAAAGGTTTTTTTCTATAGTATGATGTAATTTTAAAACTTTTACAATTTCTACTATAGTTTACAAATTACCTTATTTTTATTGTAATCTTATCATGGAAGAACTAATTTCTAAAATACAGACAATCAGTATCAATATAAAATGTTGTCTCCTGATCCTGCAGGTCGAATAGATAACTGCAATGATACTGCCTAGCTTAATACATGAAATATTTTTTTCTCTGAAATGACAGCAACTGTTGATGTGTCACTTTCTAAAAGAGATTTAAAGTGAGGATCCCTGTCAACACTTTGCTTCTGATCAGACCCATTTTCCACACTCTTGTCAGGAGTTACAACAATGAGAAAATTACATTTCCTGAATAAAAGAAAAGTTTGATAAGAATAAATAACTCTTAATCTATTTATTTCTTCAATTTATGTAA
>NW_006399768.1:2555551-2558747 GCF_000299155.1 Elephantulus edwardii | reverse complement strand
AAATAATGGAATTATTTATGAAATTATTTTATTAATCTAAATTGTGATACATAAATCCAGCTTTCTTCCTTTTATTTATTTTTTATTATAAAACCAGAAGTTAAACATAATAAAATTCTCATCTCATTCCAAGGTATGTCATTATTGTTGTTCTTAAGTACCGTCTAGTTATAAGAGACCCACAGTGATCCAATGAAGAAAGGACCTGAACACTTGTATAACTGCCATCATTTCTCCAACTTCATAGAGTTTCCAGAGGCAAGCTATTTTGGAAGTGGATATTACTCCTGCTCACAAGCTTCTTGTAATCGGGGAGATACACCAAATACTGTTCACCATGGGTTACCGTTATTGCAAATTGACATATCAGTGTCACAGTGTTCAGTATCACAGCAACCATGGGTTAGTTTTGCACAGCAAATGGACAGCAATGTACATTTTTTGAATTATTTCTGTATTCCATAAGTTCTCCACTAGTTCAGCTAAACTTTCCACGATACTACAATCTACTTTGGATGGAAAATTTCTGATTCACTTTCAAGCAACGTATTTTCAGTTCAAAAATTTAATCAAACCTTCTTATGTCACCTTGTCTGATGAAAGATTAAACATGATTAATATATCTTGTCAAATGGTACACTTGTATGCAAAGTACCGTAAATGCCAGGCAGGAATATTTTTATTATCTTTGCTGTTAAGCAGTAATTATAGCCACTGTATTTGCTGTAATAATTTGACCACATGACATAGATATATTCAAATATTTTTTATTTGTTTACATAATATATCATCATGAATTTGTGGCTTATACATGATCCAACTATTTCAAAATCATTAGTGAATCAAAATGTGTGTGTGTGTGTGTGTGTGTATATCTCCCGTTCTTTTTTAATTTCTTTGCATAAAATAAATAACACATTTTGGAATGTTTTGAGGCAAAGTGTTCTGAAAAATGTTTCAGCACACTTATCATTATAGAAAATGTTTCTGCTTCAGGAGTTAAATATCAGAGAGGAACTTAATGAAAATAATGTGTAACATTACAAATATTTTACACTTATTTTTAAAGAACACTTGTTTTATATTGGTTTGCATACAAAATTTGTATGCATTGTATTTCACACTATCTTTCATTTACACTGTATTTCATACAATTATTACCATTGATAGTTTTGATTGTTTTATAAAATGAATGACCATTGAACTATACCCACAAACACTTCCTTTTTTTCAGATCCCCAATGGATCTTTCCCATTTTTTTTAACCCCTTATTCCACCTACTAATCTGCATGACCTCATGATTCCCTCCTGTCTATCCTCACTCCTCTTCTCCACTTGGGCTCCCATAGATGGTTTACTAGTTATCTTTCTATTTTTACAATAATGGTTTGTTGCAGTATTTTTCCACAATAAACGGAGTTAGTTCACTCAGTATAATCCTCTCTAGTCTCTCTCAAGTTATGTACTAAGTTTCAAAGCCGTTTCTGCTAAGTGCTGTATAGTATTCCATGTTGTAAATGCACCACAATTCTTCAATCCATTTGAGTGTGTTTGGACATTTGGGTTGGCTCCATGTTCTCGCTATGGTGAATAACACTGCTATAAGCATTGTTGTACAAATCTCTCTTTGTATCTCAGTTCTAATTTTCTTGGGTTATATTCCAAGCAAAAGACAGCTGTGTTATATAAAATTTCTATGTTAAACTTTTTGAGGAAACATCAAACTATGTTCCAGAGTAGTTGTACCATTTTACAATCTCACCAAAAATGTATGAGTGTTTCTATCTCTCCACGTCCTCTCCAATATTTATTGCTTTCTGACCTATTAAACTTTGCCACTTCTACTGGAATGAGATAATATTTTATTGTGGTTTTGATTTGCATCTCTCTTATTGGTAGAAAATTTGAGCATGTCTTCATGTGTCTGTTGGCTATCTGAATGTCTTAAATGTGTTAAAATGTGTAAAAATGCTTTTCCCTTTTTTTCCCACTTTGTAATTGGGTTATCAATTTGGTTTGTTTGTTGTTGTTTTTTTTTCTTGTGGAGCACCTGTAGCTTTTTGTAAATTTTGATATTGAATGACTTAAAGATTCAGATACAAGAATTCTTATACATTGTTGGTGAGATTGTAAAATGTACAACCCCTCTACAAGGCAGTTTGGTGCTTCCTCAAAAAGGTGATCATAGAAATTCCATCTGACCCAGCTATTCCACTGCTTGGAACATATCCCAAGAAAATGAGAACTGAGTCACAAAAAGAGACTTTTAAAACAATGTCCAAAAAGCCCACAAAAACAAAAACAAAAACAACCCAACAACCAATGTTCAAAGCATTGTTATTCACCATTGCAAGAACATGGAAACAGCCCAGATGTCCAACCATACTTGAACGGATTGAGAAATTATGGTACATTCATACAATGGACTACTATACAGCCTGCAGAATCAGAGGAAGATTCATCAACAAATTATGTTCTACAGATGACATAATGTTTCTTGCTAAAATTTGAAGAGGACTTGAATGATTTGCTGTAGATAGTCAAAGACTACAGTAATCTTCAATATGTATTACATCTCAGTGTCAGTTGTTGTTGTTTTGTGGCATCGAGTAGCCTGCAACTCATAGCGACCTTTTGTACAACAGCCCTAAACCCTGCTCTGTCCTGTGCCAATCTCACTGTCTCCGACACACCCTATCCCCATTACTTCAGTCACTGAATTAATCCACCTCATAGAGAGTCTTCCTCTCCGGTGCTCTCCTTCCACTCTCTCAAGCATGATGTCCTTCTCCAAGGACTGGTCCCTCCTTGCAACATGTCCAAAGTATGTCAGACAAAGCTTCAGAATCCTTGCCTCCAAGGAGTGGCCTGGTTTAACCCTCTGCAGGATGAACCTGTTCATTTTCTTAGCAGTCCATGATATAGTCAATACTCTTCTCCAGAACCACAACTCAAAAGCATCAATTCTCCTTCTATCTTCCTTGGTCATTATTCAGCTCTCTGGTGCAAAGAAAGGTGATCCAACAGAGTGTGGAAACTACAGAACAGTATCATTGATTTCACATGCAAGCAAGATTCTGCTGAAGATCATCCAAAAATGATTAGAACAGCACATCAGCAGAGAACTGCCGGAAGTCCAGGCTGGGTTTAGAAGGGGTCGTGGTACTAGGGATATTGTTGCTGATGTTAGATGGA
>NW_006399768.1:2518346-2554436 GCF_000299155.1 Elephantulus edwardii | reverse complement strand
GAAACGACTCGACGGCACATAACAACAACAACAACTGGTGCAAAGCAAGTGATTGTAAAAATCATGCCTTGTATCATGCCAGGAAAACAAAAATTCTCATCACTGGACTGATAGTCAACATTATGAGAAATGGAGAAAAGATTGACATTTTTAATGACTTTATGTATTGGATCCAGAATCAACACCCTTTATATGAACACTCAGTAGGTCAGGAGACATATTGTGGACATAAAGTCTACGGTCAAGGATCTCCAAATTATTGAGGAGTAAGTATATAAATTTTGAAGACTAAGGTGTGCCTGATGAGGCTATGATCTTTTCAATCACTTGCGATGCATCTGAGAGTTGAAAAATGAATAAGGAAGAAAGAAGAATTCATGCCTTTGAGCTGTCATGTTAGAGAACAGCATTGAATATCCCATGGAGTGCCTAAAAGAGCCAATGTGAAACCAGAGTGCATACTCATTGGATCCAGAGATGATAAAGTTTTGTCTTCCATGCTTTGGACATTTTGTTAGGGGAGGCTATTTTCTACAGATGGTTCTCATGGTTGTAAAGGTGGAAGACTGGTGAAAGAGAAGGCAGGTCCCCAGACAGATTGACAGTCCCTGTGACTGCAGCAATGGGCTCAAGTCTGTCAAGGATAAATGATGATGGCACAGGGAAGGACAGGATTCTGATCAGTTTTTCTCAGGATCGCTATGAATCATACTTGACTCTATGAAATCAAACAATAACAATGCGCAATTAGGACTTTATGAAAGCCTGGTGGGTAAGGCTCTCTGATGTATAGCAAATAATTGCAAAACCTATGGTATAGATTAAGCACATCCTTTGCTAAGGTCTCTAACAGCAGACTTACCCGGTATAATTCATCTTTTCATTTCCTGGCTGCTGGTACCGAGAATGTTAATTGTGGAGCCAAGCAGACTAAAGCTGTTAATAATCTCAATATCTTTACCATCTACCATGATACTGTTAAGCAGCTCAGAGGTCAGAATCTTTGTTTTCTTGATGTTGAACTTTAGTTAGTATTGAAGGCTATAGTCCTGACCTGCAGCAAGCACCTCAGATCCTGCTCAGGGGAATGAATGCCTTTGAGCTGTGGAGCTGGAGAAGAATATTAAATATACCATGGACTGCTAGGAGAACAAACAGGTCCATCCAAGAAAGGGTGAGAACAGGTTGCTCCTTAGAGGCAAGGATTCTGAAGCTTTGTCGGACATATTTTGGACATGTTGCAAAGCAGGACCAGTCTGTGGAGAGTGACACCATGTTTGAGAGGGTGGTAGGACAGCACAAGAGGGGAAGGCCTTCAATGAGAAGGACTGATTCCGTGACTATGGTAGTGGGGTAAGTGTGTCCATGACAATACGATTGGCACAGGATATAACAGGGTTTAGGGAGAGATATTGTACATACAGTCCCTATGAGTCACAGGTGATTCTACAGCACATAACAACAATAATAACAACAACATGGAGTTTGGGTCCACCAGTTGGTTTATGGAAGAAAGAGAGATAATCTCCTCCCAAATGACTGCCAGCCTCTTAAAACCCACCGGAGAGTCATCTTGGATTCACTTCTGACTCAATTGTACAAAATAAAATGGTGCATTTTATTAAGAAGTAAGATCTTGGAATATCGCTACTTTCTGCTGATCACTCACATCAAGTCTTGGTTTACGGGTAAACCTCAAGAAGCTGTAACCTCCCTTCTTGGCCATTCATTGCACTTGGATAGATAAAAGCAAAAAAGCAAAAGACCCAGTTGAAATAGTGTGTTTACAGCCTGACCTGGGGTTGTTCATTCTCTGTATAAAGATACTTCAGAACACACATCTCACCATTTCTAAACTTTTTGCTGAGTGCATCCCTAAAGGACAGAAGATACAAGTAGAATAAAAATGTGTACTTTCTCTTCCTTTTATTATCATATGACTTATTTCTCTGGTAAGGCACAGAAGTAAGAGGTATGAACGAGCTGTCAAGAATCTTTTCAGTGGAGACAATTAGTGGAAGGTAGATAGCATGTGACTCAAGGCTCAAAGTTTCCTGGGCATTTTGCATACTTCGATTGGACTTCTTGTAACAAGAAAAAAAAGAAAAAGAAAAAAAAGACCCAAGAAACAGACCATCGCCATGGATTTGCTTCTGACTCAGAGAAAAATCTATCAGAAATTATTCCACAGTGTTTTCAAACTTAAAAACTTTATGGCTGACACATCCATAACTTAGAATAGGTCATGGATCTATGGTCAATACCTGCAGAAAATAAACTCCAAGCATCTTTAGTCCTAAATAACTGGACACAGCCCTCGAAGTTTTTGTACTGCTGACCATCTTTCCTCACTCTATGAAAGCTCCATGGTTGGTGCTATCACCATTGTTATTGGAAGTTTTATTGAAATAAGAGCTATGGTAGCATTTTTTATTTAAAGAGTGTAATAGTTCTAAATGACCCATTTAAAAAGGAAAAATAGTCTAAGTTATGGGTGGGAGAGAGGAAAGTGCTGAACAAGGTAGGTGGGAGTAGCAGGGGACACAGATTTAGCAGAGAAAAGGAAAGGGCAAGAGACATGTGTGCGTGGCTGGAGAGGTGGGAGGTAGGCACGGGAAGGGAATTAACATAAGCAACTCTATGGCACAAAACAACAACTTTATCAAATATGATGTCCTTTTTTATTCTTTCTGATGGCATGGCCAAAGTCATGTGATGAAGCCTCACCATCCTAGATTCCAAGGAATGCTGCCACTATTGTTCCAAGACAGATTTTTTTTTGTTCTTTTGGACATACAGGATGAAGTAAAAATTCTCCATCAATACCACAAGTCAGACTCTTTAATATGTGTTTGTTCTTCCTTTTTAATTGTGCTGTTTTCCCACATATATGAAGTAACTGAAAATATCATGGCTTGGAACAAGTGGACATTAGTCCTCAAAGTGGCATCTTTGAGTTCATCACTTGAAGGAAGCGCTTGGGATCAGATTTGCCCAGTGGAACATTATTTGATTTCCTTAATGTTATTTCTTTAAGCATTGATTGTAAAGCCAAGTAAAATGAAATCATTTACAATTTCAGTCTTTTGTGGATTTATCATGAAGCATCATATTGGTACTGTTGTAAGGATTTCTGTTCTCTTTATACTGAGAAGTAACCTATACCAAAGTCTTTGAGTATCAATAACATACCATGTTAATTTTCTGTAAAAAAAGAGTTGCATTATCTGCATATTACAGGTTGTTAAAGAGTTTTCCTATAATCTTAAAGCCAAATTTTTCTTCATGTAACCCAGCTTCCAAATTGTTGACTCAGAATATAGATTGAATTATATGATGAAAGGATTGAATTATATGCACCTTTCCTGATTTTTAACTACTCAAAAATCCTCCTTAACAAAGACAAATAGAGCATGAAGTCGAGAAACAGATTCTACACACAGATAACTTGGGTGTTGTTTTAATCTCACAATAACTATGGTTGAATGACTTCTTAAATATTATTAAGCATATCATTGTCCCTACTATGTCATAGTAGTATATACAGTCTAGAAGTTTTGAGAAGAGTAAATGCATAATGCAAGTGTAATACCCAGACCAGTGTTTACTGTTCAGTGTTATCATACAAGTAGAATCCTTGATGCTCCCTTTAATATCCCATTTCAGTAGAATGGGTGGAGGATTGTTTAACAATTTACTAGAAACATGTCAATGGTTGTAAGGAACTTTTTTGATGCAATAAAACCTGGAATGTAAATTAAGCACTATTGATGACAATAATAAATTACCATTTTAAATCTTAAAGTATCAAGTAAGATTCTGCTGAAAATTATCCAAAAATTATTGGAACAACACTTCAACAGAGAACTGCCAGAAGTTTAGAAGACGCTGCGGTACTGTGATATTATGGCAAATGTTAGGGGGATATGGGCTGAAGGCAGAGAGTACCAGAGCAATGTCTATTTGTGTTTCGTTAATTATGCAAAGACATTTGACTCATTGGAATACAACAAACTGTGGTTATCTCTGAAAGGAATGGAAATGGAAGAACACTTGATTGTGCTATGTGAAACCTATACTTAGACCAGGAAACAGAAATAAGAATAGAGCAAGGAAATATTGTTGTTGTTATTATTGTTGTGTGCCTTTGAGTCTCTTGAGACTCATAGCGACCCTATGTACAACAGCCCTAAACCCAGCTATACCCTGTACCAGTCGCACTGCTTCTGACACACCCATCCTGATTACCCCAGTCACAGAATCAATCCACCTCATAGAGGGCTTCCCCTCCTGTGCTGTCCCCTCCAACCTACCAAGCATGATGTCCCTCTCCAAGGACCAGTCCCTCCTCACAGCATGTTCAAAGTATGTCAGATGAAGCCCCGGAATCCTTGTCCCCAAGGTGCAGCCTGGTTTAACCTTCTCCAGGGTGAATCTGTTTGTTTTCCTAGCAGGCAATCGTACCCTCAATACTTTTCTCCAGCACCACAGCTCAAAGGCACCAATTCTCCTTCTGTCCTTCTTAGTCATTGTCCAACTCTCTGATGCATAGCAAGGAATTGCAAAGACCATGGCCTGTATCAGACGCACCTTAGTCTCCAGAGTGACAGAATTGCTCTTCAGTACCCTAGAGAGGTCCCTAACAGCAGACTTTCCCATCGCAATACATTTTTTTATTTCCTGGCTGATTTTTTGATTTCCTGGTGCCAAGAGTATTAATCATGGAGCAAAGCTGACTAAAGTTGTTAACAATCTCAATCTCTTCACCATCCATCCTGATGCTGCCAATTGTTCCAGTGGTGAAAATCTTTGTCTTCTTGACATTGAACCTCAATCCATACTGAAGACTGCAGTTCTTGGCCCTCAGCAGCAAGCTCTTCAGGTCCTCCTCAGTTTCAGTAAGCAGGGTTGTGTCATCTGCATAATGCAGATTATTAATAGATATTCCACCAATCCTGATGCCACACCTCTCCTCAGAGCCCAGCCTCTTGGATAATCTGTTCTGCATACAGGTTGAAAAGGTACAGAGATAGGATACATCCCTGGCGTACACCTTTCCCAATTTCGAACCATGCGGTGTTTCCCTGCTCTGTTCTGACGACTGCCTCCTGGTCCAAGTATAAGGGTTTCTCATCAGCATAATCAACTGTTCTGGGATTCCCATTCTTCTCAGAGTCAGCCACAGTTTGTTATGATCCACAAGGTCAAACGCCTTTGCATAATCAATGAAATACAGATGTACATTCTTCTGGTATTCCCTGCTTTCAGCTAAGATCCATCTAACACTAGCTACAATATCCCTAGTACCACGACCCCTTCTAAACCCAGCCTGGACTTCTGGTAGTTCTCTGCTGATGTGCTGTTCCAGTCAGTTTTGGATAATCTTCAGAAGAATCTTGCTTGCATGTGAAATCAATGAGATTGTTCTATAGTTTCCACACTCTGTTGGATCACCTTTCTTTGAAATGGCAACAAACATAGATCTCTTCCAGTGAGTTGGCCAAGTGGTTGTTCTCCAGATTTCTTGGCACAACTTAGTGAGCACATGCAGGACAGCATCTGTTAGCTGAAATATGTCCATTGGTATACCATCTATTTCTGGGGCTTTATTTTTTGCCATTTCCTTCAAAGCAACTTGAACTTCTTCCTTAATCACCATAGGCTCTTGCTCATATGTTATTTCATTAAATTCCTCTGCGTCTGCAAATTCGTTTCAATACAGTGACTCGGTATATTCTTTTAATCTTCTTTTAATACCTCCTGTATAATTTTTCTGTCTAAAGCATCCTTGATTATAGCAACTCTAGGTTTGAATTTGTCCTTCAGTTCCTTGAGCTTAAGACATGCTGAACAAGTTAAGCCCTTTTGATTTTCTGACTCCAGCTCCTTGCACATTTCATTGTAATATTTTGCTTTGTCATCCTGTGCTGCCTTTTGGAATCTTCTATTCAGCTCTTTAGTATTTGAATTATTCCTTGTGCTTTGGCTTCTCTGTGCTCCAGCGCAATCTTCAGAGTTTCTTCTGACCTCCATTTTGGTCTTTTTTCCCCCCTCTTCTTTCTACACAATGGCCGTTTGCACTCTTCCTGGATGGTACATTTGACATCCTTCCACAACTCATTATGTCTTCGCTCATTAGTGTTCAAGGCTTCAAACCTGTCCCTAAAATGGTTCTGAAATTCAGGTGGGATGAACTCAAAGTTATATTTTGGTTCCCATGGAATCAGTTTCATTTTCCTCAGCTTCAGATATAAGGAGCTGGTGGTCTGTTCCACAATCAGGTCTTGGCCTAGTTTTCACAGTTGATATTGAGCTTCTCCAGCAGTCCTTTCCACATATGTAATTGATCTGATTTCTATGCATACCATCAGGTGAAATCCATGTGTATAACCTGTGTTTATGTTTCTTATAAAACATTTGCAATGAATAAGTCATTGGTCATGAGAAATTTATTCTATCTCCAGCTACATTTCTGTCACCAAGTCCATGTTTTCCAACTACTGATTCTTCTTCTCTGTTCCCAACTTTTGCATTCCAATCACCCATTATTATCAATGCATCTTGATTGCATGCTCGATCGATTTCTGACTGTAAAAGTTGGTGGAAATGATCTATTTGTGCTTCCTTGGCTCCAGTTGTTGGTGCATATATCTGAATGATAGTGCTATTCACTGGACTTCCTTGTAAGCGTATGGATATTATTCTGTCACTCAAATGTTGTACTTCAAATCTAGAAATTACTTTTTTAACTATGAAAGCAACCCCATTTTTTCTCGCCTTTTCATCTCTGGAGTAATATATCATATGATCATCTGACTCAAAATGCCTCATGCCAGTCCATCTCATCTCCCCAGTGCCTAGTAATATTTATGTGTTCCATTTCTTTCTTGACAATATCAAATTTTTCTACATCCATGGTTCTCACATTCCACGTTCTAGTGTCTGCTTACGACTGTTCCTCTTTCTTTGTATTTCCATACATGAAAGCTCTCTTTTATTCTACATGTGTTCTATTGTACATAGCGTTTTCAGAGGCCTGCTATTTCAGAATTGGATGGCCAATCCTTCTTCCTAGTCTGTCTTAATCTGAATGACAGTTTTAGAGTAGTATCTAAAAGACAAGAAACTTATAGAAAAGTGAAAGATAAATCTCTCATTGTGGAGTTAACCATTAGTTACAGTGTTGTCCCTACCCTTGGGCCAGTGTCTGACCCACTTATTTCCCAGCTCCACCCTCCACCTGGACACCCCTTCACTTTTACCAAATCCCTTCAGCAAGCTTGTATCTGAAGCTTTCTTGGCTTCTGTGATTCCAAACATATCAGCTGCTGACAACTGGTTCAATCGGGAAAAGATGTGTCCTATCTCCATATTTTTCAATCCATATGCAGAACAGATCATTGGGGAGGCTGGACTCTATAAGGAAGAATGTGACATCAGGATTGAAGGAAGACTTATAAACAATCTCTGATATGCAGATGATATAACTCTGTGTGCTGAAATCTGAAATTCTTGCTGCAAAATGTCAAGGACTATAGACATCAATATGTATTGAAGTTCAACGTCAAGGAAACAAAGATTCTCACCACTGGGCCAATTGGCCATATCATGATAGATGGTGAAGACATTGAGATTATTAACAGCTTTAGTTTGCTTGACTCCACAATCAACAGTCTTGGTACCTGCAGTCAGGAAATTAAAAGATGAATTGCCTTGAGTCTTGCTGTCAGGAACATCTCCAGAGTATTAAAGAGCAATGTCAGTCTGGAGAATAACGTGTGCGATCAAGACCATAGGTTTTGCAATTATTTGTTATACATCAGAAAGCTGGACAATATCGAGGGATAATAGAAAGAAAATGGATGTTTCTGATCTGTGGTGCTCAAAATGAGTATTGAATATACCATAGAATGCCAGGAGAACAGTTTTGTCATAAAGAGGGTGACATCAAGCCACTCCTTGGAGGCAAGGATTCTGAAGCTCCATCTGACATAATTTGAGCATGTTGTAAGGCAGGCCCACTCTTTGGAGAGAGGCATCATGCTTAGGAGGGTGGAGGGACAGCGCAAGAGAGGAAGACCCTCAATGAGATGGACTGATTTAGTGACTGGAGTAATGGGGGTTGTCAGAGACAATAAGGTTGGCACAGGAAAGAGCAGGGTCCAGAGGTGTTGCACATAAGGTCATTATGAGTTGCAAGCAACTCAACAGCATATAACAACAACTATATAAGTCAAGAAATGTCTTTGAGGAGATCACTATTATGCTGTATACAATAATACAGAATTATGATACTACTTAAAATGAATGAATGAAGTTAATTGTTACAAAAATACGATGTTTCATTCTTAGATGTTTCAAAGTTTAAAAGAGTAATTATCTCTACTATACTAAAGAAAAAATACTTAACCCTCTATTTAAATAATTATTCTTTAATTTTGAGTATTAAGACATATTTTTGATTTATAAAGTTTGAAATACTGCTTGTAATTTAGAAATTAGTATTTCCCATGTTTTAAAGATTTTAATGTCAAAAAGAAAAACCAAACAAAGACATAAATAGCATGTGTCTAATAAATGGTGACTTATTCTTTGAATATGCCCCATTTGTAAGCAACCTAATCATTACCTAGAAATTAATTTTTCACTTTTCTATTTCAGCTACAGTGAATTTGGGGAAATGTGACAAGGGGCCAGTTGTAGTAATGTGGTAATTAAGACTTGAACAGATGTCAGCATTAATAAGAGCTTCAAATGGAGTGTATTAAATAAATGCTCGCCTTCAGCTGGTTTGGCGAGCTTGCTTTCACTGGTAATGGTATCTGGAAGAGGTTCAATCCCTAATAATGAGCAAACAAAAAAGTTTAAATAAACCTACTAAAAATATTTTGAGCTATCAGCATGTTTTGCGAAGATCAGTTTCATAGACTTTGAACACTTTAAAGATTCATGAAACAAACAAAAAAAACCCCAATAAAATAAAATAAGCTTGTTTCTTAAATTCTTACTTTTAAGAATACATTTTTACACTCTAAAGTAAAATTTTATTATCTGTGTTTGTATTATTACCTTAGTTTAAGGCCCTTAAGTTCCAATTTTAGTTCAGTAAATTAATTAATATTTATTAAATTATTTTAGGACATCATAAGTTCCATATATGTGTATCATCTTAATCATAATAATAGTTACTATTACCCACCGAGACTATATAAAAGCTATGTAAAGTAAAAATACTGAATATTCTTAGCACTAATTATTTCCTTGAAATACTATAGAATACATAAGATTTAAGGCTACAAGGGTAGATTTATAAGCTTGTGTTGCCAAAGGTTTATTGTTCAAACTGTCTTTCCTAGTCATTGATTAACTATTTTTGATGAGACATTTCTTGTTTAAAGAGAGAGATTTAATGTTAGCTACAAACCTCATTGTACTAAATATTTATCCACCTATATGTCTTTAATGGCTATAGGTCTCTAATTTGGGGTTCTCTCTTTTCTGAAGTCCAGAATCCAGCTGTGCCTGGCTCATTACTCACCATTCTTAACAATACTAGCCTGTATCACCCACAGTCCCATGAGTAATTTTCTTGAAACGTTTGAGTGTCTGTGAGACTTTCCAGCAAACAAGCAAACCCAAGGGACATAAAGGCGTGCTGGAAATGAACAAAGGGGAAATAGTTGATGTCGAAAATCATGGAACCGTACTGAAGCCCAAACGCTTGGGACATTGTTGACTTCTCCCTTTTTGCAACTAGTTTGCTACTAGTCTTAGCAAAACAATGTGTGAATACAAGGCTACTACTCAATAAATCTAACTTTTTTCCCCTTTCTCCTACTGTTATTGTTGTTAGGCGCTGTTTGGTCAAGTATGACTCATAGCGACCCTATGAAAAAATTATCTGAACCATGCTCTATTCTGTTACATCTTCACACTTCCTGACAGACAGGAGCCAATTTCAACAGTCACTATGTCAATCCACCTGTTTAAGGATCTTCCTGTCATTTGTGGACCCTCCACCTTTCCCAGCATCATGTTGTTTTCCAAAGTATAGCCCCTCCTGGTAGCATGCCCGAAGTTTGTGAAACAAAGTCTCATTATTCTTGCCTCCAAAGAGCGTTCTGGCTACACCCTTTCCAAGGCATATCTGTTTGTTCTCTTGGCTATCTGTCCATAGTGTGTTCATTGCTCTTCTCCAACACCATGGTTTAGGCTAAAAGGCATCAATTCTTTTCCCATCATTTGTATTTATTGTCCATCTCTCAGCAGTATAACAAGTAATTGGAAAGACTATGTCCTAAATCAGACACACCTTAGTTCTCAAACTGACATCATTACTCCTAAGTAGGTTGGATAAATCTTTAACTGAATATTTTGCCAGTGCAATGTGTCTCCTTATTTTCTGACTGCTGGTACAGATCCAAGCAAAATTAATCTGCTGATAATTTCAATCTCCTTTCGATCCATCATGACGCTGCTTATTGGTCCAGCAGTAAGAATCTTTGTTTTCTTGATATTGAGATGCAATCCATACTGAAGGCTGCACTCCTTGATTTTCTGCAAAAAGTTCTTCAAGTCCTCAAGTCTTCCTCACTTTTAGCTATCAAGGTTCTTTTATTTGTGTATGACAGGTTATTGATGAGTCTCCCTCCAATTCTGATGTCACATTCCTCTTCCACATAATTTACTCAACATACAGATTGACTTGGTATAGAGACAGAATACAATCCTGATGCACTTCTTTTTTTTTTATTTTTTATACCATGCATTTTCCCCTTGCTCTGTTCACACAACACCCTCATGGTCTAGGTATAGGTTTCACATAAATACAATTAAGGGCTCTGGAACTCCCATTCTTTTTAATGTCAGTCAAAACTTGTTATGATTCACACAGCAAAATGCCTTTGTATAATCAATAAAGCACAAATAGACATTCTTCTAGCATTCTTTACTTTCAGCCAGGATTCATGTGACATCGGCAATGATGTCCCGGTGTCACAGCCTCTTCTAAATCCTGCTTGAACTTCTGGAATTTCCCTATGTATGTACTGTTGTAGCCATTTTTAAATTATCTTCAGCAGTATTTGCTTGCATGTGACATTAATTATATTCTTCGATAGTTTTCGCATTCAGTTGGATGACCTTTCTTAGGAGTGGGAGCAAGATTAAATCACAGAGAATTTAAAATGTTTTCCCATATTTCATTACAATGCCTCTTGGTGCAGTCGTGAGGATATTTGGACTTTTTTTATGCTGATGTAGCCTTAGATATTCTTCAGCAAGTACTTCAAGACCTATTCATTGTCTGTAAGCAAAATTCTGTCATCTGCATAATGCATATGTGGATGTGCCTCCAATCTTGAACTTACATGGTTTTTCACATAGTGTATTTTTAATTAGTTGGCCAGCACACGAGTTGAATAAATGCAGTGTTCCTATGTCCTGTTCAGACAATTGCTTCTTCGTCTATTTTAGCTTTAACATACTCACAATACTTCGAATACTTTGAGTATTCACATATTCTGAGATTCCCATTCTTCTCTATCTTAATAATTTTTTTTTAATGATACAGAGTAAGAAAACACTTGTTTAGTCAACATCTGTCTGGTATTATTAGCTTTCAGTCAAGATCCATCTAATATCAACAATGATATCTGTAATTCCATAAGTTCTTCCGAATCAAGTTTGAATTTCTGAAAATTCTGTTCCAATGTACCGCTCAGTTATTTGTAATAAGACTCCATAAACTTTTATTTGATTGTTATATGATCTCTTTAAATAATTTGTGCATTTTTTCTAATGAGAATAAATATTAAACTATTTGAGTAAGTTGACAAAGCAGTTGTTGAACTGTTGTAATCATTGTGTAACTATTGACCATATCTAACTCCTGAAACACTTCATTGTCTGATGTTAAGAGTTTATTATTCTAAATGTCTTCCACAGCCATTGACTTTGAATTTGCCCTGTAGATGGGCAGGGATATGTGAGTAGGGTGTGTTAGCCTATCCACAAGGGGATTGAATGGATTGTCTCTATATTAAACTAAGCAAATACAGGAACAGATTTTAAGAATCTCACCACTAGGAAAAAAGAAGAAAGAGAAAACAGCATGCCCTTAAGGGTCAGAGATTCTTGCACCAAATTTACAAAAGAGTAGCAGCAGTCAAAGCAGAGAACCAGGGGACACAACATGAGAGAGAGTTGACCCTGGGACTTCCACCCTTGGAGCCAGAGCAAAAAGCCTTTGCCAAAGTCTCTTGAGGGACTTGAGAGAAGAAGAGAAAGCCATAATTACCAGGACTAAAAGCTTAAAGTTGTGAGGCTGAACGCTAATGTGCCTGTGAGCACATTTCAGAAGTTTTACTGACTGAGTGAGTGTATATGCTACCAACCTGAATTATAGACTTTTGACTTCCCAAAAGTGCACCTGATCCAGGCCATAGTCCTTGCAATTATTTGCTATATATCAAAAACTTGGACAATGACTAGAGATAACAGAAGGAGAATAAATGCCTTTGAGCTATGGTGCTGGAGAAGAATATTGAATATACCGTGGGCTGATAGGAGAACAAATAGGTTTGTCCTGGAGAGGGTGATTCTGAAGCTTCGTCTGACATACTTTGGGCATGTTGCAAGAAGGAACCAGTCCTTGGAGAGGGATGTCATGCTTGGAAGGGTGGAGGGACAGCACAGGAGAGGAAGTTCTTCAATGAGATGGATTGATTCAGTGACTGGGGTAATGCGGACAAGTGTGTCAGAGACAATAAGATTGGCACAGGTTAGAGCAGGGCTTAGGGCTGTTGTACATAAGGTCATTATGAATCACACACAGGTGACTCAATGACACACAACAACAAACAACAACAAATGTGGTTCTGGCACAAAAGCCTACTAGTCCAGGTTTCACATGAGCATAACTAAGTGCTCTGGAACTCCCATTCTTCACAGTATTAGCCACAACTTGTCATGATCCACCCAGTCAAATTACTTTACCTAATCAATAAAGGACAAATAAACATTCTTCTGGTATTCTTTTCTTTTAACTAAGATCCATCTGACAGCAGCAATGAGATCCCTGATGTCATTGCCTCTTCTGATACCTACTGGATTTTCTGGCAGTTCCCTATCTATGACTGTCCTAGCAGTTTTTAAATAGTCTTCAGCAGTAATTTGCTTGCATATGTTATTAATGGTATTGTTCAATAATTTCCACATTCAGTTGGATTAAATTTATTGGGAATAGGAACAAATATGGAGCTCTTCTAACCTATTGACAGGCAGTTGTCCTCCAAATTTCTTGCATAGGCTGGTTAGTGCATTCAAAACTGTACCTGGTAATTGAAACAATATACTTATTCCATTAATTCCTGGGGCCTCATTTTTTGCCAATGACTTCAACACAGCTTCCACTTCCTCCTTCATTACCATTGCTCATGCTTATATGGTACTTCCTGAAATTTTTCAGTGTCAATTAGTTCTCTCTGGTACAGTGATTCTGTGTATTCCCTCAATCTTATGACATTTTCTAAGTCATTTGATATATTATCCATAGCGTCTTTCAATATTGCAACTTGAGGTTTAATTTTGTTTTTCACTTCTCTCAGCTTGAGAAATGCAGAGTAAGTTTTTCCATTTTTATTCTCCAATTCTGACTCTCTGCACAGTCCATCATAATATTTTTCTTTGTCTTATTGACCTGCCCTTTGAAACCTTTTGATAATCTTTTACTTTGACCTATTTTCCCTTTGTTGCACCTTCTTGGCATTCCAGTGCAGTTTTTAGAGTCTCTTCTGAAACCTTTTTTAGTATTTATTTTCTCCTCTCTTATTGTAGTGACCCTTTGTTTTCTTCATGAATGATATCCTTTATATCATCCCACAACCCATCTCTTCTTTGATCATGGTGTCCAGTGTCTCAAATTTATTCCTAAAATGACATTTTAATGCTGATGGAATTTATTCAGAATCATACCTTGGTTAATTTGGGCTTATTTTAATTTTCCTTGGCCTCAATTTGAACCTGCATATGAGTCACTGATAGTCTGATCCACAGTCCAGCCCTGGCTTAGTTTTGACTGTCAACATTGAGATTCTTCAAAATTTTTTTCCACAAATATAGTCAGTCAGATTCCTATACAGCCAAACAGGTGAGATTCATATGTAAAGTCATCATTTATTTCTTTTAAAAAATATGTTTACAACTAATCTTTGTAAATACATAATTCAGTTATTTTATATCAAGCTTCAATTGTATCACTAAGTTCATATTTTCCAACTACTCTTTTTTCTTAACGGCTTCCAACTTTTGCATTCCAGTCACCAATAATAATTAATGCATCTTGATTGCATATTAGGTCAATTTCAGATGGCAAGATTTGGTAAAAATTTTCAATTTCTTCCTCTTTGGCTCTAGATTTAGGAGAGTGTATTTGAGTAACAGTCATGGTATCGGGTCTTACCTGTATGTGTATGAATATTATCCTATCACTCACAATATTCTATATCAGGATAGAACTTTGAATTGACTTATGAATGCAACACCATTGTTTCTCTGTTTTCCATTCCCAGTATCATACGTTTTTGTGTCATTAAGTCAATTACAACTAATAGTATACAATAACCCTGAATCCTACTCTATCCTGTGCCAGGCTTATTGTCTCTGACACACCTACTATGATTACCCTAGTCACTGAATCAATCCATCTCATCAAGAGTCTTCCTTTCTTACCCTCTCCCTCCACCCTTATAAGCATGACATCCCTCCCCAATATCTGGTTCCTCCTTGCAACATGCTCAGAATACAGATGAAACCTCAGAATCCTTGCCTCCAAGGAGCAGCCTGATTTCACCCTCTCTACAATGAAACTGATTGTTTACCTAGCAGTCCATGATATATTCAATAGTCTTCTCCACCACCACAGCTCAAAGTCAGTCATCAATTCTCTATAATCTTTAGGCATTGTCAAGCTTTCTAACATGTAGCACATAATTGTGAAGACTATTGCCTGATTCAGGTTTACTTTCATCTCCAGACTGACATTGTTCTTCTGTACTCTGGAGAGATCACTGAGAGCAGACGTTTCCAGTACAATATTTCATTTGATTTCTTGACTGCTGGTGCCATAAGTGTTGATTGTGGAGCCAAGCAAACTGAAGCTGTTAGCAATCTCAGTCTCTTCGCCATCTATTGTGATAATACCAATTGGCCCAGTGGCGAGAATCTTTGTTTTCTTGATGTTGAACTTCAATTCATATTGAAGGCTACAGTCCTTGGCCTTATGTAACAAGCACTTCAGGTCCTCCTCAGTTTCAGCAAGCCATATGATCATCTGATTCAAAATGGTCATCCTGGTCCACCTCATCTCCTTGATGCTTACCATGTCAATGTGTATGCATTCCATTTCATTTTTAACAATTTTCAGTTTTCTGATGTTCAAGTTACGTGCATTTGATAGTCCAATTACTAAATGATATTTGCCCATGTTTTCCTCATTTCAACTGACTTCCAATCTGGGCTCTATCACTACACTACTATAGCTATAACTAGTTCCTCTAATGTTCATAGTGTTTTCAAAGACCTTTTATTTAAGAAATGGATGGACAATCCTGATTCCTAGTGTTTCTTAATCTAGGATCTCTACTAGAAACTGCTCAGTATGTGCAACCATTTTGGTATTTGACATACCACTATCACAGCAATCACAAGTTATCTCAGTATAGCAAACTGATAGACAGACGTTGTACCATTTAGAACTTAATACCTGGACCAAGACACTTTTGTGTGAAAAGAGAAATAGAACATTGTATGGTTTAAAATTAAGAAGGGAATGTTTTAGGCTTGTATTTTTTCTCTCCATATCTATTCCATCTGTATGCTGAGCAAATTCTTTGAGAATCTTGACTCTATGAAGAAGAATGTGACATCAGGATTGAAGGGAGACTTAGCAATAATCTCTGTTATGCAGATGATACTATCTTGGTTGCTGAACGTGAAGGTGACTTGAAGCACTTGTTGCACAAAATCAATAAATTAAGCCTTCAATATGGATTGAATCTCAATGTCAAGAAAACAAAGATTCTTAGCACTGAACCTATAGGCAACATCATTATGAATGGAGAAGAAATTGAAATCGTCAACAATTTCATCTTACTTGGATCCACAATTAACACCATTGGTACTAGTAGTCAAGAAATAAGGAGACACATTGTATTTGGAAAGTCTGCAATTAGGGGCCTCTCCAAATTACTAAAAAATAATGATGTAAAGTTGAGAACTAAGGTGCATCTGATTCAAGCCGTGGTCTTTTTAATTTCTTGCTATGCATTTGAGATTGAACAAAGAACTAGAATGGCAGACATAGAACTGATGCTTTTAAGCTGTGCTGTTGAAAGAGCACTTGATATCTCACTGATAACCAAAAGAACAAATAAATATGTCTTGAAGAGGGTGCATCCTGAGTGCTCTTTAAGTAAAAAATCATAAGACTTTGCCTCACATACTTTTGGCATTTTGTTAAGAGAAGGACATGATGCATGGATGTGTGGAGGGTTGGTGAAGGAGAGGGAGACCTTTGACCAGGTAGATTGACATAGTTACAGCAGCAATGGGCTCTAGTGTATCAAGAAGTGTGAGAATGACACAGAATAGAACAGGGTTTATGGGGTCGCTATGAGTCATACTCAACTCGATGGCATCTAATAGTAACAACAATGAGGTTCTGTGTGGATTCTGAGTTATAGCAATGGATTATGGACCCAGTAGAACAGTATAACCAGTGCTGAGTTGTGTAGAAAGAAATGTAGAGAGGATGGGGAACATAACTAATCTGATGGAAGTTGATTTTGTGTTGTATCTGTTGTTGCCACTTGTAGAATTGATAAAAGTTCAATATGGCCATACCCTGTCTGCCCTTTCTCTTTTTACAGAGTCGAGGTTTGTTTGGTTTTTTTTTTTTTCTTTTTGGTACAGAACTGCTTGACACTGTGCCAAAAATATAGATGTCTTCTATCTACTTTTTAATGTGTACTGCAAAAATCCAATTTTCCCCATAGAATCTTTTAGTGTTTCAACGTAAGGAATCAATTTGTTCCTTAGTTCTTTTAGCTTAAGGAATAGTGTTTGTTCTTTTTTTTTTGTTTTCTAACTGGGGTAATCGGGATGGGTGTGTCAGAGGCGGTGCGGTTGACGCAGGATAGAGCAGGGTTTAGAGTTGTTGTGCATAGGGTCGCTATGAGTCGGAAACGACTCGATGGCACATAACAACAAACTCCAAGTCATTACACATTTTGTTATAAACCATATAGTTAATGAAAATGAAAGGAATTTACATGAAATGAAAGGCAGGATGACCACAACAATGAACTGAAATAGCTGTGATCATGAGAATGATGTAGGATAGAATAACATTTCCTTCTTCTACATGTACAGTCTTAAGAGTTTGAGCTGATTGAAAAGTAACACAATAAAACAATCATAATATTAAATATTTCATGTTAAGTCAGATCCTCAATATATTACCTTATTGGGAAATAGTGTCCTTTTAGAGGTAATTAGGGAGCTCCGGTGCCCTCACGGAAAGAAGCTGCAGTGCAATCCCAAAGGCCTCCAGACGCTCTGAGGGAGAAGGATGGGCAATCTCCTCCTGTGTGATTAACTGTCTCTGAAAACTCACTGGAGGGCCAGCTATGGGTCAGTTTCGACCCAATGTTACACAACGACAACAACAACCACAACAACCACTTAAAGATGAAATCATATGGGGATTGGGGTGTGCTTTTAATTCATTGATATTTTGTGTATTATAAAATAGATAAAAGGATATAAAAAACCCACAACAGAAAATAAGGACTGTAAAGATCGAAACAGAGATTAAAGTTATTTATAAGTAAGCTAGGAGGTTCTGGTGGCCTAATGGAAAAGGATTTGGCCTGCCAAACCAAAGGAGAGTGGTTTGATTCTTCAGCTGCTCTGTGGTAGAAAGTTAAGCAGTTTCTTCCCTTGAGATTTACAGACCCTGAAAACTAACTGAAGAGTATTGTATGAATTGGTTTCAAGTCAACATATGTGAAGGATGAGATATGTAAGTTGTGAAATTTCAAATAGTGGCAGAAACATGAGAAAGAAGAGGCAAGAACAGATTTGGTCCACTTTTCCTTCAGAGTTTTCAAATAGAACCTATATTATCAAGATCTAGATTTCAGTTTTCAGTTTATAGAATTTTAATATAATAAATATTAATTATTTCAGTCACTATGCTGGTTCCAGTTTATGAAAAATTGTTGTAACAATTATTGGAAACTAAAACATATGCCATTGAAATAGTTTGTATATGGAAGTAATTTTAAAATATTAATTTGACTGATATTACGAGAATATTGAGGGGAACATAATAGGTACAAAAAGACTGCTTTAATAGCCCTTGCCAGCATTAATAAGGAAGATTAGAATTAGAAGCATATATGTAAAAATGTAAAGCAGTGTTTACCTGCATGAAGGGAGAACTATAAACATGTGCTGTTTTATGTTTTATGACTAGTGCTTTGGATACGACAGTCTTAAAATTGGAACAGTCTTAAAATTAAAACTTTCCCTTATTTCATTCAGATGTGACTAACACATAACTCCCTCTCCATTACGTTTCCAAGGCTGTAAATTACAGGAGTATATCACCTCTCCATCTTTCTCACAAGGAGTCACTGATGAGTTCAAATCACCAGGGAGAGTCGGGCTTTCTGTTAGCAGTACAGTACAACTCTGTATGTCATACACCGTCTATACAATTAAAAGTTTTTTAATATTTGTATTTTAACAGGAAAACTTTTTTCTTAATGGCATAAGTGCCACTAGCACAGAAGTGTCAAACTAGAGGAAAACATGTTGTTTATATTTTATATTATTTTTCATATATAAAAGAAAGGCAACAATCTATGAATAGGCTTATGAACATTACCTAATAAAATGAGTACCTAGCAATTTACAGATTAATTGTGAAATTTTTTTACATTATTTTATTATATTTTGTGTGTACATTCAAATCAGGTCTGACTGGTACAGGAGGAGATTGTCCCTCGTTCTCCAGCAGAGCATATGGTGGATTTGAACAGTGTGTCTTTGGGATTGCAGTGCAACTTCTTGCCACTAGGCCACCAGAGCTCCCTAAATGTGAAATTTATAAGATAATAATTAAGTAATAACCATTTAAAATTTTTTCTTGATTTTTTTTTTCTATAATGATGCTTTCAAATAAGGGAAAAATGTTTCTGGAAGTGGACAAAAAATTCTCCATTAGTCTTACAAAGAAAGGTGTTGTTCTGGATGGTAAAGGCCAAAGATGTAAAGACTCAGATGGGAAAATAAATAATATGCAAGTTTAAATATGAGGGATTCTTTTCAATGGAAGGTCACAGTCTATCATTTACTGAGAAGCCCAAACAAGGAAAAAGTACACCTGTTGACATTTAATTCTGCATTTTATATGCCAACAAACACATGCCTTATAATCTAGTCACATTTTACAAAACTAAAATCATATTTTACAATATAGTAAAAGTTATGTCAATCTTTCTAGTACTTAAAAAGAGTAATGAGAAATCAAAAATGGCTACGGCTAAGCAGTGACTAGCATTTAATTACATAACATATGAATAATTTTGAGCTGCGGTGCTGGAGAAGACTATTGAACATACTGTTAGTTGTCCAGAGAACAAACAGGTCCGCCCTGGAAAAGGTGTAATCAAGTTGCTCTTGGAAAGGCAGGATTTTGAAGCTCTGTCTCACATATTTTGGGCAAGGTGTAAGGATGGGTCAGACCTTGGAGACAACTCATCATGCTTGGAAGAGTGGAGGGCCAATGTAGGATGGAGAGACCCGGACATGATAGACTGATACAGTGACTGTAGTAATGAGGACCAGTGTGAGAAAAGTCAGCTGAAAATCTATGGAAAAAGGATAACTGGATATACGTCAGAGACAAGAAATAAAAGAAAAACTATAGATTTGAACCAAATAATGTAAACTTCTAGTTTCTATTTTAAAAGTCTATGCTTAATTAGGGAGCTTAACTGGAAAATGGGGGTAATATTAAATAGAAATATAAGATTTGATATGCACATTATAAAGATTAATCTGATAGGAGTATTACTATGGATTATTTTCCCAAAAGAAAAGTGTCAACAGTAAAGTGTTATGCATCACTAAAAAATTATCAAGAACATATTATATTGAATGAAAAAGTTCAGTCACCTGAAAGGCAATTATAGTATAAGATCACTCTAAAGAAATGTTTACACAGAGATAGTAGTAGAGTAGTAATCTTAGAGTAGTAACAGGCATGGGAAAGGCATTAGTTGGAATAAAATTTAATAAATAGAAAAGTAGGACAAAGGGAAAGCCAATACACAATAAGGGCTTGATTGCACATTGTAATTAATTATACAATAAAAGAAAACTAATTATAAAACAAAAATAATATGAATGATTGCATGAAAAAACAATATAATTTGAAAGCCTTCACTAAAAAAATATAATAAAAAAGCATTATATTGCCTGGGTCAGCATTTTTAACTCAAAGATTAAACAGTAACTTAAGGTGGTGGTTATGCAATGATATAATCGTGTATGATGTGGTTTTATTTTATTTGATGTAAGTAGATTTAGGATGAAATGCAACACCATTAATTTAAATCACAGTACTGATCTAGTGTAAAGGTGTTAGATGCAACACTTTTACTTCTATCACAGCCCTGTGTACTGTAAGGTGAATTTCCCTGAAATGCTATCTGCATCATGTTCTGCTTTTCAAAAGCTAAAAAGAGGGAGGTCAAGCAAAGAGTGAGGGGACTATCACCACGAAAACCTTACAGCCAGAAAGAAAAACCAGGCGTGGAGTACTCCTTGAACTTGGGTTCCTTGAATTGTGCTTAAATGAAACCTATACTTGGACATAGAGGCAGAACAGAGCAAGGAAACACTGTTGTTGATTGCCTTTGGATAGAGTACAATTCATAGCGATCCTGTGAACAAAAGGCCTAAAGCCCCTCTACAACTATAGACATATATCAAAGTTCATAGAGTTTCTGGAGGCATGTTGTTTAGGAAGTGGATGACACTACTCCTCCCAAACCTGTCATACTATGTTATTGTTACGTGCCGTTGAGTCGCCAGTGATGCATAGTGACCCTATGTACAGCAGCTCTGAATCTTTTCCTGTCTTAAGCCAGTCTTACTAATCCTGACACACTGCCTCAGTCACTGTATCAATCCATCTCATCCGGGGTCTTCCTTTCCTGACATGTTCATCCACTCTTCTGAGCATGATGTCCTTCTCCAAGGACAAATCTCTTCTGGCCACGTGCCCAGAGTAAGTGAGGAAGCACTGCAAGGTTCAAAATTGGGAAGGGTGTATGCCAGGGAAATGTCCTATCTCCATCCCTTTTCAATTTATATGCAGAACAGATCATCTGTGAGGCTGAGCTCTATCAGGAGGAGTGTGATATCAGGATTAGAAGAAGACTCATCAACAACCTGCATTATGCAAATGACACAATTCTGCTTATTTAAATTGAGGAGGACCTGAAGTCCTTGGAGCAGAAGGTCAAGGACTGCAGTTCTCAATAAGGATTGAAGCTCAACAAGAAGGAAACAAAGATTATCACCACTGGGTGGATTGGCAGCATTAGTTTGCTTGGCTCCACAATTAACACTAAGTACCAGCAGTCAGGAAATCAAAAGACAAATTGTATTGGGAAAGTATGCTGTCAGGGACCATTCCAGAGCACTGAAAAGCAAAAATTTCAGTCAGGAAACTAAGGTGCTCCTGATCCGAGGCATAGTCTTTGCAGTTACTTGCTATTTTATCAGAAAGTTGGATGATGACGAGGGATAATAGAAAGAAAATCGATGCCCTTGAGCTGAGTTTTGAAAATACCATGGAACAAACATGTTTGTCCTAGAGAGGGTAAAGCCAAGTTGCTCCTTGGAGGCTTCGTCTGATATACTTTGAAATTGTTGCTAGGAGGAACCAGTTCTTGGAGAGGGACATCATGCTTAAAAAAGACCCTTGATGAGATATATTGATTCAGTATCTGGGGTAATGAGGGTATGTGTGTCAGAGAAAATAAGGTCAGCACAGGAGAGAGTAGATTTCAGGGCTGTTGTGGATAGAGTCTCTATGAATTGCAAGTGACTCAAGGACACATGATAACAATAACAACAAACATGATCTCTAATGAATGTCAGTCTACTTTCTCTCCCTGTTCTTTGTGTGTGCACATATACCATATATGTTTATATATGCATTTAAGAACTTTGCTCCATCCTTGCACTTTTGGGTTTGTTTGGTTTTTCCAATACACTGCTATCCTTTTTCTTGGCATTTTCTTATTATGAAAAAAGATTAATTTCTCGAGAAAAGTACCATGCTTGGCAAAATTAAAGGTCAGTGAAAAAGAGCAAAACCCTCAATGAGGTGGATTGACACAGTAATTGCAACAATGAACTGAAACATACCAAGAGTCTACGTATGAGGATGGTACAGTACCAAGCAGTGTTTCCTTATTTATTATATAGGCTAATTATGAGTTGGAGCATCTCAACAGCATTGATATTAAGAAAATTGTTTCTAAAAAGTTTTCTTTTTGCTATGGGAAGGAAAATGTTTAACTTCATGTCTTTTTTTCTCACAATCTCTATATGAATGGATTACATACATTACTATTATTGATATTGTTATTATATGGCATTGATCAATAATTAATTCATAGCTGGCCTTTCAACAAATTTTCAGAGGCAGTAAATTGCACAGGGGAAGATTGTCTAACTTCTTCATGTGAAGTAGTTAGTGGAGTCAAACCATATACCTTTGGGTAGACAACTTAACTCTTTAGCATGAAGCCAATACAGCTCCCTATAAAAATTATTGTTCTCGTGTACAGTAGAGTTGGAACCAACCCATGGCTGGTGGATTTTCAGAGGCAGTTAATCACATGGGAGATTAATACTACATTTAATAGTAAGAGAGCTCTGAAGACCTAGTGTCAAGAATCTGTGCTGTAATCCTGAGGGTGATTAACTCTCTGAAATCCTGCCAGAGGGTCACCTATGAGTTAGTTTCAACTTGATGGAACACAACAACAGCAACAACAACTAAAATATACTGAGATAGCCCTACACCCTAGGAATACACATCACCCTTTTTGTTTTTTAACCTGTTGGGCAATTTATGTTAAAACTAAAAGGAGGAATCTGATCTCTTTGTCAACTATATGTCACAAAATTAATATATTGTGATTCTATAAATCATAGTTCTAAAAATAATGTGCTATGTAGATTGCATTTTGAAGTTGATAATCTCTTGATAATTTCTCCACTGAAAACAGAAGAGACAAGCCTAGTAGACCGCCACAAGCACTTTAATGTATCTGCACTCCAGCGGCTTCTGTTGCTAGTAATACTTCTAGACCAAATGTCCTTTTACTCAGAGACGATCTGTTATTTACCTTTATGTGAAGTTCTAAAAATTCTGATGGCAAACAACAGTGCCCTCTTCATTTTAGAATTTTTCTGAGTTTTCAGTCTTTAGTATTGGTTATTTTTTTGTTACTATTATTTACCAAAATAGGCAGTTCATCTAAATTTATTTACTGAAATGCTATTCATTTCTTCCTCACCATATTCCTTTGTATTTGGAAAGGTTTATGAAACGTTTATTTTTTTTTCTTTATTGTCTTGTTATTGTAGGCAGTGTTGCAAAGAGTAATCAAATTGAAAAGAAAATGACACAAAGTAAAAGTCTATGACAACTGAGAAAACAAATCAACATAAATTCTGGCAACGTCCCTCCTGGCAACATGTCCAAAGTATATCAGACGAAGCCCCAGAATCCTTGCCTCCAAGGAGTAGCTTGGTTTAATCCTCTCCAAGATGAATCTGTTTGTTTTCCTGGCAGTCCATGGTACATTCAGTACTCTTCTCCAGGACCACAGCTCAAAAAGCATCCACTCTCCTTCTGTCCTCCCTACTCATTGTCCGGACTGCTGGTGCCAAGAGTGTTGACTGTGGAGCCGAGCAAAGTGAAGCTGTGAACAATCTCAATCTCTTCGCCATCCATCCTGACTCTGCCAAATAGTCCAGTGGTGAGAATCTTTGTCTTCTTGACATTGAGCCTCAGTCCATACTGAAGGCTGCAGTCCTTGACTCTTCGCAGCAAGTGCATGAGGTCCTCCTCAGTTTCAGCAAGCAGGGTTGTGTCATCTGCATAACGCAGATTGTTAATAGATCTTCCACTAATCCTGATGCCACAATTCTTCTCATGGAGCCCAGCCTCTCGGATAATCCTCTCTGCATACACGTTGAAAAGGTATGGAGACAGGATGCATCCCTGGGGTATACCCTTACCAATTTTGAACCATGCAGTGTTGCCCTGCTCTGTTCTGACTACTGCCTCTTGGTCCAAGTATAAGTTTCGCATTAGCACAATTAAATGTTCTGGGATTCCCATTCTTCTCAGAGTCAGCCACAGTTTGTTATGATCCACACAGTCAAATGCCTTTGCATAATCAATGAAACACAGATAGACATTCTTCTGGTATTCTCTGCTTTCAGCCAAGATCCATCTAACACCAGCAACAATGTCCCTAGTACCATTACCCCTTCTAAACCCAGCCTGGACTTCCGGTAGTTCTCTGCTGATGTGCTGTTCTAATCGTTTTTGGATGATCTTCAGTAGAATCTTGCTTGCATGTGAAATCAATGACACTGTTCTGTGGTTTATACACTCAGTTGTGTCACCTTTCTTTGGAATGGGAACAAATATGGATCTCTTCCAGTCAGTTGGCCAAGTGGTTGTTCTCCAGATTTCTTGGCACAACTTGGTGAGCACATCCAGGGCAACATCTGTTATCTGAAATACTTCAATTGGTATACCATCTATTCCTGGGGCCTTATTTTTTGCTATTTCCTTCAAAGCAGCTTGAAATTCTTCCTTCATCACCATAGGCTCTTGCTCATATGCTATTTCTTTAAATTCCTCTGTATCTGCCAATTTCTTTCTATATAACGACTCAGTATATTCCTTCCATCTTCTTTTAACACTTCCTGGTTGATAATGAGGATGAAATAACATTCATAAACTTCTTGAAAATTATTTACAGTTAAATAATTATTAGATGGATATTGTTAAAAAAGATGAAATTTGGCACCTAAAAGTA
Organism: Elephantulus edwardii; assembly: GCF_000299155.1. Lineage (NCBI taxonomy): Eukaryota > Metazoa > Chordata > Mammalia > Macroscelidea > Macroscelididae > Elephantulus > Elephantulus edwardii. The sequence goes on along the minus strand of NW_006399768.1, from coordinate 2,529,228 downwards.
GGTCATTTTTACGCACAGAAAATATTTTCTTGGTACACGGTTTAAGGTCACAAGCTGCTCCACAGGAGAAGGATGGGCAATCTCCTCCCATGTGATCAACTGCCTCTGAAAATCCACCAGAGGGTCAGCTATGGGCCAGTTCCTACTCAGCAGTACACAGCAACAACAACATTAAAATATCATGAAAAAATATATATGTTATATGCTATTCAGTTACCTTATGAACAACAGATCCAAACCTTGACCTATCTTGTGCAATCCTCACAGCCCACTATGCTCAAGCCCAGCAAATTTGTAGATTTACAATTATACAGAGTAAATAAAAAACAAACACAAAAACCTGAAAATAATTTTGTTCACATAATATCAGTTAATTTTTATTATTTGACATATAATTTTTATAGTTGTAATTCTTATTGCCAACAGAACCACATTGTACATTACTTTTTGTACTGTATTAGTTATATATTGTTGCACTCAATAAGTCAGAACTGACCCATAGCTGACCCTCCAGAGGAATTTTTGAGGCAGATAGATGCCTTTGGGTGGCCAGTACAGATTATTACTACTCGGTCACTAAAGAGAAACTTATTTTCGTGAGTGTTTTTATAGTCATTTTAATTTAAGTTTGCAGAAAATATTAATACACCATTTAACTGCCTGTGCATGGTTTGTTTTATGAAATTGATGACAATCCTCACATTCTATTGTTCATCCCTTTCCTCTAATTCTTTGTAGTCCTTTCACTCCCTCTGGTTCTTATTCATCTTTACATCATTCCAAGATTGTTCTAAAATGTAAATTATTTTATTTTGTAAATAGAATGATATTGATGCATTCTAATTACTATTTTATATATTTATAAACAGGAAGGAGAAAAGTGTCTCCAACATAACAGTTTATTACATTCCTTGTAATATTATACTGTGACTTGCCTTATATTAATATGTGCAGTGTATTATTCATGGAGAAGATTTTTTTAAGTGTTATTCTATGTAGGGGTAAAGCTCACCACAGCAGGAGCTGCCTGGATTAAGACAAAACAAAACTCCCTTCTCTGGCACGGTCAAGACCTTGATTCTCCTGCTGAAGCTGCCTTCTGATAAAGATGTGTTAAGTAAGCAGGAAGGTCAGCAAATTAGAAAAGAAACAATTAAAAACATCTTAGAGTCCAGTAAATGTATTTCACTCTATGTAATGAAAAACTTGTTAACAAAAATTTTAGTGGTGTACAGGTCTGGCAGGCACTCAATCATGAATTCTTCTCCCTTACTTCTTAACTAAGAAAAATCTTTGCATAGCCCATTCTGATCATGTCACATTTTCCTGCTGGTCAGAGAAGTGTGATAATAAAGCCCTCATACTATATACTCAGATAGTTTCATTATGTATATGTCCGTTCCTAGGATACCACACTCATTACTTTGTAGATTCTTGGTTTTGTTACCAGAAGGAATCTGACACAACTATACAAATCTATTTAAATGTATTTTATAAAAAATAAGAATTCTCACTATAACTCTAGTCATTGTCGTTAAATCATCGTGCTTCTATTACATTTAAATTTGTTAATTATTTATTTTTCCTCAAGGATTCCTCCTTAGAACATCTCAAAGGGGGAAACAGATTTCAGAATTAATTTTTAACCATTGTTATCCCTTGGGCCACACAGATTATTTTAACATTGTGATGAAGTGCTAAAGCAAACAAGGTTTAAGATAAGTCTATGGTTTATAATTTCAAGTTAGCTTGATGAGAACTGAATGCTGATAATCAGGAGATTTTATTTTCTGATTGATATTGTATGACCTGGGAAAAACCCCTTATTCATCATATTTTTATTTGGGATGATACTCTATTCACATTTTATCTTCCTCTTCTTTTTCCAAAGTTGCTTTTGAGAGATTGAAAGGACACATTAACTTTTTGTTTATTTAAAGAAAGTTTTTCCAATTGTTAAAAGGTTCCTAGAGTTGATTTGAACAGACGGGGAAAAGTAATATTCTTGTTTGTCGTCATTCAGCAGCAGATATAAAACTGTCCCTCGTTTATCTTATATTTTAATATGCTCCTAAGAGTGCTTACTCTACACTTATAAGAGTGAAAGTCAATCTCTTGACATTTCAAGAAACTTCTGGTCACTTGAAAATAGACTCTCCTTACTCAGTTTATTACTTGTGTAACATATACTCCAATCTGCAAAACTATTCTTCTCTCATTTTGTCTACTTGTTTCCTGTCTTTCTTATAAATACATGTGTTCCATGTGATTTACTTCATGTCTACTTCTTGTTGTTGTTGATTGATTGCCTTCAAGTGGAGCATGACTCATAGCGATCCTATAAACAAAAGGCTTGAACCCCTTCTACAATTATCAGTATTTATCGAAGTTCATAGGGTTTCTGTAGGCAACCTTAGTACCTACTTAGTACCACATTATTCTCAGAAGAAGGGATAGAAAAATAAGATACACAAAAATGTTTGTGTTAGATATGTATAGAACATTGAGAAACCTCACTCATTAACTGCTTTAGCAAAAATAATGACATTATTTTAAATATATGACACAATTTTAAAATATTTTAAATAATATTTAAAAATATTTTTAATATTTTAAATACGTTAATTTAAATATTCTTTTTAAAGATAGATGGTGTCATCAAAAGATAACTATCATATTACCACTATTTGATATTTTAATTCTTAAAATATCTATTGTTTAGTATATAATGAAGATTCTAACATCTAATTTAAGAAGCTGGTTGTGGATGCTAGGATAGCTTTAAAATATTATTGAACTCCATCTAAAGTGCATTTTTTGCATTGATTTTATCTATCTTGATAGTCACTCTATTAAAAGATGCACTTAAATCTACTGCAAAATCCCTCTTTAAAATCTTTAAAAAAAAGATATTACTTTGAGGACTAGGTTGCTTCTGACACAAGCCACAATGTTTTCAATTGTCTCTGTGCATATGAAAACAATGAATAAGAAAGATTAGAAAAGAATGGATGCATTATGAAGAATTATAGTGGGAAATATTATTTAATATACCATGGACTCCCAGAAGAACAAACAAATTTCTTGAAAGAAGTACAGAAAGAATGTTACTTAGAATCTAGCATGTGAGACCTAGTCTCTCTTATTTTAGATGTGTTACATGAAATACTAGTCCCTGGAGAAAGAAAGGCATCATAATTGGTAGAGGGTCATTGTCTAAAAAAAGACTTTTAGTGAGATGGACTGATACAGTGACTGTAACAATGGATTAACAGATAGCAATGGTGAAAAAGGCTCAAGACCAGGCAATTTTCTGTTATGTTTTACCAATCATCATTATAACCCAGAAACAATGTAATGACCAAACAATCATTTTGCTAGTTATTTTGGTTTTTGTTTTCTTTGAAATTTTGTTTTAACTGCCCAGGTAGGTCATAATCAATGCAAACTATTACATTAATTCAACAAGCCATCTTGTTAATGAAAATTTATTTGCTTTTTCTAAGTATATTCCCTAGAAACCGAAGGCAAAATATGTCCCTAGTGTCAACACAAAAAGCAATTGCTCAAGATTGCCTCAATATTTATCATGAGTATATTTAGACTGCTGAGGTGTCTTGTCTTTTCGCCTGCCTTCTGCCCTTTCTAGCTTTCTGCAACCAAGTTTCCGACCGCGTTTCGAACAGCCTTGGGGTCCTTCGCTTTTTACCTGTGTGGGCGGGGAGTTTTGGCTCTGCAGAGGTATTTTGTGTTTTCGCGTCCCTTCTGCCCTTTAAACCTTGAGTTGCTATAATCAAGGATGCTTTAGGCAGGGTATTAAACAATCCAGGAAGTATCAAAAGAAGATGGAAAGAATATACTGAGTCATTGTATCGAAAGGAATTGGCAGACACAGAAGAATTTCATGAAACAACATATGAGCAAGAGCCTATGGTGATGAAAGAAGAAGTTCAGGCTGCTTTGAAGGAAAGACAAAAAATAAGGCTCCAGGAATAGATGGTATACCAATTGACATATTTCAGCTAACAGATGCCGCCCTGGATGTGCTCACCAAGTTGTGCCAAGAAATCTGGAGAACAACCACTTGGCCAACTGACTGGAAGAGATCTATATTTGATCCTATCCCAAAGAAAGGTGCAAGCAAGGTTTTACTGAAGATTATCCAAAAAAAGACTGGAAGAGCACATCCGCAGAGAACTACCAGCAGTCCAGGCTGGGTTTAGAAGGGGTCGTGGTACTCGTGATATGGTTGCTGGTGTTAGATGGACCTTAGCTGAAAGCAGAGATTACCAGAAGATTATCTATCTGTGTTTCATTGACTATGCAAAGGCATTTGACTGTGTGGATCATAACAAACTGTGGCTGACTCTGACAAGAATGGGAGTCCCAAACAGTTGATTGTTCTAATGTGAAACCTATACTTGGACCAGGAGGCAGTCCTCAGAACAGAGCAAGGAAATACTGCATGGTTCAAAATTAGGAAAGGAGTGTATCAGGGATGCATCCTATCCCTATGCCCTTTCAATATGTATACAGAACAGATAATTTAGGAAGCATGTCTTTATGAGGAGGAATGTCGAGTCAAAATTGGAGGAAGATTTATCAGCAATCTATAATATGCAAGTGATACAAATTTGCTTGCTGAAACTGAAGAAGAACTGAAGTCCTTGCTGCAGAAGATCAAGAACTGTAGTCTTCAATATGGATTGAAACTCAACATCAAGAAGACAAAGATTTCCAGCCCTAAGCCAATAGGCAGCACTATGATAGATGGAGGAGGGACCGAAGTTGTTAGCATTACAGCTTGCTTGGATCCACAATCAACACTCTTATTTAATACTAGCAATCAGGATATCAAAAGACAAATTTCATTGGGAAAATCTGCTATCAGGAACCTCTCCAGAATGCTGAAAAGCAACGATATCAGTTAGAGACAAAGATGTGTCTAATCCAAGCCATGGTCTTCACAAATACTTATGCTTCCAAGAGCTGGACAATGACTAAAAATGATAGAAGAATCAATGCCTTTGCGTTGTGGTGCAGGAGAATAATCTTGAACTTGCCACGGACTGTCAAGAAAACAAATAAGTTTATCTTGGAGAGGGTGAAAGCAAGTCTCTCCTTGGAGGCTAGGATTTTGAAACTCTATCTCACATACTGTGGGCATGTGGCCAGGAAAGGCTGGTCATTGGAGAAGAACATCATACTCGGGAAGGTGGAGGGACAGAGCAGGAGAGAACGTCTCAGGATGAGATGGTTTGATACAGGATCTGAAGTAATGTGGGTTGGTGTGTTGTAATTAGTGAGACTGGCTCAGGACAGGGAAGGATTCAAAGCTGCTGTACATAGGGTTACTGCACATCACCGGCATCTCAACAACACAAAACAACAACAACACACTATATTGGTTGTTTCATATTTAAGACTCTTGTTAAGAGTCATCAAGACTTCAGGGAGTGCCTTTATATTTAAAAATAAGTTGTTATTATATTTTAAAGGAATATTCTTCTAAGTGGTACAGCACTTTTCTGTCAATATGCTGTATTGAGGTAACCAGGGGTTGCTATGAAGTGGGATCTTGTGCCATTGGGGTGTCAAATTACATAATGGTTACCCACTTCGGACAGTGTTTGTTGAAGCTCCCAGTTTAAGACAGTTTGGAAGCAGGAGTGGCATCCACTTCCTAAGCAATAAGCCTCTAGAAACTCTAAAACTTTGAGAAACGATGATAGTTTTAGAAAGGCTTCAGGTCTTTTTTTCATAGGGTCACTATGAGTCATGCTAGAATCGATGGCAATCAACAACAACATCAGACAATGACACAGACCTAACAAATCAGACTTAGCATCAATGAAATTTAGATCATTCATTTGTCACCCTTGTAACTGTCAATTTATTTGTGACAATATATTAATATTTTATGCATTTTACAAAAAAAATAGAAACAAATACCACTTTAATGATGTCCTTTTATTAAATTTTATTGGAAAGAAGCTCTTAAGAGGAAAAAAGAAAACTGTTACATCTGTCAATAGAATAAATCATTAAAAAGAAGGCACATTGGAATCTGTGTACTTTATAGAAGCTGAATGAAATTAATAGAAAAATCAACATGTATTGATTACAGCTCTGATCTTATTTGCAACTTGAGAGTCATAGCAAATTTGTATATTTCACAAAAATCTTACTACATTGCTACTCCTGAATCTGTTTGGATTTATTGTTGTTGGAGGTGGTGTTTTTAATCTAAGAGGTATTAATCATTATTCCCATATTCCTTATGACCTTTCAAAACAAAACAAGAAAAACCCAAGAATTCTAAATAGGTCAGAATATTTCTACAAGTAGCTTTTATTGAACATTTAAGTACTTCAATGTGTACCCAAGAGTCATCTTTAATGCAAATTTTTAGCCAATTATATGACTAGCATCTGTTTCAATGACACTTCTTTGATATAAATTTTAGAATGTAAATATCAACATGTTAAGTGTGTCTGGAGAGTTGGCTGTAAAGGAGAAATTTTATACTCTTTAAACATTCTGTTCAAATAAACACTTAGAGTTCAGCTACTTCAAGATTTAACAATCTGTATGAAAGACTTGATCTTGGCCATCTTCAAAGGAGACTATTCCCTGTGGATGATATTTGATTCAGTGAACATGGCCCTTCTGCAATTATATTTACTACTCTTCTGGTAGTTCTTATTTTGAAGATAACTTTTAATAGGCTTCAGGGAATATAAAAATAAAATATTTTAAGGGAATTACATATCTAGGGACTAATTTAATGCTTATTTATCAATTAGCTTGAGCAAATGACAAATTATAAGGCAGAAGTTAGATTTTTCTGAATACCCTTGACTAATCCTTGGCTAAATCCTTCTGAGAGATTAAATTGATAAAAATATAGAAATTAACAGTGAGATGGAAGATAATAGAAATATATATAATCATGTTTTCCCCCTTGTCACATCGAGAAGGAAGCATAAATCTAACTCTCCTATCTTTCTTTTCTAAAAAAGATTAGAAATGTATTGTTTGATTTTTATTTAATCACCAGCTATATCTTAAAGTACTTCAAACACTTTTGACTGAATTTTAGAATTACAAAGTATTATCAACTTTTCTCTGAAAATATCATTAGAAATCACCTCATTCAAGACTCTTACCTTATTATGAAGGACACAGATAAGCAAACAAAATATTTAGCTGGAGATTGACTAATAAATTAATAAAAAACCCAAATATTTTCTTAAGGATGTTTGTATTATGTAGTTTGTTATATTAGACAATAGCACTGTGGGCTAAATATGTCAGGTATTTAATTTTTAAGTTGAAAATATTTTTCCTAATTCCAATATGTTGTGTGTGCCATGTTTTCTCTAGAATTGAAGGAAGTTAGATATAACAATTAAACTCAGCAACTCATTGCTATTAAAGCAGAACCAACTCATAGCTGTCCCTCCAACTGGTTTTCAGAAGTTACAAATCATACAGAAGGGGATTGTTCATCATTTTCACCTCAGGGCATCAGCTGGATTCCAATTGCCTACCTTTGTGCTAGCAACGCAACTCCTTACCAGTAGGCCCCAGAGCTCCTCAAAGCAGACAGGTATTGCAATTTTAACTTTTAAGCATTTGCAGATCAAGTTTCCATGTTATGAGTTAAAATTATACATGCTTAAATACAGGCTTATTTTGTGTTTGCCTACCTTGAAAACATTGTTCATAGTAAATGAATTTACATATTAGTTGATTTCCAATATAATTTCTCATTGCACAGGAATTATACATAGAATCCGGAAGTATTTACATCTTATTTGAGTTTTAGTATTACTAATTCTGTCCAGATAGGAGATTCACTTAAAGAAAATTAAATTAATTCATCAACTGGAGTGATTCATAAAACTGGGTTGTACAATTTGATCTGGGCCGCTGTGTGAGGGAAATTGAAAGAATTTGTTCAAAGTTGTATTTGAATTTTGTAAATAAACTAGTAGAAAATAATTAAAAAAAATAAAATAAAAAGTACCAAAAAAAAAAGAAAGAAAAAAATACATTCTAGAAGCACTATTATAAGGAACAAGAAACTCTTGTGGGATAGTAATTTCAGCGTTTTGTGGTTAACCCAAAATCTCAAATTCACCAGATGCTCCTTGAAAGAAACATAGTCAATCTCCACTCATTAAGATTTATAGCTTTGTAAACCCCAGGGAACTTTAGGGGCCAAGTGATAAGAAATTGCATGGCAATCCTAAAGACATGTGCTTCAAATTTGCCATCTGCTCTGTGGATGAAGGATAAAAAATCGCATCCCTTGTAGTTAACTGCCTCTGATAATCTGCTTAATGGTACAGTAACAGCATACCCAAGGGACTTCTGGTGGCCTATTGGTAAGAAATGGCACTACAATCCCAGTTTGGATCCACCAGCTGCTCTACAGGAGAATAATGGGCAATCTCCTCCCCTCTCTCTGAAAATCTGCTGGAGGATAAGCTATGGGCCAGTTTATATATAACAGCACACAATAACAACAAACTCAAAGGTAGGATAGCTGGTTCAGAATCATTTTCAAGTCAGTGAGTTGTTATTCTGTTCAATAGAACTTAGTCTCTTAACAGTGCTTGAATCTGTCAGTTTCCCTCTGGGAAAGAAATCTGTAGAAATCTTAAGGAATTCATGGATTTTCTTTTCAAGGGAAAAAAAATTAACTAGAAATATTTATGTCTAGAGATAAGAAAATGGGACATGGGGACCACAGGCACAAGTGACTCTACGAAAGGTGCAGAACCAGTTAGAGTACGACAGCTCCTCATCGCTCCAGACTGGAAAGAAGATGAAGAGCTATTAGCCCAGCCTCATAGTGCCTCTAGCCTCATAGTGTCTCTAAGCTACACCAGCAGCAAGAAGTTAATTTATGTGCTTTTGGCTCACAGCTGTGGACCAACAATGTGCTTTATTGGAGAAGTAAGTAGGAGTGTGAGGGAGACAACAAATATCACCTAATGCAAAGTAAAGGTTTAGCCAAGCTGTTCTAAGACACAATTCCTCAGTTTGTCCACGAATTGGTTTTAGTTCATTAGTCAAATCCAAATCATCAGCAAGGTTTGCCTCAGAGTGGTTATGAGTCAGATTCTCCTTCAAGCTTCCTCCAAGAACAGCAAAAACCTTTAACTGCGGCCTTTATCTCAGGGCACCTTTGCTCACATCTTCCTAAAGTTTCTCCACAGCAAATACCAGTTTCTCCATCACCATATCTGAATCTCGCCATCAACATTTTACTCTCAGCAAGGTTTTGTTCCAATCCCCCTCAAGTCTTGTTCCTGTCTTCCTCAAGTCTTGCTGCTGCATGTCTAGCTACAACACATCTTGCTGCCCAGTGTGAAAAGTATTCTTTCGCTTATTCTGCTTTCATAGCTGTTGATGATTTGCAAGACAATGCTGATTTGTGAGACCACATGCCTGCAGTAAGGTAGCTGTAGACTGGGGACAGGGATTGCATGGGGTAATTTTAAAGACTAAAAAAAGCCTACTTTTAGGCTAACACCAGTTAGTTTTCTTTGTTTCTTTTTAGCATTCAGTTTCTTCTGAGTCAGAGAGAACAAAAATATTTGGAAACTTGTAGATTTAGATGAAATCAAGAAAAGAGCAATAAAAGATCTTTTCTACAGCTTTTGCTTGTTTCCATGTTTAAAATTATTTTACCATGTTACCTTCTGAAGTTCCATCTCACATATTTTGGGCACATGGCCAGTCCTTCGAGAAGACCATCATGCTTAGAAGGGTGGAGGGATAGTGCAGGAAAGGAATATCCTAGATAACATGAATTGATACATTGACTGAGACAATAGAAGTAGGTTTGTTGAAATCATTCAGACTGACCCAGGACAGGGCAGGTCTCAGAGCTGCTGTATATTGGGTCGCTATGGGTCACTGGTGACTCAGTGACACACAGCAACATGTTACCTTGATGGAAAAACCAAGATAGAATTAATTTATTACACCTGCCTTTAAACTGTACACTTTATATAAAATCAGGAGTTACAGACAGCTACATATCAGAAAGTATCGAAAGCAAGCATTTTTAAATTCACATTGCTAAATTTTCTTATTTTTTAAATGGATATCTACAAACCAGAAGTAAAAACCCATTTATATTTTCTTAAAAATTAGAAATAAATAAATTCATGAAAAGTATAATATATTGTTGTTGTTGCTGTTGTTGTTGTTAAGTGCTGTCGAGTCGCAGGCGACTCATAGGGACCCTATGAAGGAGAGTCCTCGACGCTTGGGTGCCTTTCATCCTCTCTCCAGGTTCATAGGGTTTACAGAGGCAAGCAATTATGGAAGTGGATGCCACTCCTCCTTCCACGCTCTACTAGAGCTACTACTACTATTAATAATAATAATAATCTACTTTGTCGTCATTGTTGTTAATATGCCATCGAGTCGATTGCAACTCATAGCGACCCTATTCACAACAGCCCTAAACTCTGCTCTGTCCTGTGTCTATCAAACTGTCTCTGACAGACCCATCCCAATTATCCCAGTCACTGAATCAATCCACCTCATAGAGGGCCTTCCCCTCCTGCGCTGTCCCTCCACTCTCCCCAGCATGATGTCGATCAGTACACACCAGTTCTACAGGACACATCGCCTTCACTCGGGAAACATTACCACTAAACTTTGGAGACACTGGCCCCTACATAACTGACTACCGGAAGCTGACATGTCTGGAATCACAGAAGCCAAGGATGCTTCATAAATAAGCTATTAGATCAAGGACTGATCAATGGGAGATAGATGTGAAGGGAGTGGGTAGAAGTGGATGGGTATCCTGGTGGATGGTGGAGCAGGGAAATAAGTGGGTAAAGACACGTGT
>NW_006399768.1:2516582-2518246 GCF_000299155.1 Elephantulus edwardii | reverse complement strand
TGTTGTTGTTGTTAAGTGCTGTCGAGTCGCAGGCGACTCATAGGGACCCTATGAAGGAGAGTCCTCGACGCTTGGGTGCCTTTCATCCTCTCTCCAGGTTCATAGGGTTTACAGAGGCAAGCAATTATGGAAGTGGATGCCACTCCTCCTTCCACGCTCTACTAGAGCTACTACTACTATTAATAATAATAATAATCTACTTTGTCGTCATTGTTGTTAATATGCCATCGAGTCGATTGCAACTCATAGCGACCCTATTCACAACAGCCCTAAACTCTGCTCTGTCCTGTGTCTATCAAACTGTCTCTGACAGACCCATCCCAATTATCCCAGTCACTGAATCAATCCACCTCATAGAGGGCCTTCCCCTCCTGCGCTGTCCCTCCACTCTCCCCAGCATGATGTCGATCAGTACACACCAGTTCTACAGGACACATCGCCTTCACTCGGGAAACATTACCACTAAACTTTGGAGACACTGGCCCCTACATAACTGACTACCGGAAGCTGACATGTCTGGAATCACAGAAGCCAAGGATGCTTCATAAATAAGCTATTAGATCAAGGACTGATCAATGGGAGATAGATGTGAAGGGAGTGGGTAGAAGTGGATGGGTATCCTGGTGGATGGTGGAGCAGGGAAATAAGTGGGTAAAGACACGTGTTGCAAAGGCAAGGACAACACTGATACTAATGGTTAACTCCACAATAAGGGATATAACTTTCACTTTTTCTATAAAATGCTGGTCTGTCTGATACTTCTCCAAATCTGAACATTCAGATTATGATAGACTAGGAAGAAGGATTGGCCATCCACTTCTGAAATAGCAGGCCTCTGAAAACCCTATGTACAAATAATCTACTAGAGAAGATAAATAAATCACAAACCAATCCTTGCTCACAGGTAAGATAATTTGACTTTATTAAATCTCATTTTACTTATATAGTTAATTCTAATATTTTTCTCAACATAAGAATAGTATGGTATATAGTAGAATCTAAAAACTAATCAATTATTCTCTCTCTTGCTCATGCCTAAATGCTTCTAAAATAGTGTTATATTCGATGATAAAACAATATCCCATCTTAAGAGCAATAGTTAAAGATATAATCAATAATGGAAAAACTTTGCTTGTTTGGTAAACTGTATACCAATAAATAGGCCACTACCTTCAGAACCAGTGGTTCACTCTTTCTTTAGTCAAATAAAGATAAAGGATTTGTAGACTTAACCCAAAATATAGATTTAGAATCAGAACCAAGACTTTGTGTTCAGAATTCTGAAGTTTGTCAGGCCCAAATATTTTAAGCGTTCTTTCTTATTTTCCACCACATGGACACTGGTAGCCACTGCTGTTTTCATATTTTAGTATAAGGCTTTATATCAAGTTTGGGATGTAGGGGTTTTTCTATTAAATTTTATTATTTTTAATGAACATTAACGGAGATTTTGGGTTTTCATTCATTCATTGTTGCACTGTTTTCTCCACCCTTCTCCCCAGTTCGTTCTTCTTCCCCCCAAATCTCTGTTTTAATTGTCCAATTGCCACAGTGCTTGTCAAAGCCAGTTCTGATTAATCTCCTTTGTCAGTATGTCCCTTGCCATTCCCTATCACTCCTCCCTGAGAGAGACTTCACCCTGATTCATGAGGAAAAGGGGATGG
>NW_006399768.1:2506652-2514751 GCF_000299155.1 Elephantulus edwardii | reverse complement strand
TGGTGGGAGTGTAAAATGGTGCAACCCCTGTGGAAAGCAGTATGGCGCTTTCTCAAAAAGTTGCAAATAGAGATACCATTTGACCCCACAATACCACTACTGGGAATATACCCAGAAGAGACCATAACTGACACCCAAGCAGATACATGCACACAAGGGGATGTAGGTTTTATGATGACTGTGAACAGAAAACTTCCTGAATACTCAACTGACTGACACACAAAGCAAAAAAAAAATATCATGCAGGTTAAAACATCAATAAAATATGTCTTATATTAATCTAACTAATGTAAAATCATTTGGCAGTTGGCTAATATAAGAACTTGGAGACAAAAACTTCACATGATTCCATTTTTCCTAGCAAAGCAATTTTAGCTAAAAATTCTTAATATTGTATGAAATTAACAGAGTTCCAAACAAATCCATTATGCATAAAAATCAAAACAAAGGCAATATAAGAATAATTAGGTTATTGACAAGAGTGCAAAAATATGTAAATGCATGGTTACAAGTTATGTAGAGTTATAACTCGAAATTTCTGGCACCAAACTTTCTGTTGTGTCCACATTACACTTTCTGCTGTCACTTAACGGATATAGAGAGCTACATATCAGAAATTATGGAATTAAATCTATGTATACACTTTACTTTTGTTCTGAGATCCCCATTCTTCTCAGGGTTAACCACAATTTGTTGTGATCCACAACAAATTTGTATGTTGTAATGCCTTTGTATAGTCAATGAAATACAGATAGACAATCTTCTGGCACTCTGCTTTTCGGCCAAGATCCAATCAACATTGACATGGTCTCTAATAAACCTAGCTTGCACTTTTGGAGGTTCTCTGCTGATATACCATTTCAATAATTTTTGGAAAATCGTCATCAGGATTTTGCTTGCATGTGATATTTTTATAAGGTTTTTTCCATTTTGGAATAGATTCATATGTACAGAAGAATGACATGCATAGGATAGAGTATATTTGTATAATAGAGTATAAGAGTTTCTACATCACCCTCACACAGTAATGTCTCTCAAAATTATCAATTTATATTATCATAAAGATTTTCCAGAAGCATAAAACCCAATGTTGATGTAGTACTATTGACTAAATTACTTAGTTTTACAGTTTTAATCAGCTTTTCCATTAATATATTATGTGTTTAGGATTTTGGATTATTTTTTTCCCAGAATGCAATGATTGCTAAAATGCCACGTGGTATTTAATCATAACGTCTGCCCAGCCTTCTCAGGTCCATGACAATTTCTTAGTCTTCCCTTGTTTCATATGTCACTTAACATTTTGAAGTGTTCTGGCCATGTGTTTTGGAGATAGTCTCTCTTTTCAGAGTTACCTGTCATCTTTTTTTCCTTATAGTTAAACAGGGAGTTTGAGCTTTATGAAATACCATGGACGTGAAGTAGTATTCTCAAAACTTTCCATCATCATGCACTTGTGAAAAAAAACAATGAAGTGGGAGGCATAGCACTCTCTGACCCCAAAAACCTATTTCACAGTGGTAGTAACCAAACAGCATGGTACTGGTACCATTGACTCACTCATAGACCAATGGAACAGAATTGAGAACTCAGAAATGCACCCAGGTATCTATGGTTAATTGATATTTGACAAGGAAATAAAACCTATCAAATGGGGAAATAACAACTTATTCAATAAATGGTGCTTGTCACACTAGCCTGCTACCTCCAGAAAGCTAAAAGAGGATCTACACCTCACAACATACACAAAAATGAAATCAAGGTGGATCAGAGACCTGAAGTAAAGCCCAAAACCACCAAGTTCACCAGAGACAAACTGGGATCAAGCTTAGGCAGCCGTTTATGATACAAAGAGACTGCCAGATACAGCCAGAAATGCACAATCTGAAGAGCATAAAATGGATGAATGGGATCTTCTAAAGATTGTGTGTGATATTAGTGATATTGTTTCATAATTTCCACACTCTGTTAGTCACTATTTTTATGAATGGGAATAAATATAGATGTCTTCTTTTTTTACTTTTTACTTTACTGTCATATTGTTTTAGATGTGTTAAATTTGTTGTAGCATAAAGTAAAAATTAAAGTAATATTACAATGTTCAAATATTCTCTTAACATCTGAGCTTGAGCCACATGTACTTAATGAATATAAAAGATAAGAATATAGGCTGCTATTTTGGTTAATATATGTGGTTCAGTATACATTCATTTCATTTTTGAAGCTATTTAATAGATGTAACTCTCTTACTTTTTCTCTCTTCCTATTTCACTTTTACCTTCCTTATCAGTGTTTACTAAATACAAGTTATGTAAAACTATAAAATGTTTATGTGACTTTCTTAAAAATTTATAAATAAAGGCATCTGCATGCCTTTATGAATGTCTGTTTAGTATGGTCTTCAGTGGAAAAAAAGTTGGCTATTTTGACTCAAGGCTTAAATGAATTCTTTGTAGAGTGAGGAATCATAAAATTTAGGAGACTACGAATCAAGTTCTTTTCACAAAGGTAAGAAATCCTGACAAGCAGTGACAGAAGCACACTGGCCATCTGAAGTATCAATGAAATAAAGAACTTCAAAGCTGTCATGCAGACTCAAATTTTGGGGACTTTATAGGTGGAATGCACACAAAGTTGAAAACATAAAGGCCACTGGCTTTAAAGCTATTCTCAATTGTCAAAGTCACAAAAGCATTTTGTACTACAAGTTTGGCATTTTATAGAAAATTAAAACTTACTGTGTATAAATGGGAATATATACTTTATTTCAAGGTAAGACTGTCTGGAGAAAATAAGCTTTATTGCAAGGTTAATGAATTCCCACCATCATAAATGCTACATTTTCAAAGGAAGGATGAAAGTCAAATAGGGTAAGAAAATGCAGCCCCTATAAGGCCAAAAGTTTTACAATTAGTGTTTTGAGCATGGAGTCACATGCTTCCTTCACAACACAGGCTAGCTAATCCCTTTTTATTCTGCATTATCCAAGACAGTTGTTTCAAAATTCTGTTGGTTTCTAGGTTTACATGCATATGTATTTATTATGAAGTCTCTTAATATAATGAAAGGAATATGGCTTAAAATTTATTCTCAACTGTTTACAGTTTAGGTGTTGTTGTTAGGTGCCGTTGAATCACTTGTGACTCAGAGTGACCGTATGTACAATACCCCTGCAAACTGCTCTATCTTGTGCCAAGTTTACAGTCTCTGAAAAACCTAATCTCATTACCATAGTCACTGAATAAATTCATCTCATTGAGGGTGTTCCTTTCTTTCTATGCCCTTTCACTCTTCTAAGCATGATGTCCCTCTCTAAGGACTGGTTCCACCTGCCAATATGCCCAAAGTATGTCAGATGAAGCTTCAGAAACCTTGCCTCCTTGAAGCAGCCTGGTTTTACCCGTTTTTTTGCCTGGAAGAACATGGTATATTCAACACTATTCTCTAGCACCAAGCTAAAAGGCATCAATGAATGCTCTTTCTGTCATCTCTAGTCATTGTACATCTCTCTGATGCATAGCAAGCAATTGCGAAGACTATAGCCTGGATCAGGCAAACCTTAGTCTCCACACTGATGCCATTGCTCTTCAGTACTCTGGAGAGGTCTGTGACAATGGACTTTCTCAGTGCAATCTGTCTCTTGATTTCCTGGCTGATGGTACAAAAAGTGTTGATTGTGGAGCCAAGTAAACTAAAGCTGCTAACAATCTCAATGTCTTCACCATTTATCATACTGCTATCAATCAGCCTGATGGTGAGGATCTTTATTTTCTTGATGTTGAGCCTTAATTCATATTGAATGCTGCAGTGATTTACCTTCTGTGTCAAGCAATTAAAATCCTTCTCAGTTTCAGCAAGCAGGTTTGTGTCATCTAAATAACACAGGTTGTTGATGAGTCTTCCGTCAATCCTGATGCCACATTCCTCCTCATACAGCCCAGCCTGCAGGATAATCTATTCTGCATATAGATTACATCCTGATTTTGAACCATGCAATGTCTCCTTGTTCTGATCTGACCACTGCCTCATGGTCCAAGTACAGGTTTCGCATGAGCACGATCAAATGTTCTGGGCTTCACATTCTTCTCAGAGTCAGCCACAGTTTGTTGTGATCCACACAGTCAAATGCCTTTGCATCGTTAATGAAACACAGATAGATATTGCTCTGGTACTCTCTATGTTCAGCCAAGATCCATCTAACATTAACTATAACATCCTTAGTATCATGGCCTTTTCTAAAGCCAGTCTGCACACCTGGCAGATCTCTGTTGATGTGCTGCTTTAGTCACTTTTGGATATTTTTCAGCAGAATCTTGTTTGCATGTGATATTAATGATATTGTACGATAATTTCCACACTCTGTTGGATCACCTTTATTTAGAATGGGAACAAATATAGATCTTCTTCAGTCAATTGGCCAGGTGGTTGTCCTCCAGATTTCTTGGCACAACTTTGGGAGTGTCTGTTGAAATATGTCAATTGGTATGTCATCAATTCGCGGGACCTTGTTTTTTTGCCAATTCTTTCAGAGCAGTTTAAACTTCTTCCTTCATCAGCACAGGCTCTTGATCATATCTTGTTTCATGAATTCTTCTGGGTCAGCCAACTCCTTTTGGTACAGTGACTCTGTATATCCCTTCCATCTTCTCTTAATGCTTCCTGGATAATTTAATATTCTACTCAAAGCATCTAGTAAAGTTTCTAATATTAACTACTAAAGTTTTAAAGTTTTTTTCGGTTTTAGTTTTCTTATCTCATCAAATCCTAAAATTGTTATTGATTTTTCATATTATTAAAAACAACTTTGTATTTTTAATTAATATTTCTGTATGCGATTATAAATTTATTTACTATGCACAAACAATTTAACACTGTTGCACTATGGCTATTGACTAGATTGATCTCTATTTTGATAAATCCTAAATCTGCCATTAAGTTTGGGAAAGTTGAAGGTTAGAGTTGAAAAATAGAATGATACAGTAACAATGGGCATAACCACAAAAGAGATTGTGAAAATGGCATAGGTTAGGGCAGGTTCCTATCGTGCTGTACATAGGATAGCAATGGACCAAAGCACATGTGTTTGCCAACTTCTAGGAACAAAATGTTTGTCAAATGGCAGATTGACATTTATACATTAGAAGTTCATGGATTATCTTTTTTTTTTTTCATATGAAAAATGTTTATTATCCATTCCACATTTTAAAGTAAATCCTAAAGAATTACTGCAAAATCATATTTGGCCAATGGATGTAGTTCATATTCCTAAATTTGGAAAATTGTAATTTGTCCATGTTTTTTTTTTCTATAATTATATTTTATTAATTTTCATAAACATTTACAGAGATTTTGGGCTTCCACTCATTCATTGTTGCACTATTCTCTCTACCCTCCTCCCAGTTTGTTCTTGTCCAAATGCCACAGTGCTTGTCAAAGCCAGTTCTGATTAATCTTCTTTGTCAGTGTATCCTTTGCCATTCCCTATCACTCCTCCCTGAGAGAGACTTCACCCTGAGTCATAAGGAAAAGGGGACGGCGTATTCTCTTAGCTACTTCCTGCTGAAAAGGGACGCTGTGGGTTTCAGGGTGAAGATCTTCTTCTATCAATATTTTTTAGCTTAAATTTCAGTTAATGAAGATCAGAATTAGTCAATCTAACTATGCAGTATTTCCTTGATATCTTTATCTCCATTTTCATTCATTCGAGAACATAATAAGTAAAAAATAATAATAATGCAATAGATCAATATTTAAAATGTATTTAATAAATATATAAATATACAAATGCAAATGTGAATCAGGCATTTATATGTTCTTACTGTACCATTTCTATTTCCATTCCTTTTCTTCTTATGCCTTTTCCTTGACTATCAATATTGTTGTTAAATGTCTTTAAGTAATATAACTCATTTGTTTTTTTGTCATGTAACAATATACCATGGACTGACAAGAAAACAAACAGATTCATCCTGGAGAGGATTAAACCTAGCAACTCCTTTGAGGCAAGGATTCTGGGGCTTCGTCTGACATACTTTGGACATATTGCCAGGAGGGACGGGTCCTTGGAGAAAGACATCATACTTGGGACGGTGTAGGGACAGCGCAGGAGGGGAAGACCCTCTATGAGGTGGATTGATTCGGTGACTGGGGTAATCGGGATGGGTGTGTCAGAGGCAGTGCGACTGGCGCAGGATAGAGCAGGGTTTAGTGCTGTTGTGCAAACGACTCGACGGCACATAACAACAACACAACAACAATAACAATACATCAGAACAGATTTATAGCTGACCCTCAAACAGGTTTTCAGAGGCAGTAAATTCCACAGGTGCAGATCTTTATGCCATGAGGTAGCTGGCAGATTCAAACAATGTGCTTTTAGTTTGGCAGCACAGGTCCTTAGCACTAAAATACTAAAGTTCTCCTATTTAACAATATGTTTAAATGGCACTCTTTCTTGTACATCCTCACAATCTCTTCTAAGCTAGCAATAGTTACTAGGTATAATTTTAAGAATTAACTGTCCTTTCTTCTCTTTTCTCTTTCTTGATAATGCACTTTTATTGGCTCCCTTTATTTTCTTTCACAATTAAGGGTTAGAATAATAGTATTGTGTGTGCATGCATATGCATTGTAGGTGGCCCAGTGGATGCTAAGTGTTCTTTATTAATGTTTTCTGTTTATTCTCATAATATATTTCTCTCTTCTGCAGCCAATGAGTCAGAATCAGTGTATTGGATTTCTGAGGTTATAACTTGCACAGCTGGGAGATCTGGTAGCCTAGTGGTAAGAAACTGTGCTGTAATCCCAAAGGCACATGGTTTGAATCCACAAGCTGCTCTGTGAGATAAGGATGAACAATCTCCTTCCATTTGATTAATTGCCTCTGAAAACCCATTGGACCATCAGCTATGGGTCTGTTTTGACTTGATGGCACACAACAACAACAACTTCCACAGCAGGATATTGTCCATCTTCCTTCCAAGAACACACTAGTGGATTCCAAGTACAGAGAGGTGTGTGCACTTTGCCACCAAAGCTTCCCATAACAAACATATAAAGTAGATGAAACAACTATAATACAAAGAAAATAGAAAACTCTAGTGGTCTGGTCCAAAGGGAGTTTAGCTGCTAACTCAATGGTAGCACTTCTCTGGTGGTAGAATCCACTGTCATCTCAGTGGGAGAAAGAAGGACAAACTCCTCCTAAACAATTTAGAGTCTCTTAAAACTCACTTTAGTATCAGAATTGGAGCCTTTACTCTGTGACATCTTGGTGTCAGAAGTGGGATTTATGATGAAGCGTTCTTTTTAATAACCTCAAAAGGATAGAGACCCAGATTTCTTGTGCTGATATGAGCCTAAGAGACTAAAAACCTCCATAGATTCTTGGATTAAATTTGCTTAATACCCTCTGAAAACTCAAGTTCTGCTTTTTTTATGTCTAGCACTTTAAAAATTATTGAAGATTTACTGTGTTTTTTTCTTCTCTTTCTCATTTTGCCTTGTATATTTTTATTTTTCTCTTATCCCATATTTTGTCTCTGTTCATCAGAAGTGTAGGGGTCAGGACAATTTACTACCATAGAAGTTTTTGAGTTTCTAGAATCATAAGTTTTATTAAGCCACAGAAAAATAAGGGACACAGATTGACTAGTAATTATCATCAGCCGAGAAAGACAGTTGAACCTGTGTCAAGGGGTGGGTCAGAACAATAGGACTTTGACTGGTTGCAAGGCAGTGGACATAAGCAGACCACATTGTCCAAAAGCCACATTAGCTCCCATCAAGATTTTGTTGAGTTTGATAGGCATAAAACTATAACAAATAAATTTAAACTTTTTTTGATTATGGGAAATGTTGTATCTGGGATAATCATCCTTAGAGAATTTCTGCCTCGTATATAAATAAACATTATGACTTTGCTATCTGTTTCTACACATCTGGTTTATATTTTCTCACTAAGGAAAGTTTCAGAAATATAGAATGCAAAACCAATAGTCTAAACTAAAGATTTTTATAGAATAATATATCATTCAAAAATTTAAAAATGTATTAACTAGCATGTGTCAAACTCATCTATATTGAAATATACTGATAAT
>NW_006399768.1:2491749-2498989 GCF_000299155.1 Elephantulus edwardii | reverse complement strand
GACATATTGTTCCAAATGTTTTTGTATAATTTTCAGCAGAATATTGCTTGCATGTGATAGTAATGATATTGTTCAATAATTTCCCCACTCTGTTGGGTCACCTTTCAAATATCTTTTCCAGGCAGTGGGTCAACTGGCTGTTCTCCAGATTTCTGGGCACAAGTTAGTGAGCACATCCAGGCCAGTGTCTGTTTGTTGAAATATGTCAATTGGTATGCCGTCAACTCCTGGAGCCTTGTTTTTTTGCCAATTCCCCCAGAGCATTCTGAACTTTCTCCTTCATCACCATAGGCTCTTTCTTGCTCATATGTCATTTCATGAAATTCTTCTGTGTCAGCCAATTCCTTCTTATACAGCGACTCCGTGTATTCCTTCCATCTTCTCTTGATACTTCCCTGATCATTTGACATTCTACCCAAACTACCTTTAAGTGTTGCCACCCATGGCTTGAATTTGTTTTTCAGCTCCTTCATCTTAAGAAATGCTGAGTGAGTTCGGCCCTTTTGATTTTCTGACTCCAGCTCTCTGCACATTTCATTATAGTATCTTGCTTTGTCGTCCCGAGCTGCCCTTTGAAATTTTCTGTTTAGCTCTTTGATTTCTTGGTTTCTTCCTTTAGCTTTGGATTCTCAGCACTCTAATGCAATATTCAGAGTCTTATCTGACATCCACCTTGGTATTTTCTTCTTTTTTAGCCTTTGTAATGATCTTTTTCATTCTTCATAGACGATTTTCTTGATATCCTCCCAGAGCTCGTTTGGTCTACGCTCATTGGTGCTCAAGGCCTCAAACCTGTTCCTGAGATGGTTTTGAAATTTGAGTGGGATAGACTGAAGATCAAATTTTGGTTCCCGTGGACTTGATTTAAGTTTCCTCAACTTCAGCTTTAACTTGCATATGAGTAAGATGAAATCATTTTCAACCTCAATTTTTCTCCAACTACTATGATGGTGCCTATGGATCTTCCCTTATTCAAATTAAATTATTTTCCTATTTTTTTAACTTTTATTTATTTTATTATTTTTGTGTGTACCGTCAAATCAGATGTGACTGGTACAGGCGGAGATTGACTCTCCTTCTCCAGCAGAACATCTGGTGGATTCAAACTGCATACCTTTGGGATTATAACATAGCTTCTTACCACTAGGCCACCAGAGCTCGCTCAAAATAAATTATTTTAATACAGTCGAAGGTTACAGATTTTTAAAAATACAAATAACAATAAAAGAGGGAAAAAAGATTATTTTGAGTATAAAATTACATTAACTTGTTTATTTCAATGGCTTTTTACCTTCTTCATCCACATAAAAACAAACTAAAGTGCTCACTAAGTTCTTATTCTTGGGGGCCAACAAAGACTTAATAAATTTTAATTTGAATTGTAACTCAGGAAAGCACATTTTAAAAGGGTCTCTGATAACTATAAAATTAAAAAAAAACCCTGACTTATGAGATAAAACTATAATCTCTTTACAATCTTTGAGACAAAAATGACATAATTTAAAGTATATCAATTGAATCTTTCAAATGTAAATGTCTTTGTAATCTTGGGTAAATGTTATAGTGAAAACTGTCTCCAAAATCAAGTGTTTTTAAAATCTTCAATGTCAAGAACATTTTAACAGATTAGCTCATAAATGTGAAGTTTGTAAGTCATATGGCTACTTATGGTTACTTATGGTTGATTTTGAATTAATATTTACAAAGGAAAAAGACGTTTTAAACATAGTGTTTAAATTTTTCTCTCTAATTATAATAATATGTTGAGTAATTAGCCTATTTGAGTGAGCTAAAATGCAACTCAAATTGTAATGTTTCAGTCTTACATAAATTAAAAACAATCTCAATTCTTAATATACACAAGAACAAGCACAGTGCACAGCACATTATATATTATCTACTAATGTGCAATGAATTTGGTAATAAATTTGGTAATTACTTCATACTTATAGACACTAATAAATTTTAATTGGAAAGTAATAAATAAGCATTAACAATAATAAAACACAATAAAAATTTCTTTGCAGTTTTCTTGTTGTTGCTTTATTCTGTTGAGTAAATTCCAACTTACAACGGCCCTACAACACAGAGTAGAACTGTCACATAGGTTCCCTAGGGAGCTATGAAGGCTAATTCTGGTAAAAAGTTGCATCAGTAACCCAAAGTCAGGTGGTTTCAATGCACCAGTTGCTCAGTGGGAGAAGACTGAGCAATTTCTGTGTGATTTAAAACCCCTGAAAACCCACTGGAGAGTCTGCTGTAAGTTGGTTCTGACTTGATAACACTGAGTTTTTTAGTTTCTGAAACATTATGGGAGCATACTTTTACGTCTTTGTCCTGAGAGAAGACTTATGGGTTCAAACAAGAAAAATTGTTCTATTGGCCTAGTGGAAAGAAGCTGAACTGCAATCCAAGAGGTGTGCAGTTTGAATCCACCAGATTCTCTGCTGAAGAAGGAGGGACAATCTCCTTCTGTACCAGCCAGATCCGATTTGACAGTACACACACACAAAACAAAAAAAAAACACAAGAAACCCAAACAAAAACATTTTAGTCATCAGCCATGTGCGTAACCATTCAGCCCCTAGGATTCTTTTCTATTTCTCCAAGATAGTAATTCAAATGTTTTATTAAATTATCTGTTCATTTTATATTGTTGTTGTTATGTGCCATCAAGTCACCTGTGACTCTCAGCCTTCCTATGTACAACAGTTCTGGACTCTGTTCTATTCTATGCCAACCTTAACATTTCTGACACACCTACTCTGATAACCCTATCAATCTATCTCATCGAGGGTCTTCCTTTCTTGCTCTGTCCTTCCACATTCCCAAGCATAAGGAGTCCAAAGAAAAAATGGTTTTACAGTGTTAAATTTCTTTTAAAAAGTTAAAATATTGTTTGTCAAAATATAGAATTGTCCTTATTTATTTACTTATAATCTAACAACATAATGCTAAGAGAGAATTTTTTAAAAAACAAACAAATAACTATCTTTAACAATAGAATGAAATGAACGCTATAATGGATGTATAATGTAAGGATTTTCCTTCCCTCTCCCCAGTGGAGGTACCATGACATTTCCCATCTTTATAACTCATAATTATTCTTAGTTAATACTTTCTTCTTCTAATGCATACAAATCACTAAAATGCTACTGTTAATCTACAGAATCTAATTCATATGTCTTTGGATGGACCTATGAATTGTTCTAGCAAACTCACAGGTGACACTGATGATGCTAATCTGCAGACCAATTTTTGAATAGTAAGAACTTAAAATATCTGGAAGTTATTAAATCAAGGTTCAAATTCCAAACAGGTGGTTACTTACCTGTATGTTTATAAGTAGTCTTCTTACATATCTTGGTTATCTGTACCTTAAGCTGTAAAATAAGTAAGGAAGTTTGACCATGTCACAAGATTTTTATTCCCTAAGCAATTTATGAATTGCTAGCATTTCATTTCTCTTTACTTTCTTTTAAAGTAACACATGCAAAAAATATGTGCCTGCAAAGTTGTGCCAAGAACTCTGGAAGGACTTTCTCTGTACAAAGTCCTCTGCCCATTCCTTGAAGAGCTATGTAGGGACTCCTGCTGTCTGGACAAGCCACCTCAGCTACCAGCTGTGTCCAACCTGGCTGCAGACGACTTTAGTGTCTGAGAGGTGCTCAGCAGGCCCACTGCCTTTCAGCTTCTCTGTTCAGCTGTTCACAGTGGATAATGAACAGAGTCGATAAAGTCCCTCTCTTTCATTTATTTCTTTTTTAGCTAAACTCAGTTTCCACCAAGCACTAGTCATCTTTTAGTTATTTAATACAGGAAAGAGGAATGTATCATGTTATATATTGCAAGTTCATTTGCCAACTTTCAAAATTGTTGCTATAACTGTGACAAAACAATAGTGCTTAAAGGAATAGTAAATAAAATGTCATAAAAGAAAGCCTATTGACATTTATACATGTATATATACTATTTATAGTATAGGAAAACAGTTTCTGGATTTGAACATATAGATATATTGTTGTTATTGTTGTTTATGTGCCATCTAGTCACCTGCGACTCATAATGACCCTATGTACAACAGTGTTTAACTCTGCTCTATCCTGTGTCAATCTTATTGTCTCTGACACACCTACCCCATTACCACAGTCACTGTATCAACCCTTCTCATTGAGGGTCCTCCTCTCTTTCATTGTCCCCCTACCCCACCCCCCACCCCATGAGCAGATGGCCCTCTGCAAGAACGAATTCCCCCTTACAACATGTCCAAAGTATACCAGAAGAAGCTTCAAAATCTGTGCATTCAAGGAGCAGCCCGGTTTCACCCTCTCTAAGATGAACCTGTTTGTTCTCTTAACAGTCCATGATACAATCAATATTCTTCTCCAACACCACAGCTCAGGTCATCAATTCTCCTTCCACCATCCCTAGTCATTGTCCAGCTCTCTGATGCATAGCAGGTGATTGCAAAGGCCATGGCTTGATTAAGGCACACCTTAAACTCCAGATTGAAATCATTGCTCTTCAGAACTGATGTCTCTGACATCAGATTTTCTGAACTCAACATCCTTTTCCTAAATAGTATTTAGAGCCGCCTACACAAAAGCGAGGGAGGCATGTGGCTTGAAGCCACCAGCTGCTACGCGGGAGAAGGATGGACCATATCTTCCAGTGTGATTGACTGCTTCTGAAAACCCACTGGTGGGTCAGCTAGGGGTCAGTTCTGAGTTGATGGTAAACAACAACAAAAAACCCCACAAAAGTTTGTTTAATTCTATTTTGGTATCTCTCATGAATCAATTTTATGTTGCTCTGAAATAGACTTACTAAATGAAAGACAAAGCTCTGTAATATAGTTGTATGCAGAAACAATTTAAAAAAGTAATTTTCTGTTGTGAGCAACAGTTTATATCCATACACATACAAAGGAGACTTGTTAATACCACTATCATTCAAATATATGCACCAACAACTATAACTAAATAGGAGGAAACAGATAATTTCTACTCACTTTTGCAGTAGAAAATCAATAGAACATGCAACCAAGATGCATTAATAATAATGGGTGACTAAAATGCTCAACTTGGGAGCAGGGAAGAAGGATCACTAATTGGAAAATATGAACTTGCTGACAGATATGTGGCTGGAGATAGAATAGAATTTTGCACAATCAATGATTTATTCACTGCAAAGATCTTTTATGAGAAACATAAACTGTGACTCTACAAATGGACCTCAACTATAGCCTACAGAAGAATCAGATTGATTGTATCTGTGGAAAGAATCATTGGAGAAGCTCAATATCAGCTGTAAATTCTCAGCTAGGTGCTGACTGTGGAACAGACCACTAACTATTCATGCAAGCTCAACCTGAAGCTAAATTAGACAAAATCACAAGAAACAAAATTTGACCAGTCTATTCTATCTGAATAAAAAAAAAATAGATTTGAAGTCTTGAACACTAATGAATGCAGATCAAAAGAACTGTGGGAGGCTATCAAGACTATCATCCATGAAGAATGCAAAAGGTCATTACAAAGACAGAGGAGGAAGGAAAGACTGAGATGGATGTCAAATGTGATTCTGAATATTGCACTAGAGTGCCAAAGCAAAGGCAATAAATCAGAAAGTTAAGGAGCTTTCAGAAGATTTCAAAGGCAGCTCAGTAAGACAAACTAAAGTATTATATATAGTGAAAGTACAAAGAGCTTGAGTCAGAGAATCAAAAGGGCTGAACTTGCTCAACATTTCTTTTTTCTTTTTTTTATTTAAAAATAATTTAATGAAAGTTTACAGACACTTGGAATTTCTATGTATTCATTTTTGCACACTCACCTCCCTGCCCACCCCTCCCCCAGTTCGCTTTTCTCTTTGAAAAGTAAAAAAAAATAAATAAATAAAAAATTCATTTTTATACAAAACTCCCCCATCCCCATCCACTCCACTATGTAGCTTTCATTCTGGACTCTTGTCATCATAATAATATCTAATGATATATTCCTCCTAAACAGTTTTCTCCCTCATCTGTTTCAATGCAGCATACATTATTTATCACCACTTAGTTTCCCACAAACTTTAATGTTAATCCCTCTCTACAACAGTGGCACTATGTACTATTTGTCCTTTTGTAACTGATATTTTTTACTCAGCATAATGTCCTCCAGGGTCACCCATTTTATATAACATACCATGAATTCTTTGTTTTTCAATGCAGCATAGTATTCCATTGTGTGAATATACCAAAGCTTCTCTAAACATTCATTTATTGATGGGACCTTGGATTGTTTCAAACTCTTTGTTATTGTGAACAAAGCCACAATAAACTTGGTTGAGCATATATCTGCTTGGGTAGCTGTTCTAGTTTTTGTAGGGTGTATTACCACTAGTGTAATTGTTGGGTCAAATGGTATTTCTATTTCCAACTTTTTGAGAAAGCACTATATAGCCTTCCATAGTGGTTGCACTATTTTACACTCCCACCAACAGTGAAGGGTTCCAGTTTCTCCACAACTTTGCCAGCATTTATTATTTGCTGTTTTGTACTGGGGTGAGATGATAGATCATAGTTATTTTGATTTGCATCTCTCTTAGAGCTAGGGATTTTGAACATTTCTTGTCTTTGATATTGCCGTCTCAGATGTTATCAGGTTTCTCAGGAAGTGACCAGTTCTGGGGTGTGGGAAACTACTGCAACATTCTTGACATTTACTCTCCATTTCCAGACCTTAAAGGGATATAATGGATAGGGGCAAAGTTATGTCTAGCTGCTTCATGCTGAATTTGGGAGATTTTGGGGACTGGTGATGGTTTTCTGTAAGGTCTGAAAGAGGAGCAAGGTTTTCACATGTTCTTGGGAAGTTGTTTGGGATATGGTCATGTGATGGTCTATTAAAAATTTCTGCAAGAGATTTATAAAAGAAGGAATGAGAGTTAAAAGGATTAGGTTGACTAGAAATGGAGTTAGGATGAGTAGTAGCCAAGAGGGAATTCCTGATTGTCACTAAGTCCCTCGTTGTCTATGTGAAACATTGTTGTTGTTATGTGCCATCGAGTCGCTTGAGACTCATAGCGACCCTATGTGCAACAGCCCTAAACACCGCTCTGTCCTGTGCCAATGGCACTGTCTCTGACATTCCCATCCCAATTATCCCAGTCACTGAATCAATCCACCTCATGGAGGACCTTCCTCTCCTGCGCTGTCCCTCCACCCTCCCAAGCATGATGTCCCTCTCTAAGGACC
>NW_006399768.1:2487645-2491649 GCF_000299155.1 Elephantulus edwardii | reverse complement strand
CATAGACTATTATGGAGATTGATTTTGGAATTTAGATGCACTCTTATTGATTGTGCTTGGCCGTACATGTTCATATCCTTGAAGATGTATCATGGGGTTGTTGCAACTTTTCACTTTTAAAATGAAGTTATAATACAATGTACATGATATATTTATTCAGTGTTGCATTTAATTTACACCACCTATATGGAGGTCTTATCCTGAAAATTCTGAAGTAATCTTTATATTGCCATAGATGAAAATTTGGTGTGGTGCTTCTCAGACATCTCAAGGAAGAAGTAGTTACCAAGTTACTTGGATGGCAGGGCATTGTGTTACTTTGTGAAGCAAAGGAATGATGAGCTTTGTGATGAGTAGCATTGAAGTGTGGTAAAAAAGATGAATCAAGGCTCTGCATTCTACAGAAATGAGGCAGAAATTCTAGACACTTCACATTCAGTACACAGTACAAGAGCTGTACAAAAAATACCAGAAAAACAAAACAAACAAAACAACCAAACTCTCATATTTAAGGTCTTTGACGTGTTTGAAGCTGACAGGTAAAAACAAACAAACAAAGAAAAACTGATTTGGAAATGATTGTGTTTTAGATACATGGCATAAGGAAGAAAGATAAGAAAATAACAATACCCAACAGGAAACAACTCAGTTATCTATGATGCATCTATTCAACAAATTCAGAGATATATTACTGTTTTAGTGATTATTTTTTATTGATGAAGCAGATTCCATATTTTCCTATCTTCAATAACAAAAAAATAAGTAAGGAAAACCCAACAACTATAAATAAAAACTTTCCATAATAACTAGTTGAATGAAGCAGAACTCCATTTATTTTGCCACTTTTCAGCTACATATATGTGCATTCCCTATTTCACCAAATTCTTCTGGAAAGCTTTTTCACCATAAGCTATGGTACTGAGACTGGGTTCTATTATTATATTTCATCTACTTAGTGGAAACTAACCAAAGTAATGAACTTTAGTGAATAAGATAACCTTTAACTTTCCCCTCCCTATAAATGTTTTATTCCCATACTAAAGACTTAAAATTTAATGGAAAGCATAATATTTATTGTTTACACATACTCAGATACAGAAATTAATTTTTTGTAGTATTATGTCTCTTTCTCTAAGATAGGATTTTCCAGAAATCAGTATTAACTAATTAGTATTTTAAGGACAAAGAAACAGTTTAATTTATAATTCCTAAAATGGAATAATAGGTAAAAACAAAGAATTTGAAAATGATTCAACTAAACATATTCTTGGTTTTAGTTAAATTTAGTTTTCCATCTAAATTACTGTCTTTAACTATTTTCTATTAATTTTTCTAATTGCTCTTAGTTTATAACAACTCCATAATCCCTGTCAAGTCATGCCATGTCTTTTATCAGAAGGATGACATTGTTAACTGATAGACACACATGAACATTACAGGTAGTATTTCAATACTGTAAAGAAAGATAATTTTTGTGAAAAATTAATTGTATTGAAAACTGGTTATGTATTATTAGCTTAAACTATAAACTGAGTCACATCTTTCAAAGATGGCTTTGATTTGACAAAAGTCAAGTTAACATAGATATTTCATTGTTTAATTACAACAACCTGAGACGAACAATAGATCAGGAGTTAAAACAGGGGAGAAATTCCTACATTTTAACTTCTAGGACATCTGCAATTGAGTCAGTGAAAATTGATTAAATCAGAGAAAACTCCTTTCTATTTTAAACAGATGTTCCACACCTTATCCAAGTACTGCACAGGTTTTTACACTCTCATGAACTATTTATATTTTACGTGGCTTAGTGTCAAATTTCTATAAATGGTAGCATTTGGATGAACTGAAATGGTTATTTATCTATAAATGGCAGCATTTGAATGAAATGAAACATTTATGTCAACACTAAGAAGCATATTAGCATACACACTATTTTGTTCATTAGAAGTACAAGTTTCTTGGAGCTCAAAAATAAGTATTTGCCGTGTGCTTGTTTGGTTTGGTTTTTTTTTTTGGCCTCATTTTTCTATTACATATTACTAGGTTATCAACACAAAGAATAATGTCTATGAATTATCCTATTGTTTCTGCTATACTTTCAATACCTGAGCGAAATTAGGCCATTTTAAGTATAAATGTTTTAATTCTGACTAAACTAAAAACTCAAAGTCACTTCCAAATTACAGCTGATCCTATATTGGGTTTCCATGGCCCATCTATTGTGGATCAACGGGCAGATTATAAATACCAGGGAAGCATAGTCTTTAGATTAGCAGTAAAACTCCCCATGGCCTACTCTAATAGAGCTCTTATTTTTCATTAATCAGTAAAATGAAAGAAAAGTCCTCACCCTTCATCTGTTCAAATAATAAAGCAATAACAGAATTTTTCTACAACCTGTTTTGTTCTTGTTAGGTGTTCTTGTTAGGTGAGTACAACTATAGCTACCCCCAAAAACAGAGAAAACCTGTCCTATCCTGTGTGATCCTCACAATCTGTGGCATGACTTGAGCTGACTGTTGCAGTCACTGTGTCAGTCCTTCTCACTGGTGGTCTCCCTCTCCCTCACGGACCCTCTACACTTGTTAGGATGATGTTCCTTTCTAAGGAGTATCTTCTTCCAATAATATACTGAAAGTACGTGAGAAAAAGCTTCACCAGCACACTTTAGTCTTTAAATTGACATCATCTCTACATTTGTAGATGTCTCTCACAATGGACTCACTACTGACTGCTGGTACCAACAGTGGTGATTTTGGATCCAATCGGAGGAAATTGTTGACTATTTCAGTCTTCTCTCCATCTATCACGATGTTGTTTGTTGGTCCAGTGAACTTTCTGTCTTCTTGATATTGAGATGCTATCCATGTTGAAGACTGTATTCCTTGATCTTCTGAAACAAGAGTTTCAAGTCTTCCTTACTTTGTGTCATCTATATAACGCAGGTTGTTGATGAGTCGTCTTCTTACCCTAATGCCACATTCTTCTTCATAGTTTCCAACTTCTCAAATTATTTATTCAGCAGACAGTTTCAATACATATGGAGAAAGGATACAATTCTAATACCCATCTTTCCTCATTGTAAGCCTCATTGTAAGCCATGCGGTGTTCCTTTGGTCCATTCAGTCAATAGCTTCTTGGTCCAGGTAAGGTTTAGAAAGAGCAGAGTTAATTGTCCTGGGATACCTACTCTTCTCAATGTCAGTCACAGTTTGCCATGATCCACATTGTCAAATACTTTTGCATAGTCAATAAAACACATAGACATATTTCTGCTATTCTCTGCTTTAGCCAGGATCCATCTAACATCAGTAATGACATTTTTGGTGTTGTGGCCTCTTCTAAGCCCTGCTTGAATTTCTGGCCATTCTCTGTCCATCTACCATTCTAGTTGGTTTTGGATAATCTTCGGCAAAATTTGTTTGTATGTGATATTAAAGATATTGTTTGATAATTTTAATATTCTTTTGTTTTTCCTCTTCTTGGGAATGTGAACAAATAAAGGTCTCTTCTAGTCAGGTGGCTAAACAACTGTCTTCCAAATTTTTTGGCATAAACTGGTGAGTACATCTAAGACTGCATCTGATATTTGAAACATGCCAATTGGTGCTCAATTAACTCCTGTGGCCCTGTGTGTTTTTTTTTTGTTTGTTTGTTTGTTTGTTTGTTTTTTACCAGTGGCTTCAGTGAAGTTTGAACTTCTTCCTTCATTACCCTTGACTCTTCCCTTCTGTCATCACCAAAAAGAGCTCTGACAGCATACCAGCTGCTCCACAGGAAAAAACTGTTATCCTTCTCTGCATGATATCCTTCTTCAAGAATAGGACTGTCTTTTACTTTTCCATAATTTCTGGACTCATGTACTTATAACTTGTTAGTCAAATTTGTGTCTTCTAGGTTGGAACACCCCCATGATACATCTTCAAGGATATGAACATGTACAGCCAAGCACAATCAATAAGAGTGCATCTAAATTCCAAAATCAATCTCCATAATAGTCT
>NW_006399768.1:2476509-2478895 GCF_000299155.1 Elephantulus edwardii | reverse complement strand
TTCACCATCCATCCTGATGCTGCCAATTGGTCCAGTGGTGAGAATCTTTGTCTTCTTGACATTGAGCCTCAATCCATATTGTAGGCTGCAGTCCTTGATGCTCTGCAGCAGGTGCTTCAGGTCCTCTTCAGTTCCAGCAAACAGAGTTATGTCATCCGCATAACGCAGATTGTTGTTTACAGAAATTAGTAGTTTTCTCTTTGAAACATGCAGAAACCATCTTTTTATGTAGTTACTAGATTAAGTCTCTTGTTTTGTAATACAACTGCTATATGGGAGTCAATTTGGTTTTGGACAGCAATAAGCTGAGTTGCAATATCATCTAGTGATTTTTGGAAAGTTTTTTGAGAGATGCTGGGATTTTCTAAGGTGTCTATCACAAGATTAAATACTTGGGAGTAAATCTAACCAGAAGCAAAAAGAATCTATTCAAAGAAAATTGCAAAACTTTATTATGAGAAACACAATCATTACTGGAGAGGGGGAAGTATATCCATGCTCATGGATTGGAAGACTCAATATTGTGAAAATGACAATACCACCAAATGCAATTTACACATTCAGTGCAATCTCAATACAAATCTCAATTCCATTCTTTAATGAGATGGAAAAGGCAATCTCCAATTTTATTTGGAATGGAAAGAGGTCCAGAATAAGCAAAGTACTCCTTAAAAAGAGAAACAAGGTAAGAAGCATCTCATTCCTTGATTTCAAATCTTACTACACTTATGTGGTGTTCAAGAAAGGGTGGTACTGGTAAAATGACAGACACATAGATCAAATTAATAGAATTGAGAACCCAGAAATCCGCCCATCTACATATGGTCAACTGATTTTTTTATAAGGAAATGAAATCAGTTAAGTGGGGAAGTGACAGCCTTTTTAACTAGTGGTGTTGGCAAAATTGAAAAAAATATCTGTAGAAAACTCAAGTAAGATACATACCTCACTCCATACACAAAAAACAACTAAAAGTTGATCAAGTACCTGGGACTAAAACCAAGGACTGTAAACCTCATTATGTAAAAGTTTGGAAGAACTCTAGAAGCCCTAATCCACAACATAAACAGTCTTCCAAGCATCTTGAAAAATCAACAACCAGGAGAGGATAAAAGATGAATGGGATCTTCTAGGAATAAAATCCTTATGCACACCCAAAAACTTCTCCAACAGGGTAAAAAGGGAAGGTACAGACTAGGAAAAAAATATTTGGTAATGATATGTGAGATAAGGGACTTAGATCTAGAAGGTATAGAATAATCGAGCACCAGAACGAGATAAAGCTAAACAACACGATTGCGGCTCTTACTGGAGTGAGATGGTACCTCATTATGGTTTTGATTTACATCCAGCTCTCTTATTGCCAGTGATTTGGAGCATTTCTTTATGTGTCTGTTTGCCAATTCATATATCTTCCTCTGTGAAAATTCTGTACATGTCTTTTGCCCATTTTGTAATCAGGTTATTAGTCTTTTCCTTGTGGAGGCCCAGGAGTATTCTGTAAACTTTTGTTATAAGACTCTTGTCTGAGATGGTATTACCAAATGTTTGTTCCCAATTCGTAGGTTTTATTTTCAACCTGTTGGAAAAAGTTTTTGTTGCACACATGGACTTAAACTTTAGAAGGTCCCATGCATCAGTTTTATCCTCTTCAGATTGTACATTTCCAGTTGTATTTGCCAGTCTCTTTTTGCCTTGGACTAGTGCTTCTAAGATTTATCCCAGTTTTTCTCTTATGAATGCTATGGTTTTGGATTTTACTCCCAGGTCTCTTATCCACCTTGAGTTGAGGTTTTTAAGCTCCGTCTGACATACTATGGGCATGTTGCCAGAAGGAATGAGTCCTTGGAGAAGCACATTATGCTTGAAAGGTAGAGCAAGGAAAGCAGACACAGAATGAGATGAATCTACCCAGTGACTGGAATAATGGGGGTAGGTTTGTTGGAAACAGTGAAACTGGCTCAGACTAGTGCAGGGTTCAGAGCTATTTTGAATAGAGTCACTATGAGTTTCAGGCAACTGAATAACACATAACAACAACAATATACAGTATATATATATATGTATATGTATATGCATATATGTATATATACACACACATATACATATACATATACATATACATATACATATACATAAACATCTCATCGAGGGTCTTGCTCTCATGCACTGTCACTCCACCCTCCCAAACATGATGTCCCTCTTCAAGAACAAGTCCCTCCTCGTAACATGTTCAATATCAGACAGATGTTCAAAATATTTGCCTCTAAGGAGCAGCCCAGTTTCATCTTCTCTAGGATGAACTTGTTCTCCTAGCAGACCGTGGTATATAATCAACACTCTTCTCCAACACCATAGCTCAAAGGTATCAATTCACTTCTAGCAT
>NW_006399768.1:2451455-2476409 GCF_000299155.1 Elephantulus edwardii | reverse complement strand
ATATCAAAAATAAGAACTCATAGAGCTAAATTTCAATTATTATTAATAGTTCAAAATGTAAAATGCTTTGGGAAATACACCAATTTTCAATAATCATAATACAAAAGAATAGTTACTGTGTATTAGATATATGTCTTCATTTTCTTACTTAACCTATAAAGCTGTATTCTCAGTAAATCTATGGGGAAGACTGCCAACTAAACATCCTGAAACACCTTCCTACATGTCTGCAACCAAGGAAGCTCAATAAAACCCTTGTGGACTATACCTATATTAAGCATGAAACCTAGCAGGATGGCTAGCCACTGCTAAATGGCAAGGTGAAGCTAAATAACCACCTGCGGGCATCACTGAAGAAATTCTTTGTGAACACTATCTACTAGTAGTGCAGATAAAGTAGCATTCTGAGGGAGCCTGATAAGAAGTAGGAACTAGCAGACTGCTCTAATGTATACTTCTCAAGAGACTAAAGACACAAGCAAAAACAAAAAAAAAGCCAGGCACAATAAAAAGATCCCCTCCACCAAATTGTAAGATTATATCAAGCAACATTTTGGATTGAATTCACTGTATTATTCTCTTATCAACTTGAAGTTCCTCTAACTCAAACATACTATACATTAAAGATAGACATAACATTACTTTAAAATGGTAACACACAAAATCAAAAGAATTTGTATTTCATATTTCTCTAGAGAGGGCATTTTAATTTACATTTCAAGCTGGTTAACATTTAATATTGTTAACATCTTTAACTTTTTTCATATTTCATAAAGTGCTTTCATGTATTTACTTCTTTGGAGGTACATTGCAACCCAATTAGGAGCAGAAGGAATGCATTATTTATAGAAAAGGGAAATTAGGCTAAGGTTCAAATAACTTAAAGCCAAATCATTTGCTATCATCACACTGCATCTTAATATAGCATGGAGAAGAAGAAGAAAACTAAAAAGTGACATGAACTTTTTGGAAGAGAAACAGGGTCTTTACTACTAGACTGAATTTAGGGACTAGATGAGTGAAGAGGGGCTTGAAGGAATCAGTAAAGTGAGTTTAAAGGGCAATATATCCCCCTGCTCTGTAAAGGTTTTATTAAAAATAAAAGATATACATTGAAGACTAAATTATAAAATTATAGCAAACAATCATTATTGGTTATTAGAAATGAAGACTTATCCTTCTGTAATTATAAAATCATTTAATTGTAGATATTTGACTAGTGATAGGTTGCTGGTAATTTCATTAAAAAATAGCACTGAAAAATAAAGAAATGAGTTCTTAAAGCAACACTTAGTAATTTGGTAAGACAAATCTAACTTTTATACAGACCTTCTTTCTTTCTCTGTCTCATAGGCAGAGGCAGCGATTCCATTATGGAAAAATTGGAACATGAATTGGATGGATAAGATTTGAGTGGCTCTGTGGTGGATGAAAATGGCAAAAGCCATTCCAAGTGAGAGAGTTTATTTCAGTGAAGTCCCAAAATATTGAAATATGAATGACACCTTTCTAAAATGCTGACTGTAGAGGACAACAAAGTAGAAACGAGATTTGAGGGAAGAAAATGGAAGTAAGCAGTCAGGTAACGTGGAAAGGCAATGAAGGAAGGTCTGAAAGGTCTGCCAGGGTAGTGTTTAAAGCCATTGCGCTGCTGTGAAGCTAGATTACGGACTTTCCCTTGGGTTGCTGAGCCTGTAAATTGCCCAGGAAGAGACAGTTCATCTTCCTCCAGGAACAACTGGTGAAATCAAACTGCAAGAGGAGTGAAGTCTGTTGATTAGTGGTGCAACTCCCTTCAAACTACAGCTGAAATATGTAAATAATTAGTCAGAAGAGTAAAAATTAGGGAGTATAGTAATTAAGAGTCATATACTTTAGGTACATTTTCAGGAAGGGTCAGTCCCTGGAAAGGTACATCATGCTTGGAAAAGTGGAGGGCAAAGGAGAGGACAGTGTACAATGAAATGGATTGATTCAGTCACAGCAACACCTGGCTAACACATAGATTGTAAGGTCGGCACAGGATTGGGTAGGATTTCTTCTTGTTATAGAGGGTTTCAGCACGTAACAATACATAGTACATAGTGTACTGGATTAGTAATTGGATTACTAAACAACAGGCCAGTGGTTCAATCCACTAGGTATTATGGAGGATAAAGAGGAGGTAGTGGCATCCACTTCTGAAATGACTTGCCTCAGGAAACTCTATGAACAGCACTCAGGTCTTTCGTTCATAGGGTCTCTATGAGTCGTCTATGACTCGACAGCATTTAACAGCAACAGCAACAAGTCTGCTTCTGTAAAGACTCACAGTCTTGAAAATCCTCTTAGGTAATTTTAATTTGTACTTTAGAGGCATTGTGACTTGGAATTGAATTATGCAGTGGGTTTGAGAGTTTTGTTTATGGTTTTGTGGGTGAACTGTTTTTTGTTGGGTTTTTTTTTTGTTTGTTTGTTTTGTTTTGTTTTGTTTTTTTTAGTGCCCCCTAAGGTAAACTTGAAATTAAAAGAAAAGAGGAAACTTCAATGTTTAGATTATTTTGCACATTGCTATTGTGACATTGCTGGTGATTTCTTCTAGCTTGCAATAGAGAGATAAGTGCTGACATTGTTCAAAAACAGCATTTTTAAAAATAGAGGATACAGATTTAGAGATTACTAAGTATATTAAGTATCTCTCAATGACACAATGTTTAATGTTCTTTTGTCTACATTGTTATAAATTTTGAACAACATGAAAATTAAAAGGATATAGAAAAGTTACCCACCATACTCAGAGCATGGCCATGCAGTCACTTCTACTTGATAATCTTTCCTTCCTCAAATGCTCCAGCTGTTTCACAATTTTATTTCCTAGCTTAAAAACCTCGTCATTTTTAAGACTACTCCTTGTGCTTTCTATCTTGCAGGCTTTGGAGTCAGACTGTCTTGACCCATTCCAGGCTTCATCCTTGTTAAATTACCAGGAGCAGATTATTTAAATTCCTTGACCTCAATTTTCACATCTCCTAGGGGAAAATAGTAGTAGGAACTTCATAATAGAATTTTTGGGAGGATTTAATGAACTAAGAAATATTATGAATTATTTAGAACACCTGACATATATTAAAACATAAGCATTTTTTATGTTGCCCTTGTTATGTGTCATCAAATCAACTATGATTCACAGCGATCTTATGCATAATAACATCTCTCAATGAGCTACATTCATGCAGTGACTGTAACAATGGGCTCAGGTATGTCAGAGATGATGAGGATGATTCAAAACAGGTCAAATTTCAAATCTATTTTTCTTAAAGTCACTATGAGTCATACTCAATTCACCAGGAACAGTGGTTTATTTAAACTGTAGACATTTCACTTAGCAAGCAGCCCATTACATTATATTCTAAACCTTCAAACTCTTTAAGTGACAATTACTCTGAAATAAAGACAAATGTGTAAAATATGGTAAAAGAATGATGAAGTTATTCTAATCAATACAAATGATAAGATGAAGATGACAAAAATTTACCTATGGCCATGGCATTAAACTGAGACCTGAAATATGAGAGTGATGTCTACACAAAGATTTTATGAAAGAGGAAAGAACTGTATTACAACAACAATAATACATTAAAAGGTCATACTGTAGTTGTTATTATTGTATGTTATCGAGTCAGAACCAACTTATAGCTGACCCTCCAGCAGGTTTTCAGAGGTAGTTAATCACAAGGAAAGAGATTGTCCATCTATCCCCAGTGGAGGAACTGGTAAATTAGAACTGCATGTCTCTAGGCTACCAGAGTTAAGGAAATTTATTTTCAAGTATCTCAACAAATAGGCCAGTGTGGTGAGAGTTGTATTACAAAATGGGAATTGGGGACACTAGAAGAAATGAGAACAAATGAGTGGTCAGGGTTCTTCCACATAGTGTTATAGGAGAGTGTATGGCTTTGGTGCAGCGTATATAGGACACAAGAGAAGTAAGGAATAATTCATAAAACAAATATTAAATAGAGGAAAGTGTATGCAAGACTTATGCAGATAATTGTTTATAATATTAAAAATACAAAAAAGATAGTCATTTTTATACTCAATATTTAGAACAAAACCACATCTCTGAAAATTAAGAAATATCAATACATTAACAAAAAAGGTATCCTCAAAACAAAACAAAATTAAGAAGGTATCCTCACATTTCAGTATATTTTTAACAATAAATTTAAATAATCAACAATAATCAAGAGTATCTAAAACAAGTAAAATAACATTGAAAGATAACACATTTGTCTAAATATGTAGAGCTACTATGTGTTACAATTGACTCAACAGCAATGCCTTTGGTTTTGTTTTTTAGAATATTAGCATTAGCAAATCAAACCAACAAACTATCAGCTAGTAACTAAATCAAACCCACTGTTAGTGAATTGATTGTGACTTTTTATGACCTCTATCAGGTTTTCAAATTTCTTTACAGGAAATTGTTGCACGCTATTTAGTTAGACCCTCTCACAGTTTGTCTATCCAGTAAGTTTTTAGAGACTGTAAATCTCTGGCAGGAGAGAGTTCATTTTTCTCCCAGAAGCTGCTAAAACACTTGAACCACTTGCCTTTGGATTGTCAGCACAACCCTCAACCACTTGGCCACCAGAACATTCTTTATTGGAAGATATGACTTTATTTTTCTTTCACAGAATGAGTAGTGAATTCAAAGTGCTGACCTTTCTGATAAGCAGTTCAATTTATAGAATGATATGTCACAAGAGTTTCTAGTTAAATGCTTAATATTTTGTATGATACAGGACCCCATTACTTCATATAGAAAACTTGATCATATCTCAGCTTCCGTAGCATCAATCTTTGAATTTAGATTCACTTTTTTCCCTAAATCCCTTTTTAACCAAATTTGTCTTTTCATCTATACTAGAACATTAGTATTGATGCTCTTCTTACACAATTACAAGTGTGCAATGGACATTTCAGAACATTTAACTGTATTAATGTAAAACCTTTACACTGACCAAGAAGCAATTGTCTGAACAGAACAAGCTGGTCTCTGGAGTAGGACATCATGTTTGGAATGGTGGAGGTACAACACAGGAGAGGAAGACCCCAGAAAAGAAGGATTGATACAGTATTTGGGGCAATGGAGGTTGGTGTGTCAGAATTAGTGAGACTAGCTCAGGACAGGTGCGGGTTTAGAGCTGCTATATGTAGAGTCACTATGGATGATTCAATGGCACATAACAACAGCATGAACCCTAGTTGATTTGACAGCAAATACCAAGAGCAATTGTCTTTATTGCTCCATTACAAGAATTTGTTGTACGTAAGTAGAAAACCTCTTGATTACCTGTGTTTGGCCTGTCTACTTTGAAATTATGGGATTGGGCTCTAACCAATGAATGTGACACAAATTATTTTCAATATTTATAGGATTATATTTTTCAATAATTTCTACATTCTTGGGAATGGAAACAAATAATAATCTCTTCCAGTCCGTCAGCCAGCCAGATGTCCTCAAGTATCAAACAATACCATTAATATCACACACAAGCAAAATACTGCTGAAGATAATTCAAACTTGGCTGGAATATGTTATCAGAGAACTTTCAGAAATCCAAGCCTAATTTAGATGAGGCCATGGTACCAGGGACTGCTGATGTTTGGTGGATCCTGACTAAAAGCAAAGAATACTAGAAGAATGGCCATCTGTGCTTTATTGACTATACTAAGACATTGACTGGAAATCCTATGAAATTGGAGAAATAATCAAAGTGTTCAGGTTTTTCATTCATAGATTCACTATGAATCGTCTATGACTCAATAGCACTCAACAACAACAATGACAACATCATAGAGAGAGTTCAGTTGGCCTAGTGGACAGAAAGCAATGCTACCAAGCCAAAGGTGGGTGAATTTAATCTGTGGTGCTAAGACCTGGTTTTAATTGTTTTTGGTCAAACATTCTTCTAAGTGGCATAGCACTGGTATGTCCATTTGCTGTATAGAGGTAACTCATGGTTGCTGCAATGCTGAACACTGTGACTCTGATGTATCAAATGCAATAATGGTTGCCCATGGTGGACAGTGTTTGGTGGAGCTCCCTGATTAAAACAAACTTGGAAGCAAGAGTCCACGTCTGAAATAGCTTGCCTCCAGAAACCCTATGGACTTGGAGAGACGATGAAAGTTATACAAGTGTTCAGGTCTTTCATTCATAGGGTTGTTATAAGTCGCCTATGAGTGAATGGCACTTAACAACAACAACAAGGCATTTGACTGTATTTATCATAAAGAAATATGGCTAACGTTGAGAACAGCAGGAATTCAAGAATTCATATGCTCATATGAAACCTATATCTAGACCAAGAGGTTGTTGTTTGAACAAAGCAAGGAGAAACTATGTAGTTTAAAATTAAGACATGTATGCATCAGGGTTGTATCCTTCCTCCACTGTTTGTTTGTTTTTGTCTTTTTATTCTTCTGGCAGGTTTATTCATTGTCCTACTTTCAGATGCATAAGAAATAATTGAAAATACCAAGGCTTGTATCAGGTGCACCTTAGTTTTTAAACCAACATCATCCTGTAGCACTTTGGAGAGGTGTTTTACTGAAGATTTTCCCCAGTGCAACATGTCTTTGATTTCTTTTTTTAATTATTAATTTTAATGAACATTTACAGAGACTTTTTATTTCTATTCATTCATTGTTGCAGTTTTTTTCTGCCCCTGCTCCTCCCCCCGCCCCAGTTTTCTCTTTTAAAAGTAAAAGAAAAATTACTTCATTGGTATACAATCTTCTTGCACCTCCCTACCCCCACTGTGAGTATACTCCACTCTGCAGCCTTCATTCTGGACTCTTATGATAATCATAATACCCTATAATATATTGCTTTTAAACTGTTATTAAATCTGCATATTGAGCAAATTATTTGAGAAGCTTCACTCTATTAAGAACAATATTGCATCAGGATAATAAGAAGTTTCACAAACAGCCTACATTATGGAGATGACACAATCCTGCTTGCTGAAAGTGAGAAGGACTTGAAATACTTGCTGCAAAAGATCAAAGTAGACAGCCTTCAATATATACTACATCTCAACTTCAGGACAACAAAAATTCTCTCCAGTAGGCCAATAGGCAACATCATTATAGATGGAAAAGAGATTGAAGTTGTCAAAGACTACATCTTACTTGGACCCAGAATCAATACCATTTGTAAGAGCAGTCAGGAGATCAGGAGACATATTGCACTAGGAAATTCTGCAGTTATTCTACAAATTATTCAGGAGCAATGGTATAATTTTCAGGACTAAGGTATGTCTTATTCAGGCCATAATCTTTTCAATCATTTATTATACATCTGAGAGATGGACAGTGAATAATGTTGACAGAAGACTAATTGATGTCTTGAGCTGTGGTGTTGTAGAAAAGTACTAAATATACTATGGACAATCAAAAGAACAAAGAGATATGTCTTGGAGAATGTGCAGCCAGAGTGCTCCTTAGAGGAAAAAAAATTACGGAACTTTATCTCACATACTTTGGGAAGGATGCTAGGAATGACTATTCCTTGGAGAGAGGCATTATGGACTGATAAAAGTAGAGGGTCAACCAAAGCCACTATGGAAAAGTCAATGAAAATGAAGACTGTCAACCAGATGGATTGACACAGAGACTGCAGCAATCGGCTCAGGTATGTCATATATTGTGATGATAGCGCAGG
Organism: Elephantulus edwardii; assembly: GCF_000299155.1. Lineage (NCBI taxonomy): Eukaryota > Metazoa > Chordata > Mammalia > Macroscelidea > Macroscelididae > Elephantulus > Elephantulus edwardii. The sequence continues at coordinate 2,468,698 of NW_006399768.1, read as the reverse complement.
ATAAGACAGGGCTCAGATCTATTGTTCTCAGAGTCTCGATGAGTCTTACATGATTCAACATCACTTAACATTTATATCCCTAGTCATTGTCCAGCTCTCTGATGCTCGGTAAGCAATTGTGAAGACTGTGGCCTGGATCAGGCATACTTTTGTCTCCAGACTGATGTAATTGCTCGTTGGTACTCTGGAGAGGTCCCTGACAGCCAACTATCCCAAAGCAATCCATCTTTTGATTTCCTGGCTGCTAGTGCGAAATGTGTTGATTGTCATCAATCCTGATGCCACATTCCTCCTTATAGAGCCCAGACTCCTGGATCATCTGTTCTGCATATAAATTGAAAAGGTATGGAAACAGAATACATCCCTGGCGTACACCCTTCTCAATTTTCAACCACACAATGTCTCCATGCTCTTTTTTAATGACTACCTCCTGGCTCAAGTATGGGTTTTGCATAAGCACAATCAAATGTTCTGAGATTCATATTCTCCTCTGAGTCAGTCAGTTCGTTGCAATCCACACTGTCAAATGCCTTTGCATAGTCAATGAAACACAGATAGACATTCCTCTGGTACTCTCTGCTTTCAGCCAATTTATGTCTAACATTAGCTACAATATGTCTAGTACCACAGCCTCTTCTAAACCGAGCCTGCACATCTGGCAGTTCTCTGTTGATGTACTACTCCAGTCATCTTTGGATACTGTATTTATTTCTGTAATATCTTACTACTTTCTAAATCATTTATGTGCCTTGTGTATATAATTTAAAAAAAAAAAACACCCAAACAACAACAAACAACTTCTGTCTTTCTCTTTCTCTCTGTCTCTTTCTCATTGCCATCATTCAGACCTGCCTCATAGCTGGACTTCTATTGACGAACTTCTATTGGTTTTCCATGACTGTAAATCACACTAGGGGGGCTTATGGTGAGCAGCATAAAAGATGGAGGCACAGCTTTTGAGTTAGTAGTGCAAGTTCCTTTAGATTGTGGCATTAGAACGCCTTATATGGTTTTCATTATCTTCTCTAGTATTTTACCATATTAAATATAATACTAGATATAAAATTTTATACAATAATTAGTGATTCAATAGGAATATACATTAGAGAGTCAAACACATTATTATCAGCTAATGAAAATAAATTTGTTGTTCTTATTGGTTAGAGAACTCTGTACAAAGCCAAATGTGTTGCCTCTCTGGAAGTGTGGATCCTACAGTTATTTTGGGGGGGAAATGTGGGAAATCTCTTTCCATTCAATTTACAGCCTCTGAAAATCACCTGGATGATCATATATGAATCATTCCTAACTTGACACTGAGTGGTTTTCTTTATTTCTTTAGTTTATTGGGTGCTGTTTGGTCAATTTCAACTAATTTCGACCTTATATATAATATAAAGGATCACTGGTGATGACTCACATATTAAGCTGCTAAGAAAATGTTGTCAATTTAAATCCAACACTCACTCATAGGAAAATAGGGGTAGTTGTCACTCATAAATATTTATAGTCTTAGACACCCAATGGATGTTTGCTATGAGTTGGAATCTACTAGACTCATTGACTATTCACAGAATCTGATGTCAGTGACCTCTCCAAAGTACTGAAGAGTGACAATGTCAGTCTGGAGACTAATGTGCATCTGATACAGGTCTTTGCAATTACTTGCTATGCATCAGAAACCTAGGTAATGGCTAGGGATGATAGAAGGAGAATTGATGCCTTTGAGATGTGATGCTGGAGAAGAGTATTGAATGTACCATGAACTGCTAGGAAAACAAACAGGATTGTCCTGAAGAGGGTGAAGCCAAGCTTCTCCTTGGAGGCAAGGATTCTGAAGGTCCATCTGGCATACTTTGGACATGTTGCAAGGTAGGATAAGTCCTTGAAGAGGGACGTGATGCTTGGGAGGGTAGAGGGACAGCACAGGAGAGGAAGACCATAGATGAGATGGATTGATTCTGTGACTTGGGTAATGGGGATAGGTTTGTCAGAGACAATAAGATTGGTGTGGGATAGAGCAGAGGTCACGGCTGTTTTGCATAGGGTCACTATGGGTTGCAGGTGACTTGATGGCTCATTAGAACATTTATAAGTGGGGATTACTTAAACTAAACGAAGTATTAAGAGAGTCATTGACCTCATCTGGTGAGATGACATAGCACAGATTTAAAATACAGCTACTAAGGTTTCTATTGTTGTTGTTGTTAGCTGCCATCAAGTCGAATAAGACTCATAGTGACCGTATTATCTAAATATCTGAACCCAATCCCGTCCTATGTTATCCTCACACTTCCTGACACACAAGAGCCCATTGCAGCAGTCACCGTGTCAATCCATCTGGTTGAGGGTCTTCCTCTCTTTTGCCGATCTTCCACCCTTTCAACACCATGTCCCTCTCCAAGGAGTAACTCTTTCTAGCAATATGTTCAAAGTATATGAGGCAAAGCCTCATCATCTGGCCTCCAAAGAGCAGTCTGGCTGCATCATTTCCAAGACATATCTGTTCATTCTTTTGATGTCCATGGTATATTCAGTGCTCTTTTTCAGTACTATAGCTCAAAGACATCAATTATTTTTCATTCATTTTAATTCATTATCCAGGTTTCGAATGCATAGCTAGTAATCAGAAAAACTATGCCTGAATTAGATGCACCTTAGTCCTTAAACTGAAATCACCACTCCTTAATAATTTGGAAAGGCCCCTAACTGTGGATTTTCTCAGTGCAATGTATCTCCTTATTTCCTGACTTCTGGTACCGAGGGTGTTAATTTTGCATCTAAGCAAGATGAAGCTGTTGACAGTTTCAATCTCTTCTCTATCAATCATGTCATTGTCTATTGGTTAAGATTTGCCAGTGTTAAGGATTTTTTTTTTCTTGATATTGAGGCACTATCCATACTGAAGGCTGCCTTCCTTGATCTTCTGAAACAAGTGCTTCACATCCTCCTCACTTTCAGCAAGGAAGGTTGTATCACCTGCATAATGCAAGTTATTGATGTGTCTCCCTACAATCCTGATGCCATATTCCTTTTCATAGAGTCCAGTTTCTCAGATAATTTTCTCAGTTTATAGATTGAACACGTGTGGAGTTAGAATACATCCCTGGCGCACTCATTTCCCAATCCCAAACCATGGAGTGCCATCCTGATCCATTCGCACAACAGCCTCTTGCTCCAGGTATATATTCCTCATGAGCACAATCAAGCTCTTTGAAATTCCCATTCTTCTCAATTTCAGCCACAACTTACTATGACCCACACAGTCCAATGGCTTTGCATCATCAATAAAACACAAATAGATATTCTTCTGGTACTTCTTACTTATAGCTAGGATCCATTTGATATCAGCAGTGATGCCACAGTCTCTGCTAAGTCCCACTTGAACTTTTGGCAATTACCTATCCATGTACTGTTCCAGCCATTTTTTAATAATCTCCAGCAGTATTTTGCTTGAATGTGGTATCAATGATATTGTTTGATAATTTACACCTTCAGTGGGATCACCCTTTTTGCGAATAGGAAAAATCATGTACTTTTTCCAATCTATTGGCCAGACATCTGTGCTTTGAATTTCATGGCATAGACTGATGAGTTCATCGAAGGGGGCATCTATTAATTGAAACAAGTCAATTGGTATCCCCTCGATTCCTGGAATCTTATTTTTGTTTCCAATGCCTTCAAAGTAGCTTCCAATTCCTCTTTAATTATCATTGGCCCCTGTTCATATGGTTATTGTTCTTTTTGTTAGGTACAATCAAGCCAAGTACAACTCATAGTGACCCTATGAACAAAAGATCTGAAACCAGTCCTGTCCTGCACCATCCTTACACTTTATGACACATAAAGGCTCACTGCTGCAGTTGCCGCCGTCACTGTGTCAGTCAGCTGGTTGAGGGTGTTCCTTTCCTTTGTCAACCCTCCATCCTTCCCAGCATCATTTCCCTCTCAAAGGAATAGCACCTCCTAGCAATATGTCGGAAGTATGTGAGGCAAAACCTCATCATTCTTGCCTCCAAAGAGCACTCTGGCTGCACCCTTTCCAAGATATATCTATTTATTTTCTTGGCTGTCCATGGAACATTTAGTGCTCTTCTCCAACACCATAGCATAAAGGTATAATTATTTTTCTATTATCCTTATTCATTGACCAGGTCTCAGATGCATAGCTACTCCCTGAAATTTTTCAGTGCCAATCAGTCCTTTCTCGTACAGTGATTCTGTGCATTTTCTCCATCTTCTTTTGATATTTTCTGGGTCATTCACTATATTGCCCATAGTATCATTCAGCATTACATGAGGCTTACAATTGTTTTCCAGTTCTTTCAGCTTGAGAAATGCAGAGCAAGTTCTTCCCTTTTTATTCTCTAATTCTAGCTCTCTGAACATTCCATCATAATACTTTGCTTTGTCCTCCTGAGCTGCCTTTTGAAATTGTCTATTCATCTCTTTCCCTTTGACATGTTTTTCTTTAGCTTTGGCTTCTTGACCTTTCAGTGCAATCTTTAGAGACTCTTCTGACATCCATTTTTGGTTGTTTTGGGTTTTTTTTCTTTCTGTTTTTGTAATGACTTTTTGCATTTTTAATGATATAGAGTACATAATTATGCCACACTCAGCTCTCACCTAACACAAACTCATGTTTACGTTGTGGTGATGGTGTTGTGTATTATAGAGTCTGAACTGCGCCATAGCTGATCTTCCAGCAGGTTTTCAGAGGTTCTTAGTCACACAAGAGAAGATTACCCATCCTTATCCTGGGAAGTAGCTGGTGGCCTCAAATCATTTCCTAGCTAAACTGCAGCTCAGCTTCTTGACCTTGGCCACCAGAGCTCACATTGCATACAGTAGGAAACTAAAATTAAATCACATTCAAATAAATGACATTAACAGTAATATTATTGGATTAGAAACATTATAGAATTATAGAAAACCTCAATTAGAACTTTAGCCTAACTTTCACAAACCAACAAACACACGATCTACAGTTTCCCTTTAAATTTTCCTTTATGTTTTGTAAACAAAGTCAAGAAACATCAAGGAGATTTACATTTTAAGATAATAATAATGGACCAAGTGTTCAGAAAATAAAAATTTTCATTTGTGAATTTAGTAAAAGTAAAAATAGTGTTAAAGAGCTGTGCCAAGTAACAATTTAAAATTCTTGTGAAATCATATAAATTTAGCAAAATCAGAAATGTAAGAAATAATTGGTGATATAAAATTATTTTAAGAATAATTAACAGTTTATTAATTTTATAATTAAATGCTATTCAAGCTAAAATTGCTCTAGCTTTTCTTTATAATATGATTGACTACATGATCACTTTATATGTTTCATCATAGTAATAAAAATATCACATATGGAACAATACTGTGTGCTCTGTATTTCACACTGTATTTATTTTTAGAGTAAGAGATATACAGAGACAAGTTGGACAGAGAGAAATCTGTGTGTGTGTGTGTGTGTGTGCGTGCAAATTGCTTAATGAACTTCATTTACATATCCTAAAAATCTTTTTATAGAATATCCAAAGCTGGAATAGTAAGGACATCAACAGTGAACTGCCAGAAGTGCAAGCTGGTTTTAGAAGAAGCTGTAGTACTAGGTACATCATAACCAATGTTAAATAGGTCTTGGCTGAAAGCAGGGAATAACAGAGGAATGTCTGTCTGAGTTTTATTGACTATGGAAAGGTATTTGACTATGTAGATCACAACAAATTGTGGCTAGCCTTGAGAAGAATGGGAATTCCAGAGCATTAAATTGTGTTCATAGGGAACCTATCCTTGGACCAGGAATCAATTGTCAGAGAAGAGTAAGGAAATATCGCAAGGTTCAAAATCAGGAAAGGACTGTGTCAGGGATGCATCCAGTCTCCACACCTTTTCAATATCTATGCAGAACTGATTACTCAGGCAGCTAAATTATATGAAGAAAAATGTGGCATCAGGATTAGAGGAAGACTTATCAACAACCTGTGCTATACAGATGAAACTTACTTGCCAAAACTGAGGAAGACCTGAGGCTTTTGCTGCATAAGGTCAAAGACTGCAGTCTTCAATATGGACTGAAGTTCAACTTCAAGAAAACAAAGACTTTGACCACTGGGTCAATTGGTGGCACCTTGACAGATGGTGAAGTTATCGAGATTGTTCACAGTTTCAGCTTAACTTGGTTACAAAAACAGCACTCTGGGTACCAGCAGTAAGAAATTCAAGACAAATGACATTTGGTAAACTTGCTGTCATGGACTTCTCGAGAGTGCTGTAAAGCAACAATGTCTGTATAGAGACTAAGGTGAACCTGATCCAGGACATTGTCTTCACAATTACTTGTGATGCGTCAGAGACTTGGACAATGACTACGGATGATGGATGAAGAATCAATGCCTTTGAATCGTGGTTTTGGAGAAGAGTGCTGAACATACCATGGACTGCCAAGAAAACAAAGAGATCTGTCCTGGAGAGGGTGAAATCAAGTTTCTTTTCTTGGATGAAAGGATTGTGAAGCTCCATCTCATATACTTTAGGCATGTTGTTAAGAGAACATTATATTTGGAAAGTAGGGGAACAGCACAAAAAGGAAAACTTGCAAGGAGATTTGAGTAACTGGAGTAATGGGTGTAGGTGTGTTGGAAACAGTGAGTCTGGCTCAGGTTAGAGAGTTATTGTACATAGGGTCTCTATGACTCGTAGACAACCTGACAGCACATAACAACAAAAAGTACATCTTAAAGTAAAAGAAAAATCACAGTGAAGAAGAAAATGTAGGAACCCATCCATGAGTGAATGGATAACCTACCAACATGTTGTTGTTATGTACCAAAGAGTCAGAACGTACCCAAAGCTGATCCTCTGACAGATTTTCAGAGGCAATAAATCACATGGGAGGAAATTGTCCATTCTTTTACCACAGAGCAGCTGAAGGCCTCGAACATTGTATCTTTGGTATTGCAGCTTCTTGCCATTAGCCACCAGAGTTCCCACCAATGTATTAGCAAATTTAAAAAGAAAAAAAAATGTGTTTGTATATAAAATGGACTATTACTCTGCCATAGGAGAAATTAATTCTTTGCAATATCACATGTAAGCAAAATCATGCTGATGATTATTCCAAAATGACTGGAGACTTACAACTACCAGAAATACAAGCTGATTTAGAAAGGGCCATGGTACTAAAGATATCATTGCCAAAGTCATATGGTTTTTGAATAAAAGCAGAAAGAAAAAGAAGAATGTCTATCTGTATTTTACAGACTATGCAAAGGTATTTGGTTGTGTGGATCTTAAGAAACTGTGACTATCATTAAGAAGAATGGTAATCTCAGAACACTTGATTGTGCTTGTGTGAAATCTATACTTAGACCAGGAGGTAGTTGTCCGAACAAAGCAAGGAAGCATTGCATGGTTCAAACTAAAGAAAGGAGAATGTCAGGGATGGACCCTTACTCCATATTTTTTCAATTTATATGCATAACACATCCTCCAGGAGGCTGGACTTTATGAAGAAGAATGTGGCATCAGGATTGGCAGAAGACTCATCAACAAACTGTTTGTATAGATGATGTATCTTTGCTCCATGAAACTGAGTATGATTTGAGGTTTTTTCTGCAGAAGGTCAAGAACTGAAGTCTTCAAAGTCGATTGCTATTCTCTCCTTAACCCATGATAGTCTTATTTATAACGAAGGTATTGTGCAGTATTTGTCCATTTGTGGCTGATATATTTCACTCAGCATAATATCTTCCAGGCTTACCTATGTTATATAATGTTTTATGACTTCATTGTTTCCAATGTTGTATAATATTCCATTGTAGATAGATATGAACACTGGATTGATACAGAGAGGAGAAGAACTGTCTGAAAAGAATATATAATTAAGCATCATATGTCTCCCTTCATTACCATTGGCTTCTGACCATATAGTTTAACCAGAATTATTTCAGTATTGACCAATTTTTTTTGGTACAATGGCTCTGTATTCTTTCCATCTTCTTTTAAAGCTTTCTGAATCATTCAATATTTTGCCTATAACATCTCTCAATTATTACAGCTTGAGGCTTGTATTTGTTTTTTTCTATTTTTTCAGCTTGTGAAATGCTGAGTGAATTCTTCACTTTTTATTCTGCAATTTCGGGGAACATTTGAATATGTTGATTTTTAAAAAATTTGATATTTATTCAAATACTTATATTTTACTTCAATATACCTAATAAAAGTATGTTTTATGTATATCCAATGCTTTATACATGGTCTGGTTGAGTTTTATACATATGAGTATAATTGTTTATTTAACAGAACATGTCAGCACATTAGATTGCATTTAACTTTTCTTTTAAAAAATAGGTTTATCTTCTTTCCACATATTGAGTTTGGAAAAGGAACATTAAGGATTCTCTCATGGTGTATGGGGGGAGAAGTAAAGTATATAAGTATATACCAGAAAATGTGTACATATTCTCACATGTTGTTGCTGTTATGTGCCGTTGAATCGCTTGCGACTCATAGCGACCCTATGTACAACAGCGTTAAACTCTGCTCTGTCCCTTGCCAATCTTACTATCTCTGACACACCCATCCGAATTACCCCAGTCACTGAATCAATGCATCTCATAGAGGCTCTTCCCCTCCTGCACCTGCCCACCACCTTCCAAGCATGATGTCCTTCTCCAAGGACCGGTCTCACCTTACAATATAACCAAAGTATGTCAGACGAAGCCTCAGAATCCTTGCCTCCTAGGAGTAGCCCATTTAACCCTCTCCAGGATGAATCTGTTTGTTTTCTTACCATTCCATGGTACCTTCAATATCTTCTCCAACACCAAAGCTCAAAGGCATCAATTCTCCTTCTATCCTCCCTAGTCATAGTCCAACTCTCTGATGCATAACAAGTGATTGCAAATTATTTATTTCACATGTGGAAAATCTTTAAGGGAATGTACATTGATTGATATTTATTCCTACTGTATTTTCTAGAGTTAAAATATAATGCTATCAAATGCCCTCTATGTAACTGCAAAATTTATTGTCTGATTTCTTTTTTTTTTATTACAGTACTTGTATAAACCTTTCTTAATTTAATTCTTTTGAATATTTTATTATTTTTCTTATTTAATCCTACTATTACATGGACATTTCACATATATTATGCTGATGGCATATAAGAAGGATAAGAGTTTGTTTCCATAAGGATTACAGCCTTGAAAACCTTCTGAGGCAGTTCTATTCTGCCCTATAGGGTTACTATCAATCCAAACTGACTCAAAGATAGTGGCAAAATTTTGCTACCACCACACAAATGGCACCTTTTCCTGCTACTTTTCCTATATTTTGTTTCTAATTTCCACAGGTCAGTAGCAGCTGAAGAAACAGTCTAGTACTTTAAATAAAGATTACAGTGAATACAGTAAAGATTACAGTGAATACAGTAAAAACCGCATTGGCTCATAATTAAACAAAAAAATTAGTAAACAGTACTATGTTTATAGGTGACAGATTCAATGCCGAACAAACGCAATTATTTATTAAAAGGATTTTTTATTCTTTTGTAAGAATCCATTTCTATTAAAATATTTTAGGCTACAACCCACTGCATTCCAGTTGATTACAATGCACAGTCAAACATCAGGGTTCCAAGGCCGTAAACAAAACTAGGGAGTGCTTAGAACTACTTAGATGTGCAATTTTTTGGTGATCAGCATAGTAATCTTCAAACTGTATATGCAACCCTAAGCTTACTTTCTGTAATCTAAATGAAACGTTGACTCATTTTTCTTGGTGTGTTGCTGTAATCCTCCACCTGAAAAAAAAAAGAAAAAGAAAAAAAAGAAAGAAAAACAACAACAAAAAAAACCCCAAACAAAACAAACAAATGAAAAAACCAACAATAAAATTCAGACAAAACTTCATTGCTTATATAGCATTTGGCCTTTTGAAAATGACCTTTGCATCTATTCATCTATTGCCTTAGCCCCCTCTTTTGTCATGGTCTCCAGCTGCCTCAAGTGTAGGTAGACACATGATTCACCTATTGATCAGTGTCTTCCACATTATCAACAGCTGTGGGACCAACGTAAGAGGGAGAGCTGGCCAAACTATGGAGAAATTCTGGTGAGACGTAACCTGATGGAGTCCAAGAGATGGACCCAGAGATAAAAGGTTTGCTTTTGGTTGAGTAAAGGAAAAGCTCACTTGGGACTGCTATAAAATAAGGTTTACTGGGCAACTGAGGAAAGTAGGAAGTTATTGTGTCATGTTGCTGAACTAAACCTGGATATCTCTATCTCTATCTTTCTCATATATCTACTATTGTGTATTTTTTCACCCCCTACCTTTTCTCTCCCCTAACCCACGCCATAATGCACCCTTTGTATGTTCTCATACACATAATGCATAATCATGCATTCCTTTCAGACAGTTCTTCCCCTCATCTGCTGTAAAGCACGGTTCATTATCTATCAGCTCTTTCTCCATTCCCTCCCCAGGCCCCCATGTCTGTTCTGTTTTATAACAGTGGTATTATGAGGTATTTATCCTTTGTGACTGAGATATTTCACTTAGCATAATATCCTCAAGGCTCTTTCATGTTGTACAAAGTTTTACTTTTTCATTGTTTTTCAGTATTGTGTGATATTTTATTGTGTGGATGTACCATAGCTTTTCTATTTGTTTATTGATAGGTACTTAGGTTGATTCCATCTCTTTGCTATTGTGAATAGTGCACCAATAAACATAAGTGCACATACATCTATTTGAGCGGTTGCTCTGGTTCTTCAGGGTATATTCTCATTAGTGGAATTGCTGGGTCCCTTTAGTGGGATTGCTGGGTCAAATGGTTTCTCAGTTTCCAACTTTTTTAGAAAACACCAGATTGCTTCCACAGTGATTATACGATTTTACATTCCCATTAACAGTGAATAAGAGTTCCTATATATCCACAACCATGCCAGTATTTGTTATTTGCTGTCCTGTTGAACTTTGTTATTGTTGCTGGGGTGAAATGATATCTCATAGTTATTTTTATTTACATATCTCTGATAGCTAGGGAGTTTGACCATTGTGTGACATCTGAATGTCCTCTTTGGTGGTGTCTATTAAAATTCTGTCCCCATTTTATGATTGGATTGCTTACTTTTTTCCTTGTTGAGGGGCTAGAATATTCTATAAATTTTAGATGTTAAGTCCCTTATCAGATATGCTATTTTCAAGTATTTTCTACAGCCTGGGTTTCCTTCTTACCCTCTTGGATAAATTATTTTTTATGTGTATAGTGATTTGATTCTTAGAAGGTCCCATTCATGCAATTTATTTTCTCCTGGTTGTGGGGTCTTCATTGTGCTTAGAAGACAGTTCATTATGTGGATTAGGACTTCAAGAGTTATTCTTAGATTTTTCTCTGATGAGTTTTATAGTCTTTGGTTTTACTTCTAAATTTCTGATCCACCTTGACATGGTTTCTATATAAGGTATGAGATATGGGTCTTGCTTAAGTTTTCTGCAGATGGCTTTCCAACACAAACTGTTAAAGATACTGTCCTTTCTTAACTTAATTGATTCTGTTTATTTGTCAAAGATCAGTTGACTATAGGTGGATGAACTGATTTCTGGGTTCTCAATCCTATTATTCCCTTGATCTATGTGTCTGTTGCTATACCAGTACCATACTGCATTGACCACCATAGCTGAGTAGTAGGATTTGAAATCAGGGAGTGTGATGCCTCCTACATTTGTTTCTCTATTTTAGAAGTATATTGCTTATTCAGGGTCTCTTTCCATTTGAGATAAAACTGGAAATTGCTTTTCCTTCTCATCAAATAATGAAATTGGTATCTGTATTGGGATTTCATTGAACTTGTAGATTGTCTTTGGTAGAACTGTCATTTTCCTACTATTGAGTCTTGCTGTCCATGAGCATGGTATATTTTTCCATTTCTCTAGATACCTTTTTATTTCTTATAATGTTTTGTAATTTCCTGTTTATAGGTCTTATACGTGTCTAGTGACATTTATTCCCAAGTATTTTATTTTGTGGCTAGCTGTTGTAATTGGTATTGTTTTCTTACCTCCATTTCTATATTCTCTTTGTTCTTATAGAGAAATCCAACTGATATTTGTAAAACTAATGTTTTGCCTTGCTACTTTGCTGAACTTGTCAGCTATATTTAATAGTTTTCTCACTGAATCTTTAGGGTTTTCTAAATATACGATCATGAAATATGCATGTAGACATAGTTTTACCTCTTCTTTGCCTAAACACGGACTTCCACTGTTTGATATCCTTTACCTTCCTCTCTCCCCACCCCACTTCTTTCCTTAATAGACCTCAAGAATCTTGCAACAAATATTTGACCAAATGATTAGTGGCAGTAGATGCAGTCAAATGGGAAATTACAACACACCAAAGTATCAGTTTCACTACTGTATGTTATTGATGGGGACAGTTCTTTTTATAGAGTTGTTGAAGGTTGAATTTAGCCTTCCCATGTTGCAGTTATTTCTTTTATAGTCCATGAAGTAAAAAACTAACTCAAAGCTGACCTTCTCTGCATTTCCAAGCTGTAAATAACATAGAAAGATGTAACTCATCTTCCTCTTGAGATGCTACTATTGAATTAAGACCTCCAGAGACATTCAGCTTTCAAGATATAATTACAATTCCCTACGGAGTTCAGCACTAAGCAGTGGCTGCAACAATGAGCTGGAACATAGCAAATGCTGAGATGAAGCAGCACTGGTGAAGATTTTGATCTGTTGTCCACAGGATTTCTTTTAGTCAGAGTTCTCTCCATGGCTCTCAATATCAACCCCACTAAAACCATTACAGAGGAGAATACCAAACTTTCTCTTATGTTGGGAATGCTGATGAGTCATTAGACATTATAGTACCAGGTATTCTTATATATAGTAACTATTTAATAATTTCCAAACTTATTGTATTCTTTGATATATTATTTATTTGTTGTTATTGTTATGTGTCATCAAATTGCCTTTGATTCATAGTAACCTAATGTACAACATCTCTGAACCCTGCTCTATCCTGAGCCAACCTTATTGTCACTGACACGCTTACCCACAATATCCCAGTCACTGAGTCAATCCATCTCATCAAGAGTCTTCCTCTCCTGCGCTGTGCTTCCACCCTTTCCAGCATGATGCCCCTCACCAAGGACTGCTACTTCCTTGCAACAGATCACAGTATGTCAAACAGAGCTTCAGAAACCTGGATCTAAGAAGCAGCCTTGTTTCACCCTCTCCAAGATGAACCATAACATGTAATTTCAAAGACCATGGCCTGGATCAGGGGCACTTTAGCCTCCAAACTGACATCATTGATCTCCAGTACTCTTGGAGAGGTCCCCAGACAACAGATTTTCCCAGCGCAATTTGTCTTTTGATTTCTTGGATGCTGGTACCAAAAGGTTGACTGTGGAGCTAAGTAAACTGAAGGTATTAACAGTCTTAACTTCTTCACAAGCTATCCTGATGCTGACAGTTGGTCCAGTGGTGAGAATTGTTTTTTTTTTCATATTGAACTTCAATCCACCTTGAAGGCTGCAGTCCTTGAGCTTCTGCAGCAAGTGCTTCAGGTCCTCTTCAGTTTCAGCAAGAAATGTTGTGTCATCTGTATAACACAGTGTGTTGATGAGTCTTCCTCTAATCCTGATGTCACTTTGCTCCTCCTCAAACAACCCAGTCTCCCAGATGATCAGTTCTGCATATGGATTGAAAAGGCATGTAGATAGGACAGATCCCTTGTGTCCACTCCTCCTGAACCATGTTTTGATTTTCTGTTTCTTGCTCTGTTCTGATGGCTGCCTCCTGGTCCAAGTAAAGGTTTTACAAAAGCACAATCAAGTGTTCCTGGATTTCCATTCTTCTCAGAGTTAGCCACATATTTCTGTGATCCATGTAATCAAATGCCTTTGCACAGTCAATAAGACACAGACATTCCTCTGGTGCTCTGTTTTCAGCTATAGAGCCACATAAAATATTAGTGTTCCATAAGTTGATTAATGAATCTCAGAAAATATGGAACACATCTAAGATGCATTTTGCTGACATGCTATATATACCACTTGCTTTCAAGTCAATTCTGAGTCATAATGACCTCCTGTATTTTTGAAACCTGTATTAAATGACTATTAGCAGCCCATGCCAATAAATTAGAAAGAAAGCTACCAAGACAACTGACTTGATTTGTTCCTACTAAAAAATAATCCAGATGAATGTGTAAATTATAGAACTATATCATTACTATAATATGTAAGCTAGATCTTGTTGAATGTAGTTTAAAAACAGGTGACAGTACATCAACAAGGAACTGCCACAAAGTCAAGCTAGAGTCAGAAAAGCACTGTGAAGGTTTTTTTTTCAGTTATATCATTGCTAATGTCAGATAAAAGTTGGATGTAAGCAGAAAACACCAACAAGATGTTAATTTTGTTTTATTGACTGTGCAAAGGCATTTTCCTGTGTGAATTACATAAAATTAAAGATAATATTGAGAAATTAAAAAAAAGTATCCTGGAACATTTAATTGTGCTCATGTGAAACCTATGTTGTTGTTGCTGTTATGAGCCGTCGAGTCGTTTCCGACTCATAGCGACCCTACGCACAACAGCCCTAAACCCTGCTCTATCCTGCGCCAACCGCACCGCCTCTGATACACCCATCCCGATTACCCCAGTCACCGAATCAATCCATCTCATAGAGGGTCTTCCCCTCCTGCGTTGTCCCTCAACCCTCCCAAGCATGATGTCCCTCTCCAAGGACCCATCCCTCCTGGCAACATGTCCAAAGTATGTCAGACAAAGCCCCAGAATCCTTGCCTCCAAGGAGTAGCTTGGTTTAATCCTCTCCAAAATAAATCTGTTTGTTTTCCTGGCAGTCCAGGGTACATTCAGTACCCTTCTCCAGCACCACAGCTCAAAAGCATCCACTCTCCTTCTGTCCTCCCTAATCATTGTCCAACTCTCTGATGCATAACAAGCGATTGCAAATACCATGGCCTGTATCAGGCGCACCTTAGTCTCCAGAGAGACACTGTTGCTTCTGAGTACCTTAGAGAGGTCCCTAACAGCAGACTTTCCCATCGCGATACGCTTTTTGATTTCCTGACTGCTGGTGCCAAGAGTGTTGACTGTGGAGCCGAGACATTGACCAAAAATCAGTTGTCTGAACAGAAAAAGGATCCAGTTGTATCCTTTCTCCATAATATTCAATCTGCTTGCTTAAGAAATAATTTGAGAAGCTGGACTATATAGTAAAGACTGTGGCATCAGGATTAATGGAAGACTCATCAATGAACAATTGGTTTGAACATATCAGAGACTGTAACAATGGCACAGCATACGTCAGGGTTCAGATCTATTCTTCATAGGGTCACTATGAGTCACCCTCGATTTGATGTCACCTAACAATGACGTCAACAGCCTGCATTATGCCCATGGCACAACTTTGCTTGCAAAAACTTAATAAAACTCAAAACACTGCTGAAGATAAAAAATTATACAGCTTTCAATATGGATCATATTTTGACATCAGGAAAACAAAGGTCCTCATCACTGGTTCAATAGTAAAATAATAATGTAGATTTTATAATGTAATGCTGAATCAGAATCAACTGGTATCTGATCCTCTGCACATTTTTAAAGTAAGTAAATCACATTGTTCATTGTTCCCTGTGTAGCAGCTGGTGGATTTGGATTGCAAAACTGTAGGTTGGTGGTACGACTCCTTACCATTGAGCCACCTGAGCTCATATAACATCTTAATAGTTGTCGTTGTTGTTATGTGCCGTTGAGTCACTTGTGACACATAGCAACCCTATGTACAACAACCCTAAACCCTGCTCTATCCTGTGCCAATAGCATTGCCTCTGACACACCCATCCCGATTACCCCAATCACTGAATCAATCCACCTCATAGAGGGTCTTCCCCTCCTGTGCTGTCCCTCCACCCTACCAAGTATGATGTCCCTCTCCAAAGTAAAATATTGAAGCTGTCACTGATTTCCAACTATGGTAGCGACACTTAAGAAATAAAAAGACATATTGCATTGGGAAAATATGCTGTCAAATACCTCAATTAAATGCTAAGGAGTAATGATGTCAGTTTAAAGACTAAGATACACCTGATCCAAGACATGTACATTTCAATTATTTTGTATGCATCTACAAGTTGAAAAGTCGTTGAGTAAGATTCAGTGCCTCTGAATTGTAGTAGTGCTAAGAGTATTAAATATGTAATGACCAACCAAAGAACAGATCTGTCTTGAAGGAAGTAAAACCAGGGTGCTCCTCAGAATTAAGGAGGGTGAAATTTAGGTTTGCATACTTCGATGAAATTTAGTCTTACATATGTTGTCAGGAGAGGCAAGTCCTTGGGAAATGAAATCATTATGGGAAAGGTAGAAAGTTAGCATAGTAAAGGAGGAATTCAAAATATATGCAAATATATATAAGGAAGATAAAAAAATTCCTTTGTTCTAATACTCTGATCATTTACTTTAAGCATCTATCATTCTGATACTAGGATGATATCTCTACACTCCTCTTGTGTGAGAGGTGGTTTAAGGAGGAGACTTACCCTCCAATTTTCCACATAAGTTTTGGCTGAAGCAGCTTTTAGAGATCTCAGTGGCCTGGAGCATAAAGGGGGAGTGCAGGAAACCCCTAGAATAGAGATAAAGAACTAAAAAAAACCAAAATAAATTGAGTTTTGAGCCATTATTTCTCCGACACTTGAAAGAAAACTGAAAAGCATTTTCCCCTAAACTAACGTTCAAGAAGCACTAATGTTCAAATATTTGCAAATCAAAATACAAATGTAGAAATGCTGAGTAGATGGACTTTTTCACAAGTTAGATTGGGGGCTTAACACCTAGGTTTAAAACATTAATGGAGTAAATAGTACCAAAAAATAGATTTAATAAGATAAAAGCCCAAGAACAATTCAAGCTCGTGTCTTAAAGCATCTACATCCCTAGTACTTTCATCATTCAAGAAGAATGATTTATTCAAATGCATTTTCAACAGTTTAGATGAAAGAATGCATACACCTTTGAAGTTATTCTCCTATTCTGATAGCATTTCCAAAATTGAAGCTAGAAGAACCTGTTCCTTATGTCAGAGCAACAGTGTTATTATAACATGAACACAGAGAAAGTTTTATTATAAAGCATAAAAATACAAAATACAAATCAAGTTTGAAAATCTAGCATTTATTAAATTTTAATATA
>NW_006399768.1:2449531-2451280 GCF_000299155.1 Elephantulus edwardii | reverse complement strand
TATATTAGAAGTGAAGTATATAAATATATACCATGGCCTGGCAGAAGGACAAACCAATCTATTTTGGAACAAAGAGCATATTTGTCAGAAGTGCAGAACATTTTCATGTATTTTACATATGTTATCAGAAACAGTCTGTAGAGAATTATTATTATTATTATTATTTTTAATACAGCAGTCACTGAAAGAGAGAAAGGTCTTTAATAAGATGAACTCACATCCTGATTGCAACAATGGGTTTAAACATGGCAACAATTAGGAGGATGCTGCAAGACCAGACAAAGTTTACTTCTGAAACATTATCAGCTAGAACTGAATCCGAGCATAATGAATAATTAATTCCCATATAAAACAATGAAATTATCTCAAATGGAAAATATGAGCAAACAACTCTTAAGAATTTTCTTATTCTTGTATCTTCATTTAGATATTTATTGTCTAAATTATGTATTTTTTTGATTGATATAACAGTTCCAAAGGACGTATATCTTTATTTTCTTGACACATATTTCTTATGGTTTACTTATTATCAGTTATACGGTTGTAACTAATGCATTTAGTACCTGTCATCAAAGAGTTTACAAATTAAGAAAACAATGTAGAAGCTTGGAAGTGCTCATTTCTTGGAAAATAGCAAAACTAAAAATTCTTAGCACACTTTTTAGTAACTTAATTAAAGGACTTTCTCATATGTGGAATACCAATTATAGAGAGGAAATTACTTGTTACTTTGTGTATCACTAACACAATAACTATGAAATACTTTACATAAAAGGTCATTTGTTTTGAAAACCCTAACAAATTGTAGTGGCACAGATGCATAAAGGCTCAAGGGAAAAAAATATTAATATAAGGAAAGAAAGTGTAATAAAAATGTGCTTGGTTATAAGCTGTTCATGGTCCTTGAGTACCGCAAGATAATTACATTTTGGTTTTTTACTGAAATGTTTCTTTATAAATAGAATTAAAAAAATAAAAGATAACATTTTGATTAGAATTATGATACCTCTCTCCAATATTATAAGTACTCTAGGATAAGAGTGAAGGCTAGAACATTTCTGGATTTCCACTCTATCTTTCGCCACAGGTTGATTAAAGGCCAATCATTAAAAAGAGGCAAGTAATAGATAAAGATCCTCTAAGGTTAAGGGCCCTTATGAGGGCTAACTGCTGACAAGAATGTGCTTGGAAAGCAAAGCCAGATTTGAAATCTAGGAAAGTACAAAGTATCTGTAAAGTGTGAGTCACCTATCTTCCAGGGCTCTAAAGTCATCTGCACTGATGTGTCACTAAATAAATTACAAAAAGGAGTAATGATACAAATAAATACACATTTTTATACAAATTCATTTACATATTTTACAATTGAATTGTGAGACTTATTTTAATTTTTCATCTTTTAAAATCTGTACTATATTAATATTTTCTTTAAGAAAAAACCCAAACACACCAAAAACATACTTATGCAAGTCTATTTATAGTAAATATACTGCGCCCCTCGGGCCAGAAGGGGAAACATAATCTACACAGAAGTTCTACAGGACACGTCACCTTCCCTTGGAGACAGCACAACTAAACTTAAGAGACACTGGTCAAGAGAAAAATGTCAACAATCAACGTTTTTCGAATCACAGAAGCCAAGAAAGCTTAAGATACAAACTGTCAGATCATGGGTTGGACAATGGAAGATATTTTCTGAAGGGACTTGGTAGATGAGAAGGGTTATCCTGGTGGAGGGTGGAGCTGGGA
>NW_006399768.1:2432188-2446437 GCF_000299155.1 Elephantulus edwardii | reverse complement strand
GCTGTTGTGCATAGGGTCGCTATGAGTCGGAAATGACTCAATGGCACATAACAACAACAACAACAATATATAGTAAATTGAAATCAATAGATAAAAGCGTACACTAAACAAATAAAAGGTATTTACAACGAATAAATCATTGATTGTATAGCATTATATCATTCTATCTCCAGGCTCAGTTCTGTCACCAAGTCCATGTTTGCTTATTACTAATCCTTTTTCCTCGTTCCCAACTTTTACATTCCAGTCACCCATTATTACTAATGTGTCTTGGCTGTATGTTCCATCTATTTCCAATTGCAAAAATTGGTAGAAGTCATCTATTTCCTCCTCTTTGTCTTGGGCTGTAGGAACATAAATTTGAATGAAGGTGATATTAACCGATATTACTTATATGTGTATGGATGTTATCCTGTCATTCAAACATTGTATTCCACGATGGCTATAGAAATGGTCTTTTTAACTATAGATGTGACCCCATTTCATCTCCCCTTTTTATTCCCTGCATAGTAGAACATATACTTATTTGATTCATAATGCCCCATGCCGATACATTTCATTTCAACAATACCAAGAATGTCAATATTTATGTGTACCATTTTTTTCCTTAACAATCTCCAATTTTCCTGCATTCATACTTTTCACATCCTTCATTTCAATCTCTAGGGGCCATTTGCAGCTGTTCCTTTTCCTTTGTGATTCCCAATATGAAAGCTTAGACTCTGGTGCCATATCTACCTCTCTAATCTGAGTGTGTTCTGTTATACATAAGGTTTTCAAATGCATGTTATTTTGGAAGTGGATGGCCAATCCTTCTCCCTAGTCTGTCTTAATTTGTGCACTCAGCTTTAGAGCAATACTTGACAAACAAGCATTTTACCCAAAGAGCTGATGAGAGTGTCCAATGTTGGACCCAGGGGCCCAACTCTTCTGTGCATGTGATGTATTTCCACTCCCATCCCATTCTGCCAGAATCCAGTCAAATCCACAAGAATCAAAATTTGACCTTGAGTCTGTGCCTCCTGAATTTAAAGACCATCTGAGGAATAGGTTTGAGGTCCTTAATACTTACTATGAGAGAAGGCCCGATGAGCTATAAGAGGATATCAAGGGTATCGTCCACGAAGAATTCTAAAGATCATTGTAAAGACAGGGGTTAATACAAGACCAAGATGGGTAAGAGAAGAGATTATGAATATTTACTAAAGTCCAAGAAGCCAGAGCAAAGAGAAGAAATCAAGAACCAGAACCGAAGATTCCAATGGCAATAAGGGAAAACAAAGCAAAGTAGTATAGTGAAATTTGCAAGAGCTGCAGCCAGAAAATCCAAAGGGATGAACTCACTTGGCATTTCTCTTAAGCTGAAGCTGAAGAATATATTCAAGTGTTGATTACAATATTTAAGGATGTTGTGGGCACAATGGTGAATGACCCAAGAAGCATCAAAAGAAGATGGAAAGAGTACACAGAGTCACTACACCAAAAAGAATTGACTGACACAGAAGAGTTTCATGAAACAACATCTGATCAAGAGGCAGTGGTAATAAAGGAGGAAGTTCAAGTTACTCTGAAGGAATTAGCAAAGTAAGGCCCCCAAACTGATGGAATATCGATTGACATTATTTCAACAAACAAATGCTGTCCTGGATGCGCTGATCAGGTTGTGCTAAGAAATCTCAAGGACAGCTACCCGACAAACTGACTAAAAGAGATTCATATTTATTGCCATTTAAAAAACAAAGAAACAAACAAAACAAAACAACAACAACAAATAAAACAACCAGCAACAACAAAAAATGTTGACCTAAAAGAGTGTGAAAATTATAGAAAAATATCATTAATATCACAGTGCAAGCAAGATCCACTGGAAATTATCCAAAAAGGACTGGAACAACACATTAACAAAGAACTGCCAGATGTGTACATTATAGCCAATACTAGATGGATCTTAGCTAAAAGCACATAGTACCAGAGGAATATTTACCTGAGTTTCATTGACTATGCAAAGGCTTTTGACTCTGTGGATCACAACAATCCGTGGCTAACTCTGAGAAGAATGAGAATCCCAGAATCCCAGATTGTCTTTATGTGAAACCTATACTTGTACCATGAGGTAGTCATCATAACAGAGCAAAGAAACACTGAATAGTTCAAAATCAGCAAAATCAGCCAGGAATGCATCCCATCTCCATACCTTTTCAATCTGTATGCAGAATAGATCATCTGGGATCCTGGGCTCTATGAGAAGGAATGTGGCATCAGGATTGGAGGTAGACTCATCAACAATCTGTGTTATGCAGATAACACAAACAACCTTGCTGGCAGAAACTGAGAAGGACCTGAGGCATTTGGTGCAGAAGGTCAAGGACTACAGCCATCAATATGGATTAAAGCTCAACATCAAGGAAACAAATTGACAGCATTAGAATAGACTGTGAAGAGATTGAGAATATAACAGCTTCAGGTTGCTTGTCTCCACAATCAAAACTCTGGGTACCAGCAACTAGGAAATACAAACACAAATTGCATTGGGAAAATTGGCTGTCAGGGACCTCTTAGGAGTACTGAAGAACAATAATGTCAATATAGAAACTATAGTGAGACTGATACAAGCTCTGTTTTTCTCAGTTACTTGTTATGTATCAGACAGCTGGACAATGATTAAGGATGATAGAAGATGTGGTTCTGAATTAGAATATTGAATATACCATGGACTGCTAAGAGAACAAACAGGTTCGTTCTAGAGAGGGTAAAATCAGGCTGCTCCTTGGAGACAAAGGTTTTGAAGTTTTGCCTCACATACTTCGAAATGTTGCCAAAAGGAACAAGTCCTTGGAGAGGAACGTCATGCTTGGAAGGGTAGAGGGACGGCGCAAGAGAGGAATACCCTCAGTAAGACGGATTGACTTAGTGACTAGGGTAATGGGGTAAGTCATTCATACACAGTGAAATTGACTCAAGATGGAGCAGGGTTCAAAGTTATTATATATAGGGTTCTATGAGTCATAGGTAACTCTACAGTACATAACAACAAATAACCAACATATATCCATTTTTATATTAATATGAAATATAACAATAATGATTTTTATATGTATACCTAGACTTTCTATTTTGTCGAGTATGGAAAGGCACTTGATTGTATCAATTATAGTGAATTATTGATGGCATTGCAAAAATGAGAATTCCTGAGCAATTAATTATACTCAGGTGGATTCAGTGCATAGACCAACTGGTGTGAAAAACAATGTATACAGACTTTGTAGGTAAATCAGTATAAAATAAAAATTTTATATTAAAAAATAAAATTAATTTTGTTTTTCTACTGAGGACACACACACACACACACACACACAAGTGCAGTTGTTCAAATAAAAGATGATCTTTGATTTGATTCCAACTAGATGGAAATGAGAGAAAGGATAGCTATTTCATACAAAATTATTAGACAGTAACTCTTTATTGTTTAATCTTTCTGGTTGTAGGGTGTTTGGCTTAGTGTTTTGATGGGTTTTTTAATAATAATTATACATTACTGGTCACATTTAAGCCGCTGTTTCAATCCCTAGCATGTAGCACCTCGAACTCCTGGTCATGCATCTTTGACAGTTTCAATCCATGAGAGGCAGTGAGATAGGAGATATATCTACTTGTGCAGTAACTGTACAGTCTCCTGATCCTAGTATTTTGTTTCTGTTGTAGTCCAAGATTTGCTTTCCCATCTATATAGTTTAAAATGCTTTCTAAGAGAAGAAGCGTAAACTAGAAATTAGTCTTTTTAATTGCTTTAATCATCTTAGGGTTTTAATTAATATGTAGTTCTACATTTTAATTTTGAACCATGCAAAAATGCAAGAAAAAGAAATGCATTTATTCTGAAATTTAATTGCTCAATTTAATTGCTGGATATTGTGCTGAAAGAAATTGCTGATGAAGAGGACATGTCACATCATTAGCTTTGTAATGCACTAAATCTACATTTTCTTAAGCATAATTTGCAGAATTTAATTAGTCAAATAATAAAAGCTGGAAATGTAAAGTTTTCATTATCACTTATATGATCTGAAAAGGAACCTTAAGTGGTAATGTTACTTATGTACTCATAACAACTCTTATATTACAGGAAGTAAAATTCATCTATTTATATTTTTTAATTTTTCTATAATCCTTCAGAAACTATTTAATTCTTATTAAATATTTCTTTTGTTTCAAACTTATTCAGACTTTTAAATCAATATAGAATTACATGATAAATTGTTTTTTTAATATTTTCTAAAATAAATTAAAAAATATATTCACAATTAGAGAAAGGAGTCTGCATGGTAACAGTAAATTTTGCTTAATAGTTCATTGCCGTAACTATAAGATACAGATGTTTATTGATTTATCAAAATAATTACAACCTATATTAAAAGAGTATCCTCTTTGCTAGAAGGCCAACTATGAGTCAGTTCCAACCCAATAGCAATTAAATCCTCCTTTTTTCTGTGCTACACCTATCAGTTTAGCATAAGATTCTTCCAGTATCTGTCAGCTGCAATTGTCTGTATACTCATCTTACTCCATCTGAGCATAATTTCAGTGTAATGAAATAAAACCTATAGATGTAAATTTCTCCAGCAGTTACTTTAGCTGACTTCTGCATCTTAATATGGTCATTAAGGGCTTCTGATGGTAATATAAAAACATATATGAGATACAAATAAAAGTCACATTTTGAAGCTCATTTAATATAAGAAAATATTTTTTTTAAATCTTACAAATTAAAAGACTTGAAAAAAGGCACACTTTTAAAAAAATGACAAATGTAATTTAAATCCAGAGGAAACTAAATATCCTTCAAATCACCTGCAGAATCTGTTTATTAACACAAAAGCACCTGTTTTAGGAAGCTAGCAAAAATATTTGTGTTTTATTTATTGCCTTTATATATATATCTTATTGTTGACAAACCTTAATGTGATGATTTTTAGTTTTGCACAGTTGCATTAATACATTTGACTCTAGTATTTAAAAGATTAAGTAGAAGAATTTGGCTAACAAAGAAGAATTTAATGAAACAACATGTGATCAAGAGACAAAGGTGATGAAGGAGAAAGTCCAAGCTGCTCTGAGGAAATTTGAGGTAGGGAGCCCTCAGAAATTGATGGAATTCCTTTTGACATATTTCAACAGATAGATACTGCCTTGGACGTGCGTATAAGGTTGTTCCAAAAAATCTGGAGAACAACAACCTGGCCAACTGAGTCAAAGTGATTCGTACTTATTCCTATCCCTAAAAAAAATGGTGACCCAATAGAGTGAAATTATTGAGCAATATCAGTAATATCACATGCAAGCAAAACCCTGTGAAGATTGTCTAAAAATGACTGGGACAATAAATTGACCGAGAACAACCAGAAATACAAACTAGATTTAGAAGGAGCCCTGGAACTAGAGACATTATCACCATTGTCAGATGGATCTTAGCTGAAAGTAGAGCTACAAAGGAATGTCTATCTGTGTTTCATTGACTATGCAAAGGCATCTGACTGTGTAGATCTCAACAAAGTGTGGCTAACTTTGAGAAGAATGGTAATTTCAGAACATTTGATTGTGCTCATGTGAAACCTATAGTTGGACCAGGAAGCAGTCGTTAGAACATAGCAAGAAAATACTGCATGGTTCAAAAGCAGGAAAGGAGTACATACAGTCTCTATACCATTTCAATCTGTATGCAGAACAGATCATTTTGGAGGCTGGACTTTATGAGGAGTAGTGTGGTATCAGGATTGGATGAAGACTCATCAACAACTTGTATCATGCAGATACTTTTCTTACTGACCTTGAGGACCTGAAGTGTTTGCTATAATATGTCAAGGAATGTAGTCTTCAATATTCAATATGGATTGAAGCTCAACATCAAGGAAACAAAGATTCTTACCACAAGGTCAATTGGCAGTACCACGATAGATGGAGAAGTGATAGAAGTCATTACAAATCAACACTATTGGCACCAGCAGTTAGGGAATCAAAAGACAAATTGTACTGATTTGTCAGGGGCTTCTCCAAAATGCTACAGAGCCTAGAGACTAAGGTACACCTGATCCAGGCCATAGTCTTCACAATTAGTTGGTATACATCAGAGAGCTGGACAACAATTCAAGACGACAGAAGAAGAGTTGATGCCTTTGTATTGTAGTGCTGGAGAGGAGTATTGAACATCCCGATGACCACCAGAACAAATAAGTCTATCTTGGGGAAGAGTGAAACCATAGTTCTCCTTGGAGGAAAGGATTTTGAAGCTCTATCTTACATATTTTGGTTATGTGGTCAGGAGGGACCAGGCCTTGGAAAAGGACTTAATGCTTGGAAATGTGGAAAGACAGTAGAGAAGAAAACCCCAGCTGAGATGGATTGAGATAGTAACTGGGACATTGTGGTTCGATGTATCAGAGTCAGCAAAACTGGCTCAGACTAGGGAAGGCTTTAGAGCCATTGTACATCAGGTCACTATGAGTTGCAGGCAATGAGATGGTATATAATGACAACAACAACATCAAAAACAGTCCTTTGAGCCTCATCAGCAAATGGGTTTATCAAAGAAAAAAATTATTAGGAGATTGAAAAGCACTGATTGAATGAAAAAGAACATTTTATTATCTTTATGTTGTTGTTGTTGTTATGTGCCGTCGAGTCGTTTGCGATTCATAGCGACCCTATGTACAACAGCCCTAAACCCTGCTCTATCCTGACACACCCATGCCGATTACCCCAGTCACAGAATCAATGCACCTCATAGAGGGTGTTCCCCTACTGCTCTGTCCCTCTACTCTACCCAGCATGATGTCCCTCTCTAAAGACCTGTCTCTCCTTACAACATGTCCAAAGTATGTCAGGCGAAGCCCCAGAATCCTTGCCTCCAAGGAGCAGCCTGGTTTAACCCTCTCTGCGATGAATCTGTTTGTTTTCTTGACAGTCCATGGTACATTCAATACTATTCTCCAGCACCACAGCTCAAAGGCGTCAATTCTCCTTCTATCCTCCCTAGTCATTGTCCAACTCTCTGATGCATAACAAGCGATTGCAAAAACCATGGCCTGTATCAGGTTACCATTAATTAAAAATAATGCAAAACATTTTTAAATGTATTATTATATCAATTATAAAATATTCTTTATAAAACAAGTACTATCTTTATAAAAGCACTGTCTTTCTAAACTCAATATAGTAAAGAGAGTGATCTGGTGGCTTAGAGGCAAGGCATGACTCCACCAGCTGTTCCAGGAGAGAAAGATGGACAATATTTTCCTGTGTGATTTGTTACCTCTGACAAACTGCTACAGGCCCAGCTATGTGTTGCTTCTAACTTTCCAGTATATAACAACTAAACATCAAAGTCTTCAAAATTAACTTTTAGATTACAGAACACATAATTGTCATGAAAACAATAAAATTTAAATATTTCTTTAAGCCAGAAATCCTTATAATTTATTACACTGTGAAATTCTGTGTTCTGGGACCTCTCCAAAATATTGAGGTGCAATGATGTCAATTTGTGGACTAAGGTGTGTCTCATTCAGTCTTTTCCATCACTTGCTAGACATCTAAGATCCTAGAAAATTAATAAGGATGATGGAAGAAGAATTGATGCCTTTGAACTATGATGGTGGAGAGAGTACTGACTATCCCATGGGCTACCTAAAGAACAAACAATATGTCTTGGAAATAGTGCATCCTGAATGCTCTTTGGAGGCAAAGACAAAACTTCACTTTATATACTACAGGTAAGTTGGTAGGATAAAGCTATTCCTAGGAGAGGGACATGATGTTCAGAAAAGTAGAGGGATTAATGAAGGAGAGGAATACCCTTGACCAGGTCAGTTAACATGATGATTGCCACAATGAGCTCTAATGTGTCCAGAAGTGTGAGGATGGCACAGGGTAGTACAGGGTTCAAATCTATTTTCATAGGATTGATATGGGTCATACTTGACTTAATGAAATCTAACAAAAACCACTTAGCAAATCAAAATGACAGATGTATATAATGAAAACCTACTGTACAGCATAAATTCTGACTCATTGACCCATAAAAACAAAGTAGAATTGTCCCTTTGGGTGTCCAAGGCTGTAAATATTTATGAAAAGAGAAGAAAACATTTTCCTCTCAAAAAGTAACTGCTAAATTGTCACAGCAAACCTCTCACTTAGCAGTGAAACACCTGCTGGTTAATTAAGACAACAGAGATCTTTGTTCAAAACAGGGTTTCAAATAGGTTGAGAATGGCCAACAGAAACAACCACTATCTATGCATGGTAAAGCTACCAAGTCTCTTGCATGGAATTTTGACCTACGGCAATGCTTCCCACAAAGATGGCAGACTACAAGGAAACTTTGGTTATTGATTTGATATCATCTTTTAGTGGACACTATTGCATGTTTCCTCAAATTCAAACTCAAACTCTTTGAAATCAAGTTCATTATGACTTGCAGGGCCACTCCATCATATTTCCAAGGTTGTAAATCTCAACAAGAGGAAATTGACCATCTTTTTTCTTATAGAACTGCTAAAAGAAAAAAAAAATTAAACCAAAGCTGATGCCTGTTTTTTCTGTTGTTGTTGTTAGATGACAACACTCTGCAGACTATGATTCTTGCCTTTTTCCTAACTAGTTCCAAAATCTAAAGCGCAAGAGATTTGGTTTCTGTTTAACACATATGCTGCCCCTGTTTCCATCACCATGACTAAGCTATTGAAATTTGAAGCCCTGGTTTAGAATTTGTTTTTCCTTCTTCGCTTTCTCACCATGATATATCTGCATACTAAAACAATTTTATTCCTGCTATAAAATTCAGAAATTGAAGCTCACTACTATAGAGTCAAAAGCAATTCATAGTTGACCCTCCAGTGGGTTTTCCGAGGCTGTAAATCTCAGGCAAGGAGATTTTGGTTCTCCCAGGAGCTCAATTGTGAATTAGAACTTTTAGAAAGGTGCCACTTGTCAGAAACACATAAATCAGACTATATATTCTGAACTTACCTCTTTTTTATTAGTATTTCTCTTTACGGATCTCAGTTTTTGAGTCACCAAATGACTGGTGGTGACATAATATTTACATTTTTTAGGATCAATGGCATATCATTTAGAAAAGAAATGATTTAATAGAGGTATTAGCAGTAACAGCATAAATTAAACATTGCCATTGCGCTGACCTGAAACTCATACATTATAAATTTATTGTTTGAATATATTATGAATGATTTGTTTAGAAGCAACAATGACTAAAATAGAATGGCTTAGTGCAAATTTTGAATGGTAAATTCTTTATGGTACTAACAGATTATAACTTTTAAATTTTAGCACAAATACTACTCATTAAAAATTAGCATTTCCTATTTGTTTGATAATGGACATGAACTGGGTAATTTTTTTTTTATTTTTTATTTTTTACTTTTTTTTTACAGAGGTTTTGGATTTCCGTTCATTCATTGCCGCAATTTTCTCCCTGCCCACCCCTCCCCACCAGCTCGCTTCTCCCTCCGAAGACAGAAAAAAAAAGAAAAGAAAAAAAAATTCCTTCATTAGTATACAATTCCCACATCCCTTCCCCCCACCCCCCCCCCCGAGTACCCTTCTCTATGCAACCTTAATTCTGGATTCCTGTGCTAACCATAATACTCAATCATATACCACTTCTAATCTGTTCTTTCCCTCATCTGTTTCAATACAATATAAAAAGGCAATTTATTTAGTATTGTAAAAATTGATTATATTATCTCAATGGTGGAACTGATTGTATTAAGAGATTAGTAATAACTTACTTTTTGTTAATCATAAAAAGTATAAATATTACTTCGATTAGTTAATTTTTATAGTGTACATACTGAGTCGTATTAATTTATGCAAATATATAGTAGGTAAGAGGTTATTCTGCCAACTCAAAGGAAGGCAGTTCAAATTCACCAACTTCTTCATGGGAAAAAGGCAAGCAATTTCCTTCCTTGCAATTTATCACCTTTGAAAATCGACTAGAGGTTGAGTTATGAGCCAATTTCAACCCAAAAGCACATAATAACTTTAATATATATGTGTGTGTGTGTGTGTGTGTATATATATATATATATAGAGAGAGAGAGAGAGAGAGAGAGAGAATTATGAGTACTACAAAATAAACCAAACACATATACATACACTATATATGTAAACATTTCTTACACAAATTATCTGGATTTATTTTGTTCCAGTCATAAATAGACTTTCATAATTTCTAATGTTGTTCTTTAACATTAAATCTTTCAAAATTATTGATTATTATTGTTCATTATTTCTTTATATCACCATTGACAGAATGGTTTGGATGAGCTTTGGTGGCTTAGTGCTACCAGGCAAGTGCTGTTGTTGTTATGTGCCATCTAGTCGCTTGCGACTCAGTGACCCTATGTACAAGAGCCCTAAACACTGTTCTATCCTGTGCCGACCTCACCGTCTCAAACACACTCATTCCTACCACTCCACAGCAGAATCGATCCATCTCGTCGAGGGTCTTCCTCTCCTGCGCCGTCCCTCCACTTTCCCAAACATGATGTCCCTCTCCAAGGACCAGTCCCTCCTTGCGACAAGCCCAAAGTATGTCAGACAAGGCTTCAGAATCTGACTCCAAGGAGCATTCCAGGTTCACCCTCTCCAGGACAAACCTATTTGTTCTCCTAGCAGTCCATGGTATATTCAACACTCTTCTCCAGCACCAGAGCTCAAAGGCATCAATTCTTTTCATATCATCCGTATTCACACAGTTTAAATCCACAAGCTGCTTTTCTGTGAAACAGATAAAAATCTCATTCTGTGGGATTTATTGTCTATGAAAACCAGCTGGAGAGTCAGCTGTGAGTTGGTTCTGAGGTGACGACACATAATAACTACTCTATCACTAGTGATAGAATATTTCCATGTAAATATGATTTCAAATTATTAACCCAACATATTCAGTTGCGAGTATAAAGATAAATTATTCCTCTCTTTTATTACCATATTTTTCTTTTATATTTTTAAATTGTTTTCTTAACATTATGATGGCTTTTCATCGAATTATTTCCATTCTGTGGCAGGTTTCCCCCTTGTGGTTTAATATAACTTTACAAGAGACATTAAAAGATCTGTGCAAATGGGTGTGGACAACACAGAACACTCGAAAAACATTTTTTTAAGGTGAAGAAGAGGAGAAGGAGAAGAAATTGTTTAATTAAAGGTAAGACAGTAGTATTTTGCTTTGGTTGGAGTGGAACAGTGGGGTAAAAAAGCCAATAATTTCTTATTTATAAGTAGTACAATTTTAAAGTGGAGACACCCACTAAAGTAATAAAATATTCAGAAACCAAGTATTCATTTGTGCCTATTTATTAGTGTTCTTTTGATATTTGAAAAGTTTATCATAATATTTTCAATATTCTAGCAATCATACTCATTGCCAACATTATATAATCACATTGAGGCAAATAATAGACTGTAATTTTAACACTTCAGTTACTGGTTTAATCTATGACAAATAGTAATCTTTTCACCACTAAATACATACAAGATTTCGATTTTCTGTATAATACAATAAAACTATTCATGCCTTTTTAATAAGTAAGAAAAAAGGCACTTGGAAAATGTGATGTTTCTGATAATTTGCTTTCTCACTGTTTCTCAGTTCTTAAGGCCTAATGCAAACCTTAAAATATTGGTAGCATTTTATTTGGAAACCTATGTATTTATGAATTTTAGTTCTATTCTCAGTTACAGTAGGTTTTTTTGACTACGCTAAGTGATTATTAACAAATTATATTCAGTCTCTTGTTATGTGCAAGAGCACAGCAACTACATCATGTTTACTTTCAAGATTAAATGAAGTTAGGGGGTGAAAGTGAAATGATCTTTCACAGATCACTTTTCAATAAAAAATGACAGTGTATTAAGAATATTTTATCATAAGACCATATGATCAATTTTCTAATTGGTCTATCAAAGATTCAAACAAGGGTCAGTACTTTAAATACATAATTTATACTTCTTATAAGAGTAGGTATGTCAGAGATAATAAAGTTGACACAGGATAGAGTAGGATTCAAAGCTGTTGTACATAGGGTCGCTATGAATTGCAAGTGACTCAACAGCACATAACAACAGCAACAACATAAATCTATTAAAAATATGGCCACTGATATTATGACTTTACAAACTATTTTGGTCCTTACTTTTCCCCTCTCACTCTGTAGAACACATCAAATTAAAACAATCCAATCAATGTCAACAAATACAGTAACTATATCATCTGCTTGTTTCATGCATTCATTCTGCAGTACTAATAATTAAAAATACTGTAATGGGATAGATATTGAAAAGTGTAAATTTATATCTTATAAACAGTCACTCTATCTTTTCCAATAATATACTTTTTGTTGTTAGGTGCCATCAAGTTGGATATGATTATAATAACCCTATGAACAACAGTTCTGGACTTTGTCCTATCCTGTTCTATGCCCATCATCACTGGCATACTTGAGCCCATTCCTGCAGTCACTACGTCAATCTATCTGGTTGTGGATCTGCCTCAACATTTCCAACGGTGATGTCTCTCTCCACGGAATAGTCTCTCCCAGCAATAACTCCAAAGTATGACATACCTAACCACTTCTTTCCTTGATGCTTTACCTCACTTTGATCGAATTAGTGGAACCAAGTAATTACCACCAAGTCAGAACCAACTAATAGCATACCTTCTAGGGGGTTTCTGAAGCTGTAAATGGTATGGGAGGACACTGTGGAGCTTTCTCCCTAAGAGTGGCTGGCCAAAGAAGCATGACCTTAGGAATATCTGTGAGACTCCCTGTGAGCTATGTGACCAGAGCTCTCTATGATAACACCTTAACTCACTTGTTATAACTGCAACTGCTTACACGTTTCTTTCCTTACTTTCTCTCCTCGTGTCATCTGTGAACACCCTGAGGTCCCTTCAAACACTACTTACTGATTCCCCTTCCTTTCACAATCAACCTCCTTCATCAACTTATTGCAGTTTCTTCAGATCTCATTCATAAATTAATCTATTCTTAAAGATGATAAAATCTAGCCTTTAGCTGTTTTTCTTAACATTTACTGCATTTTCAAATCTATAGAGACACCTGTATTCTTAGCAATTTTAACTTCATGTTCTCTATAATAATGTGCCTTCCTGCATCCCCCTATTTTTCCTTTATAATCATTATGCTATGAATAAGAAGAGACTCTCTTAATTCTCTGCTTCTCATTTTCTGTATTTGTTATCATATATAACTTGTAAACTTTGAATCTTTGACTATGGAAACTAGGTTTCTATGACATGACTTTCTTGAATTATGTATCTCCTTCCTGGTGTTGGCCATAAATGAGTGTATTTGGTTTTTTTTTTAAAGACTTTTTATTTATTTTTATTCATTTACAGTATGCTTCACTAATGCACGTTGTGCTCCATACCATCTTTAATTTAGGTTGTGTTTCATATAATCATTTATATACACTGTATTTCACGCAAACAACTACTATTGATTTATGGTTAATAATACCTCACCTTTGCAAGTACCCTTTCAACATTTTTATTGGTTTTCATGCAATCATTTGTTTACCCTGTTTTTAATTCATATGCATTGTGTTTTATACAATATTTTATTTACAGTGTTTTAATAATGCATGTCTATATTGTATTTTATATAATTACCATAAATATATGTCCATTAATACACTGTCTTTTCAAGTCCCCATTGAATCTTTCCTATTCCTTCACACCTTCCTAAAAAGCCCACTAAACTCTGCTATCCTAATGATTTCCACCCTTCCCCTTTTTCATTCCCTTCCACTTTCCCCCTTTTCCTTTTGGCATTTACACGCAAATTACTAGTTATAGTTATCCTTATATTTCTGCAAAAATGGTCTTACGCAGAATTTGTCCTTATGAAATAGTCTACTCAGCATAATGCACCCTAGACTCTTCCATATTATATAGCATTTTAAAAAATCATTAT
The DNA here is from genome assembly GCF_000299155.1 of Elephantulus edwardii. Classification (NCBI taxonomy): domain Eukaryota; kingdom Metazoa; phylum Chordata; class Mammalia; order Macroscelidea; family Macroscelididae; genus Elephantulus; species Elephantulus edwardii. The sequence goes on along the minus strand of NW_006399768.1, from coordinate 2,432,416 downwards.
TCCTTAGTGAAGCATTGTGTGACTGTACCACAATTTCTCAATCCATTCATTTGTTGATGGGAATTTGGGCTATTTCCATATTTTTGCTGTTGTAAAAAATATGCTACGAGTTATGCTGCCTGGATCTGCTCACCAAGTTGTGCCAAGAAATCTGGAGAACAACCACTTGACCAACTGACTGGAAGAGATCTATATTTGTTCCCATTCGAAAGAAGGGTGACCCAAAAG
>NW_006399768.1:2424431-2431158 GCF_000299155.1 Elephantulus edwardii | reverse complement strand
ACAGCACAGAAAGGGAAGACCCTCTATGAGGTGGATTGATTCAGTGACTGGGATAATTGGGATGGGTGTGTCAGAGGCAGTGTGATTGGCACAGGATAGAGCAGGGTTTAGGGCTGTTGTACATAGGGTCGCTATGAGTCACAAGCAACTCGATGGCACATAACAACAACAACAATTCTATGACAATATAATATTAAAACTGTACCATATCTTGAAGTATTTGGGTAGCACAAATGATTAACTATTCAACTAGAAAAAAAGTATTGATGGTTTAAATCTATCCATTGGCACTTTAGTAAATAGTCTTTTGAGTAGTTGTTCTTGTTGTTGATTGCCTTCAAATTGAGCACAACTCATTGCGACCCTATGCTCAATAGGCCTGAAGCCCCTCTACAACTAGCCACATTTATCAAAGTTTATAGAGTTTCCAGAAGCATGTTACTTAGAAAGTGGATACCACTGCTGCTTCCAGACCTATCATAATATGTTATTATTTGTATGTGCTATTGAGTCACCTAATAACTTTAAAAATCATATGCGACAGTTTTATGACACACGCATGGAGACACTTTGAGTCACAACTGATTAGATAGCTGCCAATAACAAGAAGTTTGTAAGAATGTTTTTATTTTCTGATCTTTAACATTAATATCCTGTGAGTCAGCTGGATTTTTTCCTTCTCAACATAATTAGCTTGTTGAAGACTGTAAATGTGGGATAGGACGATATTTATGTTTGTTTTTCTTTCTCACGGTGAATTCTTATACTACTATAACAGATCTCTCTCATCTGCAACATAGCAACTACCTCATGTGACAGTTTAGATGAATTTCCTATTATGCTAAATACTTAGGAAATATTTGTTTAGAATTCCAAAATAAATCGAAATCTTAATTGTCTTTCTACCATTGTTGTTCAGACTCAGTTTCAGAATTTGAAAATTTTTCCCAATGAACCACAAAGTTGATTCCCACTTTTGAAGACTCCATGTTATGATAGTACTGTGAGCTGCAAAGGTTTTTTATGACTAATTTTTTTTTATCCTTAGAAGTAATCACCATGTCAATAAGGCAATCAGGATGAGGTAAAACTTGATAACCTCTAATCTTTTCACCTTTACATCAGCTCAGAACTCCTCAGGGAGCTGTGGTGACCTGGTGCAAAGGGCTGCTGCCCTGCCTAGTAATTTCAGTGGACTAGTGGTTCTGAACACTGTGACAATGATGTGTCAAATGAGTTCATGGTTGGCTACCCAATGCGGACAGAGAGTGAAGTGGAGCTCCCCAATTAAAACAAGCTTGGAAGGAGGAGTGGCATCCACTTCCATAATTGTTTGCCTCCGGAAACCCTATGAACCTGGAGAGAGGATGAAAGGCACCCAGTGTGGAGGACTCTCCTTCATAGTGTCCCTATGAGTCGCCTGTGACTTGAAGGCACTTAACAGTAATATCGAGAGAGAGAGAGCAAGAGAGAGAGAGCGAGAGAGAGAGATCAGCTGGTCCAGTGGGCAGAAAGTGATGCTACCAAGCCAAAGGTGGGTGACTTTTAATCTGTGGCCCTCAGGCCAGTCTTTCACTGTTTTTGTTCAGACATTCTTCTAGGTCGTATAGCCCCGGTGTACAAGTTGCCGTGTAATAGTCACTTGTGGTTGCTTTGAGGCTGAACACTGTGACAATGATATGTCAAATGTGTTAATGGCTGGCTACCCAATGCGAACAGAGAGTGGGATGGAGCTCCCTGATTAAAACAAGCTTGGAAGGAAGAGTGGCATCCACTTCTGTAATAGTTTGCCTCTGGAAACTCTATGAACCTGGAGAGAGGATGAAAGGCACCCAAGTGTCAAGGAATCCCCTTCATAGGGTCGCTATGAGTTGCCTGGGACTTGAAGGCACTTAACAACAGCAGTGGTTCTGAGGGAGAAAGGTGGGCAGTCTCATTCATACATTTAATATTTACATCCAGAAACTGGTGGTGAGTTGCTATACATGGAAACAGACTCAATGTTCATCTGTTTGAATTTGCTAAAGTCTCCCAGAAATCTTAAGAGATCTGCTTATTCTATTCTCCTCACCGTATAATACTTAAAATAATAAAGGAAAAATGCATATGACTAGGTCCTCACATGTCTACTGGTTTCCCTTGTTTTCAAAGACTACTTCTTTAAATTGAGGGAAGAATAGTGGATTTATCAAGAGAAAAAAAAAGTATATGTATTATATATATATAATCTATATAATCTATATCATCTATATCATCTATATCTATATCTATCTGTATCTGTATCTATACCTATATATCTATATCTACATCATCTATATCTATATCTGTATATGTGTGTGTATGTGTGTATTCATCTAATCTTTCTCCCTTGAAGCAGCTGGTGGATTAGAACTGCTTCCCTTTGGGAGCAAAGTAAGCCAGTAGTAGCTATAAGCTGGTAAATACAAAAACAATTTTGACACCTTTTACTTGGTCCTGTGTCATCTGTAGGTCTCTAAATCCTTGTTCTCTTTGGTTTGGCTCTAAACCTTGGTTTTCAGAAAGCAGTCTAGCCCACTATTACAAATTCTTCGGAATACTTCTTTCCCTTATGAAAGAGATATCAATTTTCTCTGCCTATTTAAGACATCTGTGCTCTGAAATCCTGATCCATGATTATGCTCTCTTGTTTATTGAGGCCAATTCATTTTTCATTGCTTCTTTCATCACACTTATATTACTTGAAACATATTCAAATCTTTTATTCATTAGTCTTTTTATTGGCCACACAATTTTTAAATTTCTTATGGAATAATTTAAGCCTGAAGCATTCTTCCTATATTTTAAACAAAACCTTACAACTTTAATAATTTTTAAACCAGTCTCAATTTTAATTGTTTTGTTTCATTTACTTTAGGACATATTTACTTTAAATAATTACCTAATTATTTTATATTTATGTATTCTAGTCTTAACTAGACCAAGAAATTCTCAAGTAAAGGGATTATGTTTTCTAACTCTTTCAGATTATTAGTCTCAAACCTTAGTCTTATAAAATGATTTTAAATAAGTAAAACCTTTAACATGGATTACTTACCTATGAGTAAATTGCAGATGACTAGAAATGCTTTAAATATGGTAAAACTTGCATATGCAGAATTATAGAATATTGTCATAATGAATATGACATAAGAGAACATTGATTGGAAGATCAATATATTTATTTTATTTAATAAATACTGTTTCAGTGATATTATATTAACCCTTATTAAGCATAATAAGATCATAAAGTATGTAATATTCTCAGAGAAAGTTTAAGAACAAAATGATACTTCTGGTATTCTAAGTATCTGTAGCAGAGTTGTTTTAAGTGCCCTTGAGTCCTAGACGACTCATAGCGACCCTATGAATGAGACATCTGAACCCTTTTGTATAACTATCATTGTTTCTCTATGTTCATAGAGTTTCTGGAGACAAGCTATTTTGGAAGTGATAGCACTCCTGCTACAAAAGTATAAGAGTAGCACTGAAATATCAAATGATAAAAGCTTAAGTAAGGGGGATGCATAGGAGAAAATTCCCTCTGTAATCAGAAACAATAAATATTTGCTGTAACTAAAAAGTTTGATGTCATTACATACATGTAAAATTAAAGTGATTTAAATTATTAATTTTAATGAAGATTTGATACAATACATTAGCATTAATTATGTATAGTGGTAAGAAACTGCACTGCAATCCCTTAGGTACTCAGTTCAAATCCACCAGCTGCTCTGCAGAAGAAGGATGGACAGTCTCTTCTTGTGGATTAACTGCCTCTGAAAACCCATTGCAGGGTGAGCTATGGGTTGGTTCTGACTCAACGGTTCCTAACAACAAATGGTACAATACACTACTTGTCAGGCCATTAACTGAAAGGTCTGAAGTTGAATCTACCCTACTAACCACAGGAGAAAGATGAGACAGTTTCCTCCTATAAAGATTTACAGCTTCAGAAAACCAATAAAAAGTCATCATGAATTGGAAAAGACTCACAGCAGTAAGTAGACTGTTCAACTGCTAACTAGACAATTTAATGATTCAAATCTACTAGCTGCTTCACGGTGAAAGTGTCAATGATTTTGTGTACTTGTGTGTGTATATGTCAGTATGCACACTAAGGTGTGCCTGATCCAGACCATTCTTCACAATTACTTGCTATGCATCACAATGCTGGACAATGACGAGGGATGATAGAAAGAGAATTGATGTCATTGAGCTGTGGTGCTGGAGAAGTGTATTGAATATACCATCGACTGCCAGAACAAACAAGTTCGTCCTAGAGAGAGTGAGGCCAGGTTGCTCCCTGGAGGCAAAGATTCTGAAGCTCAGTCTAAAATACTTTGGGCACGTTGCAAGGAAAGACCAGTCCTTGGAGAGGGACATCATACTTGGGAAAGTGGAAAGATAGCACGAGAGAGGAAGATCTTCGATGAGATGGGTTGACTCAGTGACTGGGGTAATGAGGGTAGGTGTGTCAGAGAAATTAACGTTGTTGGCACAGGATAGAGCATGGTAGAGCTATTGTACATAGGGGTGTGTGAGTCACAAGAGACTCGACAGCACATAACAACAAACAACAATATGTTTGTATCACACATAAATATGTAATATAGCTACATAAATTCAGATTTATGTGCTAATTTTTAAGCAGTGAATTTCAGAGGAAAAACATGTCTGAAACCCATTTTTCTAAAATGGAATTTGTAACATAAATGATGCCATCTATTTTCATATCCGCAATGCTAGGCTATGCTACATCAAATAAAGGATTTTTTCTGCTGGTAGGAAATGGCAAGAGTCCTGACACCTCAACTTTTATTAGTTTTCTAATTTTACTTCCAGACCCACAGCTTATTTGATAGGAAGTTTGGTTTCTGGTTCACTGACAGAAGAAAAACTCTGTAAATACACGGAGTGATAATGTAACCAAGAGAATAAAATATACTTTGAGTGAGGATACAATTTTTTAATTCATCTAGTTGTTAATATTGGAAGCTTTTGCCTAATGTAGTTAGGTAACAAAAATTATACGCCTCACTGTTAATTTTATTTAAACGGCCTTTCCAATAATTTAAAATATGCTTAAAAATGATATTTAACATGAAATGGAAATAAGCATAATTGTTATAAATATTTAAACATCAGGCATGGAAAATACAATTTCCATTGGTGAAAACATTACAAAAAATAAAATAATAAGAATTCCATAAGTATATTCATGGCATATACTTGCTAAAATGTAATTACTTGTTTTTTATGAGTAAGTTTATTTATATGGACTAGTCACTAAGGAAAAATTGGTAATATGATACTGAAAAATAGCATTAACACAGCCAGTCTATAGTTTATACTGATGCCACTGTAAATTTTGAAACAATCAGATTGTGAAGGGCTACTTTTTTATGACTAAGTGAATGTTGTTAATTATTTAAAATATTTTTATCTCAATCTTATTTTTCTTTTAGTTAAAAATGGAAGTGTATATTCAAAATGAGATAATATTAAAAAAAATATTCACTGTGTGTCCAAATTCTAAAAGTCTTGGGGAAAAGCAATATTGCCATTCTTGAATTTTTAAACCTTTCCCCTACTGGCATTCCAATTGTTCCAATCATGTTTGCAACTCAAGAAGAAAAAAAACAAAAACAAAAACCAACCAACCAAACAAAAATCCCCAAACACATTCCTCCCAGTGGCTCATGGATATCTGTGTCACAACAGGAGTGTGCTCAGTAGGATTTCCAATGACTGTTTTTTCAGAGTAGCATCTTTTCTTTCAAGAGGATTCTGGAAGGAATTGAACTTCAATGACTGATTAGCTGTTAAAAGTAATACTGTTTGCACTACCCAGAAATTCCTATTACTTCCTATCGAGATGGGGCTTTGTAATTTATTATTTTTTCCTCATTCCTCCATATTTTTATCTCTTCTTGTTAGGTGCCATGGAGTCAAACATAACACTCAGTGACCCTATGAGCAACAGATGTGAACCCTACCCTATCCATCAACATTCTCACCATCTCTACCCTGCTCAAACCCATTGTTGTAGTCATCGTAGTCATTGGGGCAAGCCATCTCCTTGTTAGTCTTCCTTTATTTCAGTGTTCCTCTCATAACGATGTCTTTTTCCATAGATCAACCCCTCCTAGCAATGAACCCAATGTGAGACTAGGTTTTAAAGTCCTTGCTTCTAAGGAACACTTTGATTCTTTGATTGTACTTCCTCTAAAACAGGTTTGTTTCTATAGCAGCCCAAATTATATACAACATACCATTTTCCAAACCCACAATTTAAAGACACTAATTCAGTTTCTGCCATCATTCTTCATTGTCTAACTCTCAGATGCATAGGAAGCCAGTGAAAATGTCATGGCTTGGATGAGGTGCACCTTTGTCTTTAAACTGGTATCTTTCTTTGTTAGCACTTAAAAGAAGTATTTTTTGTTTTTCCAATGCAATATTAGATCTCATTCTCATTTAAAAATTTCTACTTAACCACTTTTTTATTTACAGTTTTTATTTGTACATGGTATATCTCTTTTCTAGACAAAAAGACAAAGAAACAACAACAAAATCCCAATCCTTTACCTAATTAAATGTTTCATTTTCCATTCTGTATTCCTTTTGTAGTTTTATGGTTAATATTCTGTAGTTCTATGATGCATTTCAAGTTAATGTTTGTATACACATAAGATAACTGGTGAAG
>NW_006399768.1:2420075-2422204 GCF_000299155.1 Elephantulus edwardii | reverse complement strand
GAAGCTCTTTATATTGTATAGGTAAATTAATGTGGGTTGCTATCTAAATGCTAGTGGTTAAAATCCACAAGAAACAGTGTGGGAGAATATTTATGGCTTTGATACCTTATAGAGAATGACTACCAGAGGTAATTGACTCAAGAGCAAAATTTTATCCTTGAGGTAAGGTTTATAGTAAGGCTTACATCTGTAACTCAAAACCAATTACCAATGAATTGGTTCTAATGCATAGTGACTCTCCTTAGTTTCCAAGGCTGTTTAATTTTATAGGAGGATCAGTCCAGCATTCTCGTGAATGACTGGTAGATGTGAACTACTTATCGTTCAGTTAGTAGGAGGCTGATACATTAGAAACTAAGCTGTCAGGGGTCATTACAATTAGATATGTTACAAATCATACAAAACAATAATATGTATTATAAATAAGAATTAATAAGCAAAACACATTGTGTCTCATTGCTCACTTTCAGCATCAGCTCAAAGCTGACCCTGTGACCGAGGATTTGGGTGCTGTAAACACACATCGGAGGAGATTGTACATCTTTTTCCCATGAAATTGCTGGTGGATTCAAGTTGCCAGAAAAGAGCCACCTTTGGGTCAAAACCAAAATTCTCTAAAGACTATGTATGCCACAAAGACTCATTATATCATTCTTTTTCTGAGAATCCAAATGTCCATCAAGCAAAAAAATAAGGCCCCAGGAATAGATGGTATAGCAATTGACCTATTTCAGCTTATGATACTTTGAGAAAATGAAAGAGATATGTACAACTAATTAATATGTTAACTTTATGTATTTTTAAATGTACCTTTATGCCAGTACTTAAGTGGTCAAATTTTTAATGGTGGTAATCCAGGGCGCTCTGGTAGCCTAATGGATAAGAAGGTGCAATGCCAACTCAAGGGCCTATTGTTAAAAACTGCCAGTTTCTCTATGAGAAAAAGATGGCCAATATCCTCCCAGGCAATTTACAACCTCTGAAAACCAGGAGTGGGGTCAGCTATAGTCAGTTCAGACTAAGTGGTGGATAATTAATAAAAACTAGTTGTAAAGTACTTACTATTGGAACTGTATTTTCATGATTTTTTAAAAACAACTCCAATCAAACAGCCTATAGTATTTCCTTTATATTATCATTTTTGAGAAATGATAATTAGTATTAACAGGTGCCTCTATACCCAGCTGCAACCTTGGAGACTAACATTGGTAGTATTTATCCATTGTTGTCTTTGTTTTGTGCTGGCAAGTTAGAACCAATTCATAGCTGAGTCCTCAGAAGGTTTTCAGAGGCTGTAAACGTTATAGGGAGAGAGTACCTATCTGTCTCCTACAGAACATTTGGTGGATTCAAACTGCTTATATTTGTGTGGATAGTGCAATTCAAACTGCTTATATTTGTGTGGATAGTGCAACTCTTTATCCTCTCAGCAACCAAAGCTCCCTACACACATAGAATATTTATCATTTGCTCTCAACTAATTGGAAAATCAAGAGCTATTGACAGGGTATCTGTATATTTGTTGTTTTTAGACAAACTTGAGTCTATTTTGACTCCTAGAGTGAACATGTAACAGAGTAAAAGTTCTATAGAGAGCTTTCTACTAATGCTGGCGGTGAAGTGGGCTATGTATTGTGCTAACCAAGAGGTCAGGTATTAGAGTCTCCACAGAAGGAAGATGGACAGTCAGCTCCTGTAAAGATTTTCAGTCACAGAAACCTGATAAAGGGTTACCATGCATATGAATCAATTTGAAAGAAAAAACAGAAACAAAAGCCAACCTCCTGTAACAATGTATTATTACACAGTGGTTTAAAATTACTTTAACAGTCCTGGAAGTTCAAGTCCAAATAGAAAGTTAGATCCTGCTCTTTCTGAAGTCTTCAATAGAAAATTCTTTCCTGCCTCTTCCAGATCCACTGGTTCCCAGGAGTTCCCGGGTTTGGGCAATTTAACTTCAGTCTCAGCTTCTGTCGTCACATGAGTGTCTTTCCTCAACATTAGCTCTGTCTTCACTTGATGTGTGTCTTTCTGTCTCTCTATTTTATATATTCCTCTGTCATTTAATAAGGAATCAGAATTAAGGTCCCTCTCCTAAGACTTGAATAACAGTAATCATACTAGCATAT
>NW_006399768.1:2417769-2419667 GCF_000299155.1 Elephantulus edwardii | reverse complement strand
TCCCCAGGAATAGATGGTGTACCAATTGGCATAGTTCAGCTAACAGATGCTGCCCTGGTTGTGCTCATCAAGTTGTGTCAAGAAATCTGGAGAACAACAACTTGGCCAACTGACTGGAAGAGATCTATATTTGTTCCCATTCCAAAGAAAGGTGACCCAACAAAGTGTGGAAACTACAGAACAATATCAATGATTTCACATACAAGGAAGATTCTGCTGAAGGTTATCCAAAAATGACTGGAACAGCACATCAGCAGAGAACTGCCAGAAGTCCAGGCTGGGCTTAGAAGGGGTCGTGGTACTAGGGATATGATAGCTAATGTTAGATGGAAGAGATCTATATTTGTTCCCATCCCAAAGAAGGGTGACCAGGCTGGGTTTAGAAGGGGTCGTGGTACTAGGGATATTGTAGGTAATTTTAGATGGATCTTGGCTGAAAACAGGGAATAGCAGATGAATGTATATCTGTGTTTTATTGATTACGCAAAGGCGTTTGACTGTGTGGATCATAACAAACTGCGGCTGACTCTGAGAAGAATGGGAATCTCAGAACACGTGATTGTGCTAATGTGAAACCTATACTTGGACAAAGAGGCAGTCAGGAGAACAGAGCTAGAAAACACGGCATGGCTCAAAATTGGCAAAGGTGTATGCCAGGGATGTGTCTTATCTCCATACCTTTTGAACCTGTATGCAGAACTTATTATCCAAGAGAAGTGTGGGGTCAGGATTGGTGGAAGATCTATTGACTCTCTGCATTATGCAGATGACACAACCCTCCTTTGCTGAAATTGAGGAGGACCTGAAATGCTTGCTGCAGAGGCTCAAGGACGGCAGCCTTCAGTATTGATTGAGGCTAAATATCAAGAAGACAAAGATTCTCACCACTGGACCAATTGGCAGCATCAGGATGAATGGTGAAGAAATTGAGATTGCTAACAACTTATTCTGCTTGTCACCACGGTCAACACTCTTGGCACCAGTAGCCAGGAAATCAAAATACGTTTTGCAATGGGAAAGTCTGCTGTTAGAGACCTCTCCAAAGTATTGAAGAACAGTAGTGTCACTCTGGAGACTAAGGTGTGTCTGATACAGGAGATGGTCTTTGCAATCATATGTAATGCATTAGAGAGTTGGACAATGATTAGGAAGGATAGAAGGAGAATTGATGCCTTTGAGCTGTGGTGCTGGAGAAGAGGATTGAATGTACCATGATCTGTCAAGAAAACAAACAGATTCACCCTGGAGAGGGTTAAACCAGACTGCTCCTTGGAGGCAAGGATTCTGGGGCTTCGTCTGACATACTTTGGACATGTTGTAAGGAGGGACAGGTCCTTGGAGAGGGCCATCATGCTTAGGAGGGTGGAGGGACGGTGCAAGAGGGGAATACCCTCTATGAAGTGGATTGATTCAGTGACTGGGATAATCGGGATGGGTGTGTCAGAGGCAGTGCAATTGGCACAGGATAGAGCCGGGTTTAGGGCTGTTGTACATAGGGTCACTATGAGTCACAAGCAACTCGAAGACACACAACAACAACAACAACAACAGCAACCAGAACCACTTATATTCAGCCAAAATAATATCGTTTTAGTTTTAGTTACTCAGATGTATTCTAGGGTTGACAAACACTATTTAGGGACATTTTTTTTCACCTGAAAAGTTATCTTAATTTTTAGAGATATTTTCACTAGAGATTTCCACCTACTTCCAAATATTCAGCTACTAAAAACTCTATTGAGTACATAGAGGTGACAGAATGTCGTTGTCGTTGTTGTTATTGTTGTTATGTGCTGTTGGTTCGCCTGCAACTCATAGCGACCCTATGTACAACAGCTCTAAACTTTGCTCTATCCCTGGCCAATCTTTTTGTCTCCGTCACGCCTATCCCCATTACC
>NW_006399768.1:2407752-2417074 GCF_000299155.1 Elephantulus edwardii | reverse complement strand
TGGTCCTTGGAGAGAGACATCATGCTTGGGAGGGTGGAGGCACAGGGCAGGAAGGGAAGACCCTCTATGAGGTGGACTGATTCAGAGACTGGGGTAATCGCGATGGGAGTGTCAGAGACAGTGCAATTGGTGCAGGACAGAGCAGAGTGTAAGTCTGTTGTATATAGGGTCACTATGAGTCGCAAGCGACTCAACAGCACATAACAACAACAACAGCAGACTTCTACGTGCATTTCTCTCAAAGTTTCACTGTCATCGAGTCAACTCTGACTCATATCCACTGTGTATCAGATTATAAAGCTAAAGGGAAGAAACGTTACCTCTTTCTCTGAGAAAACCTATGGATGGAAAGAAGGTAACTAAATATTATCAAAGCTTGGATCTGAAGTGTTGGGTTCTCAAAGTAAAAGTTCTGTTTTAGCATATTTTGAGTACTTTTACAACACATTTGTGCAGTGTAATACATCATTTGATTTCTTCACTGACACTACCATGGGCCTTGATTACATGTTAAAGCAAAATTAGAGTTCTGGTAAATCTATCCATTTCTCCAATTTTCATAATTTTGCTTATTGCTCAAGTTGTAAAGATTTTTGTCTGCTTTTCAAAGACGTGTAATCCATAAAAAGGCTTCATCAGTAAGTCTCTCAAATATCTTTTCTTTTCAAGAATGCTTGTTCTGCTTGCTACAGATTGTTAATCAGTCTTCATCTAACATGTTACCACATTCTTCTTTATATAATCTAGCTTCTTGGATTATTTGCTCTGGAAACACTGTATAAGTGTGATGAAATGATATAATCCTGATGCACATCTTTCCTAATTTTTAAGCAATGCAGTAGCCCTTTTTATTTCTATTCAAAGGACCACTTTTTGATGTTTGTACAGATGCTACATGAAAAAAATTAAGTGTCCTGGAATGCCTACTCTCCTCAATATTGTTCATAATCTACTATGGTTTACATAGTAAATAGTAAACATCTTTATATGGTATCAGTAGTGATATTCCTCAATCCATTTTCACTTCTGAACATGACTTGCATTTTTAGCAGTTTTCTATCCATATACTGTTGTAATTAGTTTTTAATTATCGTCAACAAAATTATACTTGTATGTGATATTAATTATATTATTTAATATTATACATTTTCTTGAGTCACATTTCTTCAAAATGAACATAAAAACAGACCTCTTGTTGTCAATTAGCCAAAAAACTCTCTTTCAAATATCATATAAATGAGTAATTACATTATTGGACCCTTTGTTGAAAAATCTAAATTGATATTCCATCACTTCTTGGAGCCTTGTTTTTCCTCGAATGCCTTCAGTATATCTTAACATTCTTTTTTAATACCGTTTCTAGATAATGTATTACTACTTGAAATGGTTGAATATTGGCCAATTCTTTTTGGTACAATGCTTCTTTTTGGTACAATGTAAATTCTATTAATTTTCTTTTGATTCTACCTAATGTTGTTATGCGCTGTCAAGTTGTCTGTGACTCATAGCAATCCTATGTACAATAGCCCTAAACTCAGCCCTATTCTGTGCCAATCTCACCATCTCCTACACACCTACTCCAGTCACTGAATCAATCCATCTCATGGAGGGTGTTCCCCTCCTGTGCTGTCCCTCCACCCTTCCAAGCATGATGTTCCTCTCCAAGGACTGGTCCCTCCTTGCAATATGTCCAAAATATGTCAGAAGAAGCTTCAGAATCCTTGCCTCCAAGGAGCAGCCTGGCTTCACCCTTTCCAGGACAAACCTATTAGTTTTCTTAGCAGTTCATGGTATATTCAATAGTCTTATCCAACACCACAGCTCAAAGACATCAATTCTTCTATCCTCCTAGTCATTGTCCAGCTTTCTGATGCATAGCAAGTGATTGCAAAGACCATAGTAGGCATCAGGTGCACCTTAATCTCCAGTCTGACATCATTGTACTTCAGTACTTTAGAGAGGTCTCTAACCACAGACTTCCCCATCGCAATGTTTGTTGTTGTTGTTATGTGCCGTCGAGTCGTTTGCAACTCATAGTGACCCTATGTACAACAGCCCTAAACTCATTGCCTCCAACACACTCATCACTATTACCCCAGTCACCGAAACAATCCATCTCCTATAGAGCCTTCCCCTCCTGCCCCTGCCCTCTACCCTCCCAAGCATGATATCCTTCTCCAAGGACCAGTCTCTCCTTACAACATGACCAAAGTATGTCAGACGAAGCCTCAGAATTCTTGTCTCCAAGAAGCAGCCTTGTTTAACCCTCTCCAGGATGAATCTGTTTGTTTCCTTAGCAGTCCATGGTACCCTCAATACTCTTCTCCAACACCAAAGCTCAAAGGCATCAATCTCCTTCAATTCTCTCTAGTCATTGTCCCACTTTCTGACGCATAACAAGTGATTGCAAAGACCATGGCCTGTATCAGACACATCTTAGTATCCAGAAAGACATTGTTGCTCTTCAGTACTTTTACAGTCAGAGATCGATCAAACATGCAATCAAGATGCATTGATAATAATGGGTCACTGGAATGCAAAAGTTGGGAACAGAGAAGAAGAATCAGTAGTCAGAAAACATGGACTCAGTGACAGAAATGGAGCTGGACATAGAATGATTGAATTTTGCACGATCAATGACTTACTCATTATAAACAGTTTTTTTAGAGGCATAAATGCAGGTTATACACATGGCTCTCACCTGAAGGTATTTATAGGCATCAGATTGATTACATATATGGAAAGAACTATTGCAGAAGTTCAATATCAGCTGTGAAAACTAGGCAAGACGCTGTTTGTGGAACAGACCACCCACTACTCATATGCAAGTTCAAGCTGAAACTGAGGAAGATGAAACTGAATCCACGGGAACCAAAATATAACTTTGAGTCTATCCTATCTGAATTTCAGAACCATCTCAAGAACAGGTTTGAGGCCTTGAACACTATGAGCGAAGACCAGGTGAGTTGTGGAAGGATATCAATGGTATCATCCAATAAGAGTGCAAATGTTCATTACAAAGACAGAAGAGGAAGAAAAGACCAAAATGGATGTCAGAAGAAACTCTGAATATTGCATTGGAGTGCAGAGAAGTCAAAGCACAAGGAAGACTTCAAGATAGTAAAGAACAGAAGATTTTTAAAAAGAAGCGTGGGATGAAAAAGTAAAATATTGCAATGAAATATGCAAGGAGCTGGAGTCCCATTGCAATATGTCTTTTAATTTCCTGGCTGCTGGTGCCATAGTGTGGACTGTGGATACAAACAGACCAAAATTGTGAGCATTCTTAATCTCTTCACCATCCAAAAGACTGCAGTCCCTGATCTTCCACAGTGAGTGCCTTCAGGTCCTCCTCAATGTCAGCAAGCAGGGTTGTGTTGTCTGCATTACACAGATTGTTGATGAGTCTTCCTCCAATCCAGAATATATTTCAGTTCTCAAGGCATGCAGTTTAAACCCACCAGTTTTGGTTTCTCTCTCTCTCTCTCTCACACACACACACACACACACATACACACACACAGAGAGAGGAAAACATTGAGCAGTCTCCTCCTCAATGACTTACTGCCTCTGAAAACTCACTGGAGGTTTAGCTGTGGGTAGATTCTGACTCAATGACACACAACAAAAAGAAACAAAATTCTATGGCAAGTTTCATGATATTTTGTGACCTTCATTTTGGCCTATGCTTTCTTTCCTATCTTTTTAGTTAATTTTTGCTTTTTATTGTTTTATTCCATCCCATAGCAGAGTAAATAGGTGGTCTCTAGTCATAAGTGTTTAATTAGTCCATCATATACCCTCTGAGATGGTCTTTAATTTTAAGCAGAAGAGATACAAATGCACCATCTGAATTTCAAATCACATTAAGAAGACTTGAGGTACTGAACTTCAATGACTGAAGACCATGAGTTGTGAAATGACATCAAGGATATCATTCATGAAGAAAACAAAATATGGTTATAAAAAAAGAGTAAAAGGATAAGACCAAAGTGGATGTGAGGCCCTGAAAATTTCACTAGAACATTGAGAAGTCAAAAGAAAGGGAAGAGATGTTCAACCAAAAGAGCTGAATAGAATATTTCAAAGAGTAGCACGAGAAGGCAAAGCAGAGTATTATAATGAAATGTGTAGGGAGTTGAAAGTGGAGAATAAAAATGAGAGTTTACTCATCATTTCTCCAGATGAAAAAACTAAAAATAAGTGCAAGCCTCAACTTGCAATACTGGGAGATGTTATGGGCAGAATATTGAATGATCCAAGAAACATGAAAAGAATACATAAGATTACTATACTGAAAAGAATTTGCCAACAACACCATTTCCAGAAGTACTGTATAATCAAGAACCAATGGTAATGAAAGAAGTTCAATCAGAAATAGAGGAATTGGCAAAAAGTAAGGGTACAGGGATCAGTAGGATACCAACTGATAAATTTCAATTAACAAGTGCAGCACTGGACTTGTTCATCAGCCTTTTCCAGGATTTGAAGGATAGTTTCCTGAAAGATTGACTAGAAGAGATCCATTTTTCCCTATTTCCAATAAAAGATGATCCAATAGAATGTGCAAATTAAGGAACAATATTTTAAATAATACATACAAGCAAAATACTGCTACAAATCTTTCCTTGGAGAGCAACATCATGCTTTGAAAGTAGATGGTTGGCAAAAGAAGGGAATACCCTCAATGAGGTGAACTGACACTGTGACTGAAGCAACGGGCTCACAGATGTCAGAGATGATGTAGGTTGCACAGGATAGGTCAATGTTCAGATCTGTTATGCCTAGGGTTGCTATGAGTTTTACTCAATCGGACGGCATGTAACAAAGCATATGCAAGGTTGTGGTGTTAAGAGTTTGTTGTCCAAAAATTATTTCCCTATCCATTAATGTATTTTTCCATGTGGATGGGCAGGAACATGCTAATAAGGCATGTTTGTCTATCCACTAGGGGATTTGCTAATCTCATCATTAAATTGAGTGATTACAGCAGCATAAAGAAAAAAATAGTACAAACAAAACAAAACACAAAACAACAAGCCAAAATTATGGTCAGCAAAGAAGCAAGAAAATATAATAGTCAAGACCAGAGATCCTTGTCTCAGCCTGACTAGGGCTTACAGGAGCAACAGCCATAGCAGAGAACCAGATAGTAGACATGAGATGGAGCAGGGCTTGGGATCGCTACAGCACTGAATGAGAGCTAAAAGCCTTCCCCTCCCCCCAAGTTTATTGGAGGATTGTAGTGGAAGTGAGCCTATAAAGCCTGTGAGCACATTCTGGAAGCTGTCCTTATTGTGTTCTGCTACCAGCCTGGATTATAAATTCCCCCCCTCCCCTTCCGCACCCATCTTCTTTTTCTTTCAGGGTCTGTTGTTTTATTTTTAAATATTGATTTATTGACACAGTCCATGTACATTGCTTCACACACCAGATCTTTCCCATTTGCTTCATCTCCCCCTCCCTCCATCTAGCAAATTGAGCAACCTTATAATTATCCACCCCTGCCCATTCTTACAGCTCTAGTCCCACCCTTCCTTTTGACTTCCCTAACATGGTTCTGTGTGGTCTATGAGATATTGCATGAGATTTTTGATCCAGTAGAGTAATACTGGTAGTGGGATGGGTAGCAAATGGTACAGGAGTATAGAGCACATGTATGATCTCATGGGAATGATTATGTGTTGTTAATGTAATTGACAGGGACAGTTCTCCATCATGAAGTTGGAAAAGGTCAGATATGGATGTATCCACATAGTCCTTGTTATTTTACCAAAACCTTATTTGAGCTCCTGTAGATAAACTTTAATTTCCATCAGCTTCAAATTTGAATTTACATTTTAGTGAGGTAGTGTATTGTCATTCTGCAGTTGGCCACCGGCCTTATTCTGACAAGATCACCTCACACAATAGGTACAGTTGACCTGATGTCTGTTTATTCTGTGAAGTTCAGATGCATACTCACTCTTCAAGTCATTGAGAAAAGGTTCTACACTGAATAAGTTACTGGTCTTAAAAAAATTCTATGATATGCCCTATGTGTCCTTTCTATCACCAAGACCATGTTTTCTAGTAAAAATCCTCTTTGCTTCCAAATTTTGCATCACTCTTGTCAATAACTATCATTGCATTTTTATTTAATGTTTGAGAAAATTCTTGCAGACAATTTTTTGAGTATCCAAGTACCAATAGAGTATTGAATGTTCTATGGACTGCCAAGAAAACAAACAGATTCATCCTGGAGAGGATTAAACCAAGCAACTCCTTGGAGGCAAGGATTCTGGGGCTTCGTCTGACATACTTTGGGCATATTGCATGGAGGGACAGGTCCTTGGAGAGTGACATCATGTTTGGGAGGGTGGAGGGACAGCGCAGGAGGGGAAGACCCTCTATGAGGTGAATTGATTCAGTGACTGCGGTAATCGGGATGGGAGTGTCAGAGGCAGTGCGGCTGGCACAGGATAGAGCAGAGTTTAGAGCTGTTGTACATAGGATCGCTATGAGTCGCAGACAACTCGACGGCACATAACAACAACAACAACATCTTTACATTGGTGCTCTGACATTTAAAATAACACTCTGAGTTTCAATTATCTCTATAGTACCTTATTTACTTTAATGTCAAATTACACACACAAATTAGAATAAATTTTTCTCTTCTGTATAAAGTTGTATGATTATTTGAGTCTTTTGCTTCAATTTCTCTACAAATTCTAAATAATAAATTTGTAAGTATGATGTAGGCACTGTGCACTAGCAATTTCACACCTCATTCTCACATGGAGAACAAACATCTTCCTGACTTACATTTCTGCTTTGCTCTTCATAGACTGTCAATTTCTCTGGAGTGACATTAAATCAAGTACCAGCACAGGGTAAGGTAAATCACAGTCTAATTTAGTTGTCACTGTGTTGTGACACTTGGTTAAAAATGTTTTTTAATTGTGACTATAAATTATACATGAACAATTCATAGTGACAGTCTTAATACTACATCATATTATTTTACCCACAGGGGAATAGCAAGCATCATCAACATGAAGCAAGTATACATCTGAAAGTTTTTAAATAGCAATTTGGAGAAATAAAATGATGATGATTTGTTCTGAGCTAATTTAAATCCAAAACTCTTTGGGTAGGGAGGAAGTGAAAGAAAAAAGTAACTTTAAAAGGAGAAAAATCTTTGGAACGTTCTGGGATATGAAGTGCTTGACTGTGTGCTACAAACAGATTTCTCTATTTGTTCTCCTACTATAATAGCTAAGAAAACATAATTTCTGTTCTTTAGTTGTATGGCCTGTATGAATAAGCTTATAAAACTTCACAATCTACCTTCATATGAGAAAAATTAGTGATCTTAGAGGAAAATTAATTTTTCTAATTACTAGATATTGTATCTTCATATAAATTTCAAAATCTCTACTTTTAAATTTCTAAATTTTAAGTAAGTGAACTACTTAAGTGGACTTCAGTGAAGTTTCATATACAGTAAAAAAGTTTATATAGAAACACTGATCATAAAATTCTGACTGGTAAAACTAAGTAAAATAATTGCTATCTTACTAAAAACTAACTGAAATTTATTCTTTCCCTCCTAGAAGAACAACTGAATATTTTCTGAAATTTCAATATACTCCATTAACAAAATCATATAATTCATGTAAAATTGATAGTATCTGTATCTAGGCCTCAATGTAGCTATGTTCAATTTTAGGAAAGAAAATGTATAATAAGGCTAGCACTGTAAAGCTGACATAATTGTTTTGATATTCCAATGAAGCTGTCTGAGCAAGTAGAGAGAGTATTAACTAGTATGTTACAAATTTAACATATATTATTACATTTATTGCATTATAATATGTATCATTCATCTTTTCATGGATGCTAGATAAATTCTAGAAGCAGCAGCCTTTCTCTCCATGTTTCAGGAAGTTTCTAAAATACCCAGAAAGTCTTCCAAAAAACCTTCTATATTCTTTCACAGATCCCTGATCTAAAAGAAAACTCCAGAATCTTAATCTTAGTTGTTGTTATTATGTCCTGCTGAGCGGGAACTATCTCTTAACCGAGCCTCCAGTGTGTTTTCAGAGGCAGACAATCATATGTAAAGAGCTTTTCCATCTTGCTCCAACAAAGCATCAGGTAGATTCTGATCATCTACCTTTGGGTTGGCAGCACAACTTGTCACCCACTAGATCAAACACTGGCTCTTAACTAATCCCAGGTAAGATGTTGACACTGATAAGCACTCAATGTGTTATTTTTGTGATTAGATGACTGTGACTAATAGCAAACTTCTGAAAAACAGATCTGAACCCTACCCTATCCTGCTCCATTCCTACTGTCGCTGATATATCAAAGCACATTATTACAGTCACTATGTGAATCTACTTTGTTAAAGGTCTTCCTATTTTTTCCTGACCTTCCAACTTTCCCAGAATCATGTCTTTTTCCAAAGACTGATAGACTTCTCTTGACAACATACCCAAAGTTTATGAGACACAGTTTCACTGCCCTTGCTTCTAAGGAGTACTCTGATGCTACCCCCTACAAGACAGACTTGTTTGTTCTTTTGGTAGTCCATGAGATATTCAGTACTTTTCTACTACACCATAGTTTAAAGACATTGATTCTTCATTTGTTATCTTTATTCACGATCCAAATTTCAGATCCATAGAAAGTAATTAAATAGACCTTGTCTTGGATCAAGCTGACATTAATTTTTACATTGACATTGTTGTTCTTAAGCCCTATAGAGAGGTTTTGGCAGCATATTTTCCCACTAAAACATCTTTTGGTTTCTTGATTGCTATTACCATGGGTGTTGATTGTGGATCCATGTAAAATTAAATAGTTGACAATTTCAATCTTTTCCCCCCATTGATCATGGTGTTGTATATTGGTCCAGTGATGGAATTTTTTTCTTTCTTTTTTTTTGCAGGTACAAATTATTTGATAGAAATGTAATGAAATAGTATATAAGAAAAAGAAAAGTGTCATACATTCAATCTAATTAGTGACATCTCCCCAAGTTAAATACATAAATCACACACAAAAATACAACTACAAATAACAACAACACTTTTTTGTATTGAAAACGTTTCTAAAAAGCATTATGTTGTGGAAAAAAGGCATCTTTTTGAAATGTTCAGGGATGGTAGGCTTTGAGTATTAATGGCTTAGAGGTAGCGTGTTATGCATTGTGATTCTAGAGGTAAAATATGTGAAATATTTTGGACTTGTTCAATGTAACTCATTATGGTCTATTACTTTTCTTATTGCTTTAGGCTTAGTAGTCCAACAGGGTGACCATAGTCCTATA
>NW_006399768.1:2394730-2407436 GCF_000299155.1 Elephantulus edwardii | reverse complement strand
TGCTAAATAACCACGTGAATATATTGGACAGTATATAAATACATTAGAAACACAAATAGATCTAGGCCATGGTCTTTGCAATGACTTTCTATGCATCAGAGAGCTGGACAGTGGCTAGGGATGGTAAAAAGAGACTTGATGCCTTTGAGCTGTGCTGTTGAAGAAGAGTGCTGAACATACCATGAGCTGCCAGGAGAACAAACAGATCCGTCCCGGAGAGGGTGAAACAAGGCTGCTCCCTGAAGGCAAGCATTCCAAAATAAATTTTGGAATTTTTTTTTCTTAATGAAGAAATGTAAAGTTAATAAATCAATAGGTTTAAAAAGCAGCTAAAGAAGAAAAAAAGAACTATGCATTGAATTTTTATAGTGATGTTATAGTAAAGGAATAATCACTGACTTGTTCAAGGAAAAGGTTACATATTCACTCGTATAATAATAAAAATTTGGAGAAGCCTGGAAATACATGAAAATTGCATATTTTAAGCTAAGCCAGATATTCTAGTGAAAAATACTGCAAGTAAAGACACATTAATAAGGAGTATGAGCGGGACATATTAGTAGTCACATAGCAATTGATTGACAGTTCTTCTGCACATATTTATTAAATATATGCTATAAGCTGAACACTTACTTTGATTTCTCAAGGATGCAAATAAATTATGTTCAGTCCTTGCTTTTCTGAATGAGTTTGTGTGGAGGAGATTCCCAAGTAAAAAAAAAAATACAGATTCACTGTATTCAATGAGAAATGCTATTAACAAAAAGAAGCATTGATATGCAGGCATTTTTATCATGCAACATTTAAAGCCAAACTGGTAAATAGTAATAATAAGACCCTTTGTTACTCAGGTTGCTTTAGTGAGTACTGGTGGGAGAGTAGTTCAGTACATCATCAGTAATGAAAAATGTGTAGTTTGAATTCAACAATTGCTAAATGAAAGAAAGATATGGCAATATGCATTTCTAAAGATTTATGGTCTTTGAATACATATAGAGCAGTTGTACTATGTCTACAGGATTTGTAGGAGCTAAATCAATTTGCATCAGGATTTAACCAATGGAAGAACTTTTCTTGTAATAAAACATTCTGTTGGTGATCTGTAAAGAGAGTTACCACAAAATAACGATTTTTTTCAATCCAGTGGCATTTTAAGTACAGGCTTAAGAAGTTAAGGTCTTGGGTTTGGGATTAAAATAAAAATAAATATAAACTCTGATATTTAAACTTAAGGTATCCCAACAGTGAATAAATTATTGAACAATATCATTCATATCACATACAAAATTATTAGAATAGCGTATCAGTAGAGAGCCTCCAGATGTGCAGGCTGTGTTTAGAAAAAGCCTTGTAGTACTAGAGATATTACAAATAATGTTAGATGAAGCATGGCTGAAAGCAGAGAGTACCAAAGAATGTCGATCCGTGTTTCATTGACAAGGAAAAGGTGTTTGTCTTTTTGTATCACAACAATCTTTGGCTAACTCAGAAGAATGGGAATCACAGAACATTTGATTGTGCTTGTGCAAAACCTATACTTGGACTAGGAGGCAGTCATCAGAATAGAGCAAGGAAACACTTCATGGATCAAAATCAGGAAAGGAGGGCATCAGAGATGCATGCTATTACCATACCTTTTCAATCTCTATACAGAACAGATCACCCTGGATGTTGGGCTTTATGAGGAAAGGTGTGGCATAAGGATTGAAGGAAGACTCATAAACAAATTGAGTTATGCAGATGGCACAATCTTACTTCCTGAAACTGAGGAGGACCAGAAGTGCTTGATGCAGAAGGTTAAAGACTGCAGCCTTAAATAAGATTGAAGCCCAACATCAAGAAACGCTCTGGGCCAATTGGTAGCCTCATGATAGATTGTGAAGAGATTGAGATTGTTGACAGCTTTTGTTTGCTAGGCTCAAAACACTCTTAGTACCAGCAGCCAGAAAACCAGGAAAGGAATTGCACTGGGAAAGTCTCTTTTCAGGGACTTCTCCTGGGTACTGAAGAGCAATGATGTGAATCTGGAGACTAAGGTTTACCTGATCCAGGCCATATTCTTTGCAACTACTTGCTGTGCATCAGAGAGCTGGACAATGACTAGAGATGTTAGAGAATTGATGCCTTTGAGCTGTGGTGCTGGAGAAGCATATTCAATATTCCATGCACTGCCAAAAGAACAAATAGGTATGTCTTGGAAAAAGTACAACCAAATTATTCCTCGTAGCTAAGTAAGGCTACATCTTGGAAAGGGAAATCATACTTGGAAAGACGGAGGGTCAGTGAAGAATGTCCCTAACGAAATGGATTGACATGGTGACTTCATCAATGGGTTTTAATATGTCAGAGATGATGAACATGGCACAGGATAGGGCAGAGTTCAGGTCAGCTGTTCATAGTGTCATAATGAGTAGTAGTCAACTGAACAACCCCTAATAGCAACATTACAACATTCTCCGTAGACAGATTTTTTGATGAAGAAATTATAACAGCTGTATATTGAGATGCTCTTCAAGAAATAACATTTAGGGTTGAATCCAGAGGTCGTGAGATTAAACTGTGGAAACACTTCTCTTAAGGATTCAGAAGACAGATATAGCTACAGTAATGTATGTCAGAGTAAAGGAGAAAATTTCTTTCTACCACATAACAGTTAATGAATTCCAATCACTGACTTTCCCATTAGCAGCTCAACACATAATGCACTATACCAAGTGAGATGGTTAAAATACCAAGATGATTATTTGGAAAGAGTGTTGCTTCCAACTTTGTGACTCATGTATAGAATTTTTCTGTCCATTGCAACAAAAGGTTCAAAGTCTGAACTCATTGTTGAGATGAATATTGTTGTTTTTGTTGTTGTTATGTGACATCAAGTCACCTGTGACTCAAAGTGACTCTATGTTCAACAGCTCTGAACACTGCTCTATCCTAAGACAATTTCATCATCTCCCACACACCTATGCCCATTACTCCAGTCACTGAGTCAATCCATTTCATCGAGGGTCTTCCCTTCCTGTGTAGTCCCTTCACTCACTCAAGCATAATGTCCTTCTCGTGGGACTGGTCACTCCTTGCAACATGTCCAAAGTATGTCAGATGAAACTTCAGAATTCTTGCCTCCAATGAACAGCCTGGTTTCATTCTCTCCAGGATGACTCTGCTTTTCTCTAAGCAGTCCATGGTATATTCAATACTCTTCTCCAGAAACACAGCTCAAAAGTATCAATTCTCCTTCTATCATCCATAGTCATTGTCCAGCTTTCTACGCATAGCAATTAACTGTGAAGGCCATGGCCTGGATCAGCCACACCTTAGTCTCCAGACTGACATCATTGTTTTTCAGTACTCTGGAGAAGTCCCTGATAGCCAAATTTCCCAGTGCAAATCGTCTTTTGATTTCCTGCCTGCTGTTATCAAGAGTGTTGATTGTGGATCCAAGCAAACTAAATCTGTTAATAATCTCAGTTTCTTCACTACTCATCATGATTCTGCTAATTGGCCCAGTGGTGAGAATCTTTGTTTTCTTGATGTAGAGCTTCAATCCATTTTGAAGGCTGTAGTCATTGACCTTCGTCAGCAAGTGCTTAAGGTCCTCCTCAGTTTCAAATGGATAGAAGAAGTATAAATGCTATCTCTGCCAATTGCTGTCCATGCAATTATTCACATATGAATGATCAAAGAACTTTGACAGATATTACTATAAATCAAATTCCTTGCTTACTAAATTAAATGTTATTTTAAGCAATTTTATATGGCTAATACAGAATAGTATATGAAGTCAATCAAATTTACTTTTTGGTGTAAGTGTTGTATTTTAGATTGTTTCACTGAAAGAAAACATCTCAACATTACAAATCATCATGGAGTTTACTATGACTCAAGCATTTGAGAGTAAAACTGTGCTCTTTTGTTGTTGTTGTTGTTGATCTTTTCAGAAGCAAGTTATCAACCTTTTTATTCTGAGACATTTATAAATGTGCTCAAACAGGCAACATTTCATGTAAAATAGATCAAGTGAACCATTTGCATGCTCCAGCACTCAATTTTAATATTTAAAAACCAAACTCATTGGCATCAAATAAATTCTGACTCATGGAAACTTTCCATTGGGTTTCTGAGACTGCATATTTTAATGGTAGGAGACTGCCAATCTTTATCTCATAAAGTTCAAGTTTACATACTTGAAATGTGCACTATGCCATGAAAGTACTTTGGTCTTAATTATAAATGCATTTACCAGTAAAATTAGATAATAATTCATTTATTCACTCTTTTCAGTCTCAAAATAAAATTACAAGACAAATATCTAGTAATTTACAGATTAAAGCCTCAAAAATTCAGTGGAGGATTCACATGAGTATGAATCAACTCAAAAGCAGTATACTTTTGGTTTTTTTATTTGATAGTTAGTTTCTGTGGAATTGCACAATAAACAACACACAGCCCTTGGGACATATTTAAGGGTACATATGGATGGAAAGGAGTGATAAGAATTAATAATTATAACTAGTATAAATGGCTGGTATGTAGAGAACTCTTAGTAATTATTACTTACAGTAATCATGCTACTGAACATGGAATTTTGCAAGATAAAGGAAAGAGCTCTTCAAATTTACCTCATTGCTCTTCAGCCTTTTGGAGACTTCCCTCATATCAGATCTGCACATAGCAACATGTGTTTTGATCTCCTGACTGCTAGATCTAAGAGAGCTAATTGTGGAACAAAGTTGAAACCATTGACCATTTAAATTCTCTCTCCATCTGTCATGATGTTGCCTATATATCCAGGGGAAAAGATTTTTGTTTTCTTGATGTTGAGATGTAATTCATATTAAAGGCTGTAGTCTTTGATTCTCTGTAGCAAGAGTTTCAGGTCCTACTCCCTTACAGCAAGCAAGGATGTGTCATTTGTATAACTCAGGTTGTTGATGAGTTTTCATCTGATTCTTATGCTACGTTTCTATTATTATGCTACATAATGGCTTCAAATATATGCACTAACAACCAGGGCCAAAGAAGTGGAAGTTGAACATTTGTAAAAACTCTTGCAGTCTGAAATTGGTCAAATATTCATTCATGATTGATTAATAACTATTGATGACTGGAATGCAAAAGTTAGAAATAATGAGAAAGAAATGATAGTCAGAAAGTACAGATGTAGAGACAGATATGAGGCTATCGAGTGAATTACTGGATTTTGTACATCCAATTATTTATTCACAAAAAATAACTTTTTAAAGAAATATAAAAACATAAGCAAATTTACACATGGACCTCACCTGATGAACTGCACAGGAATCTGATTGACTCTATCTAGAAAGAATCATTGGATAAGTTCAATATTAGCAGTCAGAACCAGATCATATGTTGACTGTGGAACAGACCATGAATTACTCATGTGCGAGATAAAGTTGAAATTGAAGAAGATAAAAACAAATCCACAAGAAACAAAATATGACATTGAATGTATCCCATGTGAATTTAAAAAGCAACTTAAGAACAGGTTTGAGGCATCTCACCAATGATTGAAGTCAGGAGGAACTGTGAGATGAACTCAAGTATATCATACAAGAATAGAGTAAAAAGTCATTACAAAGAGAGAGGAGAAAGAAAAAAACCATGTACGCTATATAGATATACATAAAGATTAAACACACACACACATACAGAATAATAATAGTGGCATCCTTTAGGCAGGGAAAGAGAAGCAGTGTATATAAAGAAAGAATGAAACAGAAGCCAGCTTTTCCTTTAGATTGATTTTTATTTTACTATTTTTTTTCCTTGATAACAAGTGTGTATTACTTTTGAAATTAATTATAAATGAATCAGAATCTTTTCCCTGGTCTTTACAGTGGTATTAACAGTTGGATGCTATATGCTAGCTGTCAAAATATTGGAAAGGCTTTAGTACATTATTCTCCTATGTTGCCAAGTGTGGTGGAATATTTGCAAAACATGCCGTATGTGAGCAACAGAAAATGACTCGACTTTTATATCACACCTGTTCTCTACAACTGCTCCACTAAAACTTTCCTGATGAAAACTTATTAGGAATCATTGGCATTCTAGTAGGTGTCTATGTATAAAGTAGTTAATAAGTCAAGCAAGTTGAAAAAATGGATACATTTGAATTAGGGTTGGCACTGAATATACCATGAACTAAACAAAAATAGATGAATCTGCCTTTGAAAAATACAATCAGAATGTTTCTTATGAGTGAAGATGGCAAGATTCGACCTCACTCATTTTTGTCATATTGTCAGGAGTGAAGATCATATTTGGTAAAGAAGAGGATCGGGAAATAAAGAGGAGCACTAACAAGGAGTTGGACTGATGTAATGAGTGAAACAATGAGCTGAAAAACGGTAATGATTATGAAGATGATGCAAATCCAAGCAGTGTTTCTTCCCGTTGTATGAATGTCACTATGAGTTGGAACTATTTTTATAGCAGCTAACAACAATGATATTTAAACATTATATTCATGCTAGTAGCAAGTTAGTTACTTTTACTTCACAGTAATTAATTTTTTCCCCCTCTCACCACTTTATACACAAATGCAGTTAAAATCAACACTCTTAGCAGCATCAGCCAGGAAATAAAAAGAATTGCACTGGGAAAATGCTATCAGGGACCTCTCCAGAGTACTGAGAAGAGACTAAAGTGTGTTTGATCCAGGTCATGGTCTTTGCAATTACTAGATATAAATCAGAGATCTGGTAAACAACTAAGCATCAATGAAAGAATTGAGGTCTTTGAGTTTTTGGTGCTGGCAAAGAGTCTTGCATTTATGATGGACCACCAAGAAAACAAACAAGTCTTTCTTGAGAGCGTGAAACAAAATTTATCCTTGTAGGCTAAGATTTTGAAGTTCTGTCTCGAGTCTCACCTATATTGATGTTGTTGTTGTTGCTATGTGCCCTTGAGTTGCAACACATAAAAATCCTATGTACAAAAGCTCTGAAGCCTGTGCTGTCCTGAGCCAGTCTCACTGACTCCAACACACTTACTCGCATTGTCCCAGTTATTCTACAAATCCATCTTATCTGGGGTCTTCCTTTCCTACACTGTCCCTCTCCTTTCTGAGCACAATGTCCTCAAAGGATACGTCTCTCCTAGCCACATGCCCAAAGTATGTGAGATGGAGCTTCAAAATCCTAGCCTCCAAGGAGAGGCTTGGTTTTACCATAAGACAGACTTGTTTGTTCTCTTGTGGTCCATGGTATGTTCAATACTTTGGGACATTCTTTACCTTACACATATTTTACCAAAGGACTTGATAATAAAGCTTAGAATTTGGCCTGGAGCATAAAACACTAGAATATTTTAATTCAAGTAGACTATGAGACCAAAGGGTAAAAAGAAAATAACATACATGGTAATTTAAAATTACATTAGCCCTATCAGGTAGGTTTCAGTTTATTTCCAGGACTAAATAATATTTGCTTATTTGGTGTCCTTGTTTGCTCTTCCAAATAACAAGATAGACTACTTTAAGACAGACTGAACTGTTGTGCATAGTTGTCTTTGACTCAACTATGACTCATAGTGGACTCATGTATACAATAGCACCTTGTTCTGTTCTGTACCATATACATGAGCTTTGATAAATTTGAGCTACTTACTTAAGTTATTGTGTCAATTTATCTCATTGAATATCTTCTTTCACTGATACTTCGCCAAATATAATGTCCTTTAGTTGTTGTTATTATTTGCCAACAAGTCAGAACCAACTTTTAGGTGACTGGAGGCAGTAAATCACAGAGGAGGAGACTGCCTATCTTTCTCCTCCAGAGCATCTGGTGGATTCAAACCATATGCCGTGAGTATAGCAGTGTTTCTTCTTGTCAGTAAGCCATCAGAACTCCCCGGTAATGTCTCAAAAGTTAAGGTTGATGAGGAAACTAACAAATCTGAAACACAAGGAGAAGTGTGGATTCCTGGGCTCCCAGCTCATGCCCATTTGAACTTAGACACAGATGGCTAGGGATGACTTGACCAGAACTCAACCAGTGAACAACAACTACATACACAAAGTATGTGAGAAGAAGCTTTGTTATCCTTGCATCCAAGAAACACTCTGGCTGCACATTCTCTAATATATTTCTGCATGTTTTTGTTGTTATGTAAGTTTGAGAAAATAATGTATTTTATCTACAGTAAGTTTATAAACTTATAAACACTGGCAGAGTGAAAATGAAAAGATGAAGGAACCAGTTTTTCATAGTCTATTAAATTTGACTGGATTCACAGGTGATTAGCTAATCAGGGAGAGTTTACTATTACCTTGTATTTGTACAAATTGCTTTTGTTCTAAACTTTTTAGTAGTGTCTTCTATTATCTATGTTGTTGTTATGTGCTGTTGAGACAGAATTCATTCATAGCTGACTCCCCAACAGATTTTTGAGTCTGCTAGTTGCACAGTAGGAGATTACCCATCTTTCTCCTATGTACAGCTAATGGATTTGGATTGCAAACCTTTGACTTAGTACAACAGCTCCTTACCATTCGGCAACCAGAGGTCAATTAGATTAAATTAATTAATTCGTCCTTTTTTTGTCTCCTTGTTTCCCACCTTGCCACATGTAAAGAACAATTTGTGCTGTCAAAAATCTTTAAAATCATGTTCATTTTTTTTAGTTAATGCTGTAACAACTCTGCAGAGAAAATATTACATGGAAAGAGAAATTGAATATCCAGTTTCAGTTTGACCATGATTTATCAGAGTAGTAGCTAGGAAACTCAGGTAGACTTTCTGTAGTTTACAAACATTTCTATAGTTGATACACATTACTGCCTCGTTGGAACCAAATCAGAGCTGACCATCCGGGGAGTTTTCCAAGGGTATGAATCATACACATGGAGGAAGAGATTGCTTCTTTTTCTTTCTTGGAAGCCCTGGTGGATTGAAACTGTGAAAGAGGAAGCACAGCTTTTGGGAAGGCAACAACAACAACTCCTTATGGGCTAGACTACTCATGTAGTGACCCATGAGAGCCCACAACCTAATTGAAAGAATGTACAATTAAACATGTTGGTTTTCTTTTTTAAAAAACTGTGATTGAATGAAACAATCTTAATAAGCTCTCTTGTTTGATTGCCTATATCTCTACTTACTCACACATCACTGTATCATCCATCTATAGAAATCAGTTCAATCTTATAAAAGGAAACCTGGTATCTACAAAGAAGTTACAGAATATTAAAGTTTCAGAAAATTACTAAAGACAACTAAAAAGTAAATAAAACAATACCAAGTAGCAGCTCAATATATCTTAATTTTTAAGTCAGTTCATAAATAAAACAGGAAAATTCACTTAAACATATCAATTAGGAGTTTAGTCCAATGAATGTTTACAGACAAGAAAAGTTCTGAAATTAAATCTATGGAAGCACAATTATGAATATTAAGTCTAGGCTAAAAGGAAATATTATTCAACTACCATGTACTGTTTTGTGAGAGATCTATGTCAACAAAGTTCTGAGGGAAATAAAAAATGTTCAGTGGAGAACAGGAACTACGTACATAATAGAAGATGTAAAATGAAAGAAAAAGAAAATAATTTAAAGGATAGAAAAAGAATTGTATCTGAAAAGTGACTTCCATACATTGGTCATGAGACCACGAACTAAGTCACACAAATTTAAAATAAGGTAAAAAAATATAATTTTATATATTGAGTGAATAAGTAATATTCTTTAAGAGGTAAGTTATTCTATTTTTAAATATATTTAGATGCCTTTCATCATTGTCCATTTTCTTCTTTTCTACCATAAACATTTCCAAATGTTTTCTTCTTATTTAAAATTTTATATATCTTCAATATAAATAATCATATGAAATACAGACTCTATAATATTGAACACTTCCGTTTCTTCTTCACACACATAAACAAAAGGAATAATAGTATTACCTTGTAAAATCTACTAAATTAGGCTACTTTTTCAGGATCAAATGAGATAATGTAAGTAAATAAGCTTATTTATACACAATTTTTTCATACATTATATAACATTATCTCATACATTGAGATATACTTGGGCCAAGAGCCAGTCGCTAGAACAGAGCAAGGAAACACTGCATGGTTCAAAATTGGGAAAGGTGTACGCAAGGGATGTGTCCTGTCTCCATACCTTTTCAACCAGTACGCAGGGCAGATAACCCGGGAGGCTGGGCTCTATGAGGAGAAGTGTGGTGTCAGAATGGGTGGAAGATCTATTAACAATCTGCATTATGCAGATGATACAACCCTACTTGCTGGAACTGAGGAGGACCTGAAACACTTGCTGCAGAGGGTCAAGGACTGCAGCCTTCAGTATGAGTTGAGTCTCAATATCAAGAAGACAAAGATTCTCACTGCTGGATCAATTGGCAGCATCAGGATGGATGGCGAAGAGATTGAGATTGTTAACAACTTTAGTCCGCTTGGCTCCATGGTATGGTAAACACTCTTGGCACCAGTAGCCAGGAAATAGAAAAACATATTACGATGGGAAAGTCTGCTGTTAGGGACCTCTCCAGGGTACCAAAGAGCAATAATGTCACTCTGGAGACTAAGGTGCATCTGATACAGGCTATGGTCTTTGCGATCACTTGTTATGCATCGGGGAGTTAGACAATGACTAGGGAGGACAGAAGGAGAATTGATGCCTTTGAGCTGTGGTGCTGGAGAAGAGTATTGAATGTACCATGGACTACTAAGAAAACAAACAGATTCATCCTGGAGAGGGTTAAAGCAGGCTGCTCCTTGAAGGCAAGGATTCTGGGGCTTCATCTGACATACTTTAGACATGTTGTAAGGAGGGACAGGTCCTTGGAGAGGGACATCATGCTTGGGAGGGTGGAGGGACGGTGCAAGAGGCGAAGACCCTCTATGAGGTGGATTGATTCGGTGACTAGGTAATCGGGATGGATGTGTCAGAAGCAGTGCGATTGGCACAGGACAGAGCAGGGTTTAGGACTGTTGTACATAGGGTCACTATGGGTTGCAAGTGACTCGACAGCACATAACAACAACATCTCATACATTGTTGTACAATAAATAAGAGTTTTACTTCATTCTTTTTATTTAAAAAAATTGAGTGAAAATTAAAGTAATAATTGTGTGCTTTAGGGCTAAACTCAACCTGTGGAACAAACAGTAGTCATTTTACGACTGATTCACAAACTAACATTATGTGGCAATGTCATTTGAAGTGTACTCTTAAAATTTATGCCACATCCTGTGACATAACAGAAGCAGTGTTAGCCATTTAAACATATTTACTATAGTCTAGTCTATGCACATATTAGCCCTGCTTTGATAAATATAAGTGTGAGTTTCAGTTAGCTACACAGTAATTCTGGTGGCCTAGTGACCAGGAAAGACCAGTCCTTGGAAAAGGATGTCATTCTTGGAAGGGTGCAGGGACAGCACAGGAGAGAAAGACCCCCGTGAGATCGATTGATACAGTGACAGGGACAATGGGGGTTGGTGTGTCAGAATTAGTGAGACTGTCTCAGGACAGGGTGGGGTTCATTCTGTATATAGGGGTCACTATGGTCACAGCAGACTTGATGGCACATAACAACAACAACAACAGTGGTAGGAAGCCACACTGTAATTCTGAAGGCACCAAATCCACCAGATGCTCTTTAGAAGGATGGGCAATCTCCTCCTGAAAGAACTTCAATTTTAAGTATAAAAACCCATTAAAAAACTCATTGCCTTTGAACATATTCCAGGTAACAGAAACTCTCCATTGAGTTTCCAAAGCTTTAAATCTTTGTAAGAGGAATTTGACCATCCATCTTTTTCCTGCACTGCCACTTGTTGGATTTAAAGCAATCACATTTTGGTTAGAAGCCAAGTATTTTTTGCAATATGTCATTAAAGACAGATAATAGTACTCAAATTCATAGATTATATATCAGAATAATATTAATATATTAATATTCTGATATATTAAATATATCAGAATAATATTAATTTTTATTGAGGTTCAATGAAAGCACCCAAAGGGATATATGGTCAATAGATTTCCATTAAAGGAGAGGAAGAAAAGACAAGGGAAAAGAAAAAAGTAATAGAAGAAAAAAATAAAAGTAACAAATGATAACAAGTGTGTAACACAGAAGTTATTAAGTGAGCAAATCCTCAAAGGTCAAATTTATATTATTTAGATTTATATAAAGCATTTGCATTTATTAGTTTTTGCTTACATATGCTCCTAGTGTTGCATGATTCCATATGATACTAAACAAATGCATTTTTAAACGTATTTATTTATATCTTTTCTTACAATAGCTCTTTGTTATTTTGGTTCCTTTGAAGAGTTTGGAATTTAAATTCTGATAAGTCAGTCACTGAAAACCTTATGGATCACAATTCTACTCAGATACAAATGGGATCACTGTAAGTTAGAGTTCACAGGACTCTGAGTGTTGTACATTTTTACCGGACTATCAAATTGCAGTCTTCATGTTATGTAATTTCTTAAACCAAATGTAAACCATTCAAATTCAGAAGCTCCAGTTCATGCTACTGTATTTTTAAAATAACTTGTGCAGAAAAAAATTATGTTTGAAAATGTATGTATATATTTTTGTAAATTCCTTGACATGTTTATTAATGAGGAATTTTTATCAATAATGAGCTAATAAATGAATAAAACTCTTAAATAACCAATAATATTGTTAGTCTATACTTTTTTCTTAAT
>NW_006399768.1:2391648-2392596 GCF_000299155.1 Elephantulus edwardii | reverse complement strand
TGTTTAAATATTGAAATATTGTCTATTACAGTTTTTTATTTCTGGTACTAAGTGGATTCATATATGTGTGTGTGTGTGTGTGTGTGTGTGTGTGTGTGTGTGTGTATATGTGTATATATGTGTATATATGTGCATGTATGTATAGATATGTATAGATGTGTATATATACATACACATATATACACATATGTATACACACGTGTACACACGTGTTTGTGCACATATATGTATACACATGTATATAAGCACATATATATATATACACACAGTCACTGTTATGTGCCACCCAGTTGCCTGAAACACATAGCGACCCTATGTACAGCAGCTTTGAAGCCTACCCTGTCCTGAGCCTGTCTCACTGATATCAACACATCAACTCCTATTGCCCCAGTTACTGTATGAATCCATCTCATCTGAGGTCTTCCTCTCCTGCCCCTTGCCTTCCCAAGCATGATGTCCTCCAAAGATCGTTCCCTCCTGGCCACATGCCCATTGTACAGGAGACAGAGCTTCAAAATCCTAGCTTCCAAGAGTAAACTTGTTTCACCCTCCAAGAAAGATCAATTTGTTTTTTGAGAGGTCGATGGTATGTTCAAGACTCTTCTCCAGTATCACAACTTAAAGGAATTGATTCTCCTTCTGTCATTGTCTAGCTCTCTGATTCATAGCAAGTAATTGTGAAAGCTGTAGCCTGGATTGGGCACAGCTTAGTCTCTAGACTGACATCTTTGGAGAGGTCCCTGCCAGCAGATTTCCCCAATGCAATTTGTCTTTTTATTCCTTGACTGCTTGGGCCAAAATTGTTGATTGTGGAGCTTAGCAAACTGTAATTTTTAACAACTTCAATCTCTTCTCCATGTATAATAGTACTGCAAATTATTTGACCCAGTGGTGAGAATTTTTGTCTTCTGAATGCTGAGCTTCAATCCATATTGAAGACAATAGTCC
>NW_006399768.1:2355786-2390931 GCF_000299155.1 Elephantulus edwardii | reverse complement strand
GAGAGAGAGAGAGAGAGAGAATAGATAGAGAAGGGAGATCTAGAGTCATAGTGCGTAAGGAATTGGGCTGCCAATGCAAAGGTATGTGGTTTAAATTCAGCAAATTCACAGGAGAAAGATGAGCAATTGGCAATATGTTCCTTTCACAATTTAGAAGTCTGAAAACCTACTGGAAGATTAAGCTATGAGATGATTCTGACTTGGTGGCAGACAATAATATACCAGGGTCTTAATTTTCAATTTTCAACTTACTATTATGACACCATTTTTATATATGGACTCAATAGAATGCTAAAATAATACTATTAATTTCGGAAAACGTGCCCTGAACAATTGTCAGTTATTTGCTTTAAAAATGACGAATTTGTCTTTTATTTTCTCAATAAGGATAAATAGTCACTGATTTGTAGATAGACTTTTCTTATCTGAAGTTTGTATTTCTCTTTCTTTGGGTCCTGTAAATTATCTATTCTGTAGGAACTGACCTTTCATGTATGATTTGCCCTTTACAATTCTACTTTTATATGACTCTTTTTGCATGTTATATTTTGTCATTGTTCAAGTCTTGTTATTTTGTGTCTGCATCAACATAATTCTGAATTTGAACACACAATAGTCCTCACTGTCCCAAATAATTGGCTCACCTTCCCACTGGTGACCTATTCTCTGGTCTTTGTATTAATTTATAACCTTTTTCCCCCAGTCGTTTTATGATATATAATTATACAGGAGAAGAAGAAAGAATAACAAATATCTGAATCCCAAAGTATAAAGACAGCTGATTATCCTCCTCAGAATTCAATCATCTAGAACATGACTGTTTTAGAAAATAGCAAAAACGAAACTTTGGGTAAGTGCTCAGAGATCTGCACAGAAGAAATGTGATTATTTCTACAAAGTAGACTTATTTAAGTACACTAATATATATTGTGTTATTACAAAGGAGGCTAAATTATGTATGTTCATAATGAGAAGCAGAGAAACCATACATAGAAGTTAATTCCGGAAAGCAATTTTGAAAATAACCCTCAAAGTTGAACTAAATGAAGCAATCAATGTTGTTGTTTAAGATATATGTCCCAGATATATGACAAATATAATTTTTATATGGATTTGGAAACCCTTTATACAGTCAAAATTCAAACTGATCGTCATGAAGTTGGAATCAACTCATACTTAAGCCTTTAGCTGATTCCCTAGGCTAAATTACATAGGTGAAGATGCATGTTTCTCAAAAAAACTTTCACCACGGCCCCATTTTACATTAAGTTCTTAATAAATTGTCCACCCTTTGGATAGAACTCAGTAACATTTATATCTCATTATTTAGAGACTCTTGT
Source organism: Elephantulus edwardii (assembly GCF_000299155.1). Lineage (NCBI taxonomy): Eukaryota > Metazoa > Chordata > Mammalia > Macroscelidea > Macroscelididae > Elephantulus > Elephantulus edwardii. Next base: position 2,389,591 of record NW_006399768.1, on the reverse strand, counting down.
AATAGAGTCTACAGAGAATTGCAATGCTAACCCAAAGGCTGTGCCTCTCTAGTGGTTAGAATCCACCAACAACTTTCTAGAAGAAATATAACAATCCCCTCCTGTGGGATTTACAGCCTTCACGAGAGGATCAGCCATGACTCATGTCCAACTCCTTGTCAACATGAGGGTTCAGATAGTATTATTAGATAAATCAGGGAAAAAAAGAAGACTTTATGGGTGCTAAGTATGGTTAATGTTGTAAATGAAAAAACTGCCAACAGGAAGTGTTCATGTCAGTTTTAAAAAGAACAGGACCAAAAGGCATTCTCAGGAAGAAAAAGTATAGAATGCAGACCAGAGATGAATTTTCATGGGAAGACTATGTCTTAATGCAAGCGCTGTATCCTTGGGAAAAAATGTATTCTTAACTGAAATCATATATAACCAAGACTATTGGTGTCACCAACCTACATAGTAACTCACTTCCTCCTAGTCAAGTGTCTAAATTTTACATTTCAAAGACTTCAAGCTGAAATGTATATTATCTACAACCAAATCATTCACCCTTTACCTTTGCTTTTTTCTATGTAAAGTTAGCCTTATATGTGTTCTTTTTTTTCTTACATGTGCTTTTATAGTGTTTTACATTAGCACTGTCCAGCTCAAGCTGTATTATACCTCAATAAAATTTTCTTTCATTTCTAACAAAGTGAAAATTTTTCATCTTTGACATTTTAAATGTAATGTTTTATAGATATTTTATCTTTTTTGTGTTTTTAACATTAATTTTCTCCAAGACTATGTAAAGAACATGCCAAAGGTATGTAATGGACATTGTAATGTTATAATTTGCCTTCAAGTCGACTGCGACTCATCGCAACCCTATGTACAATAGCTCTGAACCCTGTCCTATCTTAATCCAGTCTCCATTACAACTGCCACCATTATCTTAGTTGCTGTGTCAGTTCATCTCATCCTAGGTCTTCCTCTCTTGTGCTCTCCCTCCACCCTTCCAAGAACGATGACCTTCTCTAAGGATTGGTACCTCCTGGCAACATGCTCAAAGTATATCAAATGGCACTTCAAAATACTTGCCTCTAAGAAACTTGTGTTCTCACTTTTAAAGATCGATGTTTGTTCTTTCTGCAATCCATTGTATGCTCAATGCTCTTTTCCAGCACTATAACACAAAGAAATCAATTATTCATTTTTTAAATTATTTTATTATTGTGTGTATATGTGTGTGTGTGTGTGTGTGTGTGTGTGTGTACCATCAAATTGGATATGATAGGTACAGGAGGAGATTGCCCCTCCTTCTCCAGAAGAGCATCTGGTTGATTTGAACACGTGCGCCTCTGTTATTGCAGTGCAGCTTCTTGCCACTAGGCCACCAGAGCTCCCTAGAAATCAATTATTCTTTTGTCATCCTTATTTATTATCTAGCTTTCTGATATGTACAGAATAATTGTGAAGACCATAGCCTGTATCAGGTGCTCCTTAGTCTCTAGATTGACACCATTGCTTTTAGCACTCAGAGAGGTCCCTGTAGCAGATTTTCCCCAATGCACGTTCTCTTTTGATTTCTTTACTGATGGTGACCAGGGTGGAACTGAGTAAGCCAAAATTGTCGACAACCTCAATCGCTTCTCCATCTATCTATCATAGTGCTACCAATTGGCCCAGTGGTGAGAATTTTTGTTTACTTCTCTCCCCCGATGTTGATCTTCAGTCCCTAGTGAAGACATCAGTATAGTCTCTTTTAAATTGCTTTGTGCATCCCATTTCCTCAAATTTTCAGCAATCAAAGTTTAAAAAAATAAAGATATAAGTGAACGTATTTTCAAAACCCTCTCAGATATAGACTCTTAGTTTTGACTAATCTTCACATTTTAATATTGATTTCTTTTGTGTTCTTTCAATTAAATGTTTGTTTGATTTTACTATCATACTATCATACAATGGGAATACTGTCTTAACATGATGGTTCTGAACTGTGTTCACTACATGAATAAGCATTATGTCCTTTGATTTGCAATGTGGGGATTTTTTTGTGTCTTTCACATTTCTTTTTTTTTTTAAATTTTTTTTTGTCTTTCACTTTTCTATGCAGAAAAGTAGCCAACCAAAATTTAGTTTCAAAAATACCAGCAAAATGCTTGATTTTATTGATCTTTGCGACTTCTGAAATACCTAAAGGGAGAAAAATTGTTTCCTTGTAGGAAATTTAAGTCACTAAGTGGAATAATGACAAAGTAAAAGTAGAAGTTTCACCTTTTCTGTTCTCCTTATATCTGTATCTTTGTTTGCCTCGACAGGCCTCAATTAACACTTTTGATTGAGCTTCTTCTTCTTTTTTCCTTCAAAACAAACAAACAAACAAAACAAAATCCTGACATAAAAACCTTAACCTTTGCCTAAAATGTACTTTAAAATAAAAAGAGTCATGATATCAAAGAATAGGTGTACATTTTCTCCCCATGGACATGCTCAAAATCATGTTGTTGTTGTCATCCTATTGAGTCAGATTTCACTTAGAGCTGACACTTTTATTTTTTTTTTACTTCTGTGCAATTTATTGCCATGGGAAATCTTCTGGAGGGTCATTTATAAGTTCCAATTATATGATAGAACAACAAATCCACATATTTTCTATTTTAAGTACACAATTCCCAACACTATGTATTTCCAAAACTATTTCATTGTCTCAAACCAACATTCTGTATTCATTAAGCAATGAGTTTCCATTCCCTACTCTACTTTCTATCGTAATGCATCTGTGGTTTAGTCTAAGAAGCTGCACTGCTACCCAAAGGATATGCATCTTGGCTTTTCAAATACCCTGGAGCAGTTCCTCAGGAAAAACATGAAAAATATTCTCATGTGTCATTTATAACCTCAGACACCAAATGGAGAATGATCTATGAGTTGGTTAATACTCAACAGCAATGAGAACTGAGATTGTGAAACTATGTAAGTGGGATCATACAGTGTTTGTTGTTGTTGTTAGGTGTTGTTGCATACCATTCATGGAAACACTTTAAAAAGCATCAGAATCTTTGCTCTATCCTGTGCCATCTCTATAGTATTTGCCACACTCAAGTCCATTATTACATTTATTTTATCTGTCTGTCTCCTTGTCAATCTTCTCCTTTGCTTACCCTCAACCGTTCTAAGCCTTATGTTAGAGCTGACTCTTCCAGTGTGTTCTTAGAGACTTTAAATCAAACAAGAAAAGATGGTTCATCTTTCTTCTTTGGAGAAGATAATGAATTGAACCAAGTGTGTTGGCAGCACAAAAACTTACCACTAAGTCAACAGCATTACAAAATATTTTTCTAAACTTTGTCAGGACCCTACACATTTTCCAAAATTTATAATCTTTGTTATACCCACCAACATGGGCTCCCTAGTTTATATCAGCTTGTTACCATGATTACTGAACAGGGAAAGCCTAATTATGGCTAGAACAAGAAGAAAAGAAAAATCTCAATAATGTGTAACCTTAAGTATTGATAAAACAGTTTCTAAGCTGTGTGATGACTCTTTTTCACTCATGGGACTGGAGTGAAAAAATTGCTAAACTCTATCCCTCAGGCCTTTCAATCACAAATTCATTGGACTAAAATTCACTTTTATAAACACACAAAGGGTGAAAGTGATAATGGTTTTCAGCTTTGACTCATGCAGAAATATTTTGAAGACTCTGGTCTCATCTTGGAAAAAACAATTTCGACTGTAATGCCCCAAAGATTTGATAAAGTGTTCTACCTATTTTTCTTAGACTTTTAATGCAGATTTGCAGACTTATAAAGTATCTATTTTAAAAGCCAATACTCAATATTGTTATTATGTCTCTATGCTTTAATACTGGCTCAAGCCTCGAGCAAGTATTCCTGGATGGAAATATGTTCATATTGTTGTTAAGTGCCATTAAATCACTTGAGACTCATAGTGATACTATGAGTTCTGAAGGCTGCTCTATCCTGAGCCATCCTCATTGTCTCTGATACACCCATCCCCATTACCTTAATCATTGAGTCAGTCCATCTCATCGAGGGTCTTCTTTACTTGTCCTTAGTCATTGTCCAGCTTTCCAATGCATAGTGAATAATTGAGAAGACCATGGTCTGGATCAGGTGCACCTTAGTCTCTAGCCTGATATTGTTCTTCTGTACTTTAGTGAGGTGCCTGAAAATAGATTTTCCCAATGCAAGTCATCTTTTGATTTCCTGGTATCAGTAGTTTTTATTTTTGGAGCCAGGCTAGCTGAAATTGTTAACAATTGTAATCTCACCTAGTGGTGAGAATCTTTGTCTTCTTCATACTGAGCTTTAATTCATATTCAAGGCTGCAGTCCTTTACCCTCTGCAGCAAATATCTCAGGCCTTTCTAACTTTGGAAGGCAAAGATGTGTCATCTGCATAACACAGCTTGTTGATGAGTATTCCAACAATTCTAATGCCACATTCCTACTCATAGAGGCCAGGATGGAAGTATAACTTCATTAAAATATCTGTTAGAGGGCAATAGGTACCAAGGCTTGTTGTTGTTTTCCTGTGCCATCAAGTCACCTGTGACTCATAGCTACCCTATCCTGAGCCAATCTCACCATCTCCATCATACCTACCTACATTACTCCAATCGCTTGAGTCAATCCATCCCACCAAGGATCTTGCCGTCCTGCACTGCTGCTCCACTCTTCGAAGCAAAATGTCCGTCTCTAAGGACTGGTCCCTCCTTGTAAAATGCCCAAACTATGTCAGATGAAGCTTTAGAATCCTTACCTCCAAGGAGCAGCCTGGTTTCACCGTTACTAGGATGAACCTGTTTGTCCTCTCAACAGGCCACAGTAGATTCAATACACTTCACCAGCACCACAGCTCAAAGGCATCAACATTCCTTCTATCATCCCTAGTCCTTGCCCAGTTTTCTGGTGCATAACAAGTAATTATGAAGACCATGGCCTGGATCAGGCGCACCTTAGTCTCCAGATTAATGTCATTACTTTTTGGTACTTTGTTGATTATGGAGCCAAGCAAACTAAAACTGTTAACAATCTCAATCTCTTCACCATCCAAAATGATGTTGCTAATTGGCCCAGTGGTGAGAATCTTTGTTTTCTTGATGTTGAGCTTCAATACATATCGAAGGCCACAGTCCTTGACCTTCTGCAGTAAGCACTTCAGGTCCTCCTTAATTTCAACAAGTAGGGTCGTATCATCTGCATAACACAGATTGTTGGTGATTCTTCCTACTATCCTGATGTCACATTCCTCCTCATACAGCCCGGTCTCCTGGATGATCTGTTCTGCATACAGATTGAAAAGGCTTGGAGACAGAATACATCCCTGGTGGACACCCTTCCTGATTTTGAGCCATTAGTGTCTCCTTCCTTTGTTCTGATAACTGTCTCTTGGTTCAAGTACAGGTTTTGCATAAACCCAATATTTGAGTCATACAATTTCTACAGATGCCATCTTTATTATTTATTAGTTTTATATCTGTTTTCTTATATACTGAAAACGAAAAAATAGGCTTGCAGGTTTCAAGAATTCTGCAGCTATTTTCAAACCAGTTCCCAGCATCTCTTTACTGGTTAAATGTTTATATAGATTTAAAATTTTCTCATCCAGGTAGCTTCTAAAGTAATCCCGAAAATAGAGAATCCATAGTCCAATTAAAATTGTCTTTATTGAACATGATGGTTTCAAATTTTCATAACATCTCTTGTCTCACTTAAATCTCAGAACACACACTGTTTTTCTCTTCACAATTTAGGAGAATAACGTGAAGTAAGTCTGGTAGCAGTGCATCCCAAATTAACTGCTAATTGAAATATTGTCAGTTAAGATTTATTATCTTCTCTGTGGGAGAAAAAGAGGCATAGGAATTTACAGCCTTAGAAACTGAATGGAGGGTTGCCACGGATTATAGTTTGCTCAAAGGCAGTGAGTATCTTATACAGATTATTTAGTGTTATCTAGACTTCACCACACAGCTTTTAGCTCTTTAAAGACTTCAAAGGTACACTTTAATTTTATTTCGATTGTTTTGAATGTTCATTAACCTTTGTTTTTGTGCATTGTTGTTAGGTGTCCCCAAATCTAGTGCAATAAATAGTGATCCTACTAACAAGTTTGTACCCAGTCCTATCCTGTGCCATACTCAATATCTCTGACACACTTGTACCCATTACCATTACTGCAATAACTATATAAATCCATCTCCTTGAATGTCTTTCACCCTTGAATACTTCTACCCTTCCAAGAATGGTATTCCTGTGCAAGGAATATCGTCTCCCAGCAACATGCCCAAAGCTTTGTGGGATGAAGATTGGTGAGACTAAGCTTTGTCATCTTTACCTATAAGAAGTACACTAAGACATATCTTTCTTTTGGTATTTCATGGGAAAATCAGTACTCTTCTCTAACACCATATATCAAGAGTATTAATTATTCTTCTTCTGTCATCCTTATTCATTGCCCAACTTTCAGGTGCATAGCAAGTAATTGAAAAGACCATGGACTGAACAAGTGGCACCTTAATCTTCAGACAGACACCAATAATTTGGAAAGGTTCATGACAGCAGACTTGCCTAATGCAATGTCTCCTGTACTATTGGTAACAAGGGTGTTGATTGCGGAGGTAAACAAGATGAAATCATTGCCAACTTCAGTCTTTTCTCTAACGCGTTGTTGCTTAACAGTCCTATGGTAAGAATTTTTATCTTCTTGATGTTGAGATGTAATTTATTGAAGGTTGTAGTCAGTCTTTGATCTTCTGTAGCAAGAGTTCAAAGTCCCTTTCACTTCAGCAAGCAAGATTGTGTCATCTGCATAACACAGACACTGATGAGTGTTCCTCCAATCCTGATTCCATGTGTTTTTTCATTGGTTTTCTCAGCATACAGATTCAATTGGTTTGGAGAAAAGATAATACACTGACACACATGTTTCCTGATTTTAAACCATGTAGTGTTCTTTTGATCTATTCAGACAATAGCTTCTTTGTACAGGTACGAGATTTGCATAAGCATAATTAAATGTTCTGGATTCCTGTTCTTCCCAGTCTTTGCCATAATTTGCCATGATCCCCTCAGTCAAATGCCTTTGCAGAATCAATATATACATATATACTCTTCTTGTATTCTCTGTTTCCAGCCAGAATCCATCTGATATCAGCAATGATATTCTGGTACCATGAATTTTAAACCCAGCTTGAACATCTGGTAGTTATCTCAATGTACTGTGTTCAAGTTGTTTTTGGATGATCTTGAGCAATATTTTGCTTGTGCATGATATTGATGATACTGTTCAATAATTTACACATTTTGTTGGAACAAATATGGATCTCTTCCATATTTGTCAACCAAGTAATTGTCCTCCAAATTTCCTGGCATAAACTGGTGAGCACATCAAGAGCAGCATCTTAATTAAAACAAGTCAATTTATATCCCATAGATTCTTGAGGACCTTATTTTTTGCCAATGATGACTCTAATGTATATTGAACTTCTTTCTTCACACAGATAGTTTTGTAGAGAGTTCTTATTTAAAATCTACTCCTGCTAGTTCTTACTATTACATAGGATATGCTGTTATGACATCTACTAAAATACTTGGAAGTCAACCTCTCTCTGAAGCCACTTCAGCCTAATATGTTGAATTATTTATCATCATCAGAGCTTGTAAAATTGCTTCAGGAAAATTTCTTTAATGTTTTTATAAGAAGTAAAAATTATTTGGGATTTACTAGATGAAGTCACTCAAGAAGGGCTAGTCATATAATCTCCCAAATTCACAAATAGTACTCTTCACATTGTAGGTCTGTGTTAACGATTTTGAAATATATTCAGCTGGTTCACCCAAGTGGTGAGGCGAAGTTATGTTGCTAACCTAAGATGTACACAATTTAACTAATCCTATATGAATGGTTTTAGAAGAGGTACCAGGAATATCATTGCTGTTGTCCGATGGATCCTGGCTGAAAGCAAAGAATACCAGAAAAATATTTGTGCTTTATTGCCTAGGCAAAGGCATTTGATTGTGCAGACCATAACAAACTATGGCTAGCATTAAGAATAAAGGGAATCACAGAACTTGATTGTGCTCTTGTGAAACCTATGTCTAAACCAAGAAGTTATTGTCTGAACAGAGCAAGGGGAAGTTGTTGTTGTCGTTGATTGCCTTCAAATTGAGGACGACTCATAGTGACCCTATGAACAGAAGGCCTGAAGCCCTTCTACAATTATCAATATTTATCAAAGTTTATAGTTTCTGGAGGCATGTTATTTAAGAAGTGGATGCCACTCTTGCTTCCAACTCTGTCATAGAATGTTATGTTTTTAACGAACCATTGAGGAACCTGCAATGTATAGCGACCCTGTGTATAGCAGCTCTGAACCCTTGCCTGTCCTGAGAAAGTCTCACTAACCGAGATACACCAATCCCCATCGCCCCAGTTACTGTATCAATCCATCTCATCCGGGATCTCCCTCTCCTGTGCTGTCTGTTTGCCCTTCCTAAAATGATGTCCTTCTCCAAGGACTGATCTCTCCTGGCCATGTGTCCAAAGTAAGTATGTTGGAGCTTCAAAATCCTAACCTCCAAGGAAAGACTTTATTTCACCCTCTGCAAGAAAGACTTGTTCGTTTTCTTGGCAGTCCATGGTATGTTCAAGACTCTTCTCCAGCACAACAAGTTGTCACTGTCCAGCTCTCTAATGCATGTTGTTGTTGTTGTTGTTGTTGTTGTTGTTAAATGCCATCGAATCGTAAGCGACTCATAGCGACCCTCTCAATGAAAGACCTGAACACTTGTATAACTTTCTTTGTTTCTTCACAGATATAGGGTTTCCAGAAACAAGCTATTTTGGAAGTGGATGCTACTCCTGCTTCCAAGCTTGTTTTAATCAGGGGGCGTCACCAAACACTGTCCACTGTGGGACCAGTATTACATTTGGCACATCAGGGTCCAGTGCTCAGCATCACAGCAACGACGAGTTACTTCTGTACAGCAAATTGACAGACCAGTGCTAAACATACCATGCCTAGTTATATGTCTTTTAAACCGTTCTTTCCTTCACCTGTTCCAATGTAGTGTTCATTATCTATCCACTCTTTTCTTTCTTCCCCCCTAGAACAAGGAAGTGTCTTTTATTCAGAAAAGTGTGATGTTATTATTGTTGTTATGTGCCATCAAGTCAGCTAAGAATCACAGCAACTCTATGCACAATTGCTCTGAACCCTGTTCTATCCTGAGCCAATCTCACTGTCTTTGTTACATTACCTTATTAACTTAGTTATTGTGCCAATCCATCTCATCCTGGATCTTCCTGTCCTGTGCTGTCCCTCTCTCTACTCTTCGAAGCATGATATTCTTCTCCAAGGACTAGTCCTTCCTGGCTACATAACCAGAGTATGGGAGATGGAATCTCAAAATCCTTGCTTTTAAGGAGTACCTTACTTTTTCCATCTTCAGGCATTTCACTGTGTGGAAAACAGTAAACTGTGGCTGACTCTGAGAAGAATGGGAATCCCAGAATATTTGACTGTGCTTATGCAAAACCTATACTTGGACAAGAGGCAGTCATCAGAACAGAGCAAGGAGGTGGTACACCGTTCAAAATCTGGAAGGCTGTATGCCAGGGATGCATTCTGTCTCCATTTTTCAAATTACATGCAGAACAGATCATCCGGGAGGATGGGATGTATGAGGAAGAATGTGGCATCAAGATTGGAGGAAGATTCATCAACAACCTGCATTATGCAGATGATACAACCCTACTTGCTGAAACTGAGGAGGCTTTGAACTGTTTCCTGCAGAAGATCAAGGACTGCAGCCTTCAATAAAGATTGATGCTCAACATCAAGAAAGAAAGATTCTCACCACTAGGTTGATAGAAAGCATCATGATGGATGAAGAGATTGAGATTGTTAACAACTTTAGTTTGCTTAGCTTCACAATCAACACTCTTGGTACCAGCAGCCAGGAAATCAAGAGACGAATTGCGTTAGGAAAGTTGACTGTCAGTGACCTCCCCAGAGTATTGAAAAGCAACAACAACATCAGCCTGGAGACTAAGGTGTGCCTGATCCAAGCCATATTCTTTGCAATTCCTTGCTTTGTGTCAGAAAGTTGGACAATGACTAGGGATAACAGGAAGAGAATTGATGCCTTTGAGTTGTGATGGTAGAAAAGAGTGTTGAATATACCATGGACTGTCAGGAGAACAAACAGTTTTGTCCTAGAGAGGGTGAAGCCAGGCTGCCCTTGGAGGCAAGGATTCTGAGGTTTCATCTGACATACTTTGGGTTTGATGCAAGGAGGGACCAATTCTTAGAGAGAGGCATCACGCTTGGCAGGGAGGAAGGACAGAGAAAGAAAGGAAGACCATCTCTCGGATTGATCCATGAGATGGTTTGATACAGTGACTGGTATATTGAGGGTAGGAGTGTCAGAGACAGTAAAGCTGGCACAGGATAGAGCAGGTTTCAGGGCTATTGTACATAGGGTCACTATGCAAGTGACTTGATGGCACATAACAGCAACAACAAAATTGTATTCAGATATGAAATTTAACACTTCAGAACATAAATACCTACACGGTGGGCAGGAGAGAACAGGAAAAGAGTGGACAGAACATGAACATTGCACTGGAATAAACAAGGGGGGGAAACTGTCTAAAAGAAATGCATGAAAACCATCTGGAAAAATAAGTGCATTGCAAAGTGGTCTGCGGGGTGGGGAGTGAGAAGGAGGGAAGAGAATGTACAACAATGAATGAATGAAAACTCAAACTTCTCTACATTTTTATTAAAATCATAATTAAATATTATTTTTAAAAATACAGGAAAAGGAATCTTTTAAAAGAAAATATTTTTTGTAATCATGTTCTGGACTATATATTTCATATTGAAGGAGTTTAGAGTAATAATACAAACCAGATGATAAATGTGCTTGAACTAAAATTATAATAGCAAGATTTTTATGTTTTCCTCATATAATAACACAAGAAATATAACTCTCTGATTCTCATCTTCTTTACCAACTAATGGTTTTGATGTTCTTTTGCTGAGGAAAAAAATAATGCTAATATTGAACCAGGACTTAAATATACTGTGTTCAATAAATGATGAGAATTAATGTTATAAGTTATTTAACCAAATGGCATTAGTGAGTTTCTAAGTCTTTCATTATTTTTCTGTGCTGTTAAGTCTGTTCTGGTTCATTCTCACTGCAGGACAGAGTAGAATTTCCTCACATGGTTCTCTATGGCTGTGATTTAAAAGAGAAGAAAAGAACAGTGCCTCTTCTGAAAATATTGGAATAAATATTCCTAAGAATTCTGAGCATTTAAAGGTGATGAAGTTAAGTTCTTGTTTAAGATTAAGAGTTTAAATTCTTAAAATCTAAATGATAAGAGTATTATTAACTACATGAATGAACACAGGCCAATATTAGTCCTTATGTTTGCTATTATGCTACTATCTGTTGAAACTGAACATTTCTTCCGTAATTCTAGAGGAGTATAAAGAAGAACTGGACACATATAGATAACTGTGTTAAATAAGATGATTTACTCTAAATGCAAAAATTTAAAAATATAATTGAACAATAAAAGCACACCAGAGTATTTTACATGTCAATAATTTTTAAAAGGTTTATATGAAAAGGTAATATATAAAATAAATTTTGCTTATAAGATCAAACAGATTTTTTTAAATTTGAATATTATTTGTACCTTTTTTGGCAACAAACTTATATATTCTTCTATCTTTACAGCTGCACATGGTAAGTTTAAAGAGTTTCAATTAAACTGTATGATTGTGTATATGTACTTAATTGTATTATCTCTTTAACTTCCGATATCTTTCCTTTGCTTTGGTTTCTTGGCACTCTAGCACAGTATTCATCTTCTGACATCCATCATTGCCTTTTCTTCAACTTCTGTCTTTGTAATGACCTTTTGCAGTATTCATGGTAATATTCTTAATATCTTCCCACAGCTCATCTCGTCTTCATTTGTTAGTGTTCAAAGCCTCAAAACTGTTCCTGAGATGGTTCTTAAATTCAAGTGGAATAGATTCAAGGTCAAATTTAGTTTCTTGTGAATTTGATTTCATTTTCTTTAGTTTCAGTTTCAACTTGCATATGAATACTTGATGTTATGTTCCATAATCAGCACCTGGCCTTGTTTTCACAGCTGATACTGAGCTTCTGCAAACATTCTTTCCTCAGATCTTATCAGTCTGATTCATTTGGAGACCATCACGTGAGGTCTATACATATAGTAATTGTGTTTTTTGATAAAAATTTTTTGCAATGAATAATTAATGTTACAAAATTTAATAATTTTATTGCCAGTTTTCTCAATTCCACAATCAATGTTCTTTGCAACAACAGTCAGGAAATCAAGATGAATTGCATTAGAACAATGACTTGTCAGGGATTTTTCCAAGTGCTGAAGAGCAACAATAGTCTAGAGACTAAGGTGTGCCCAACCCAGGCCATGGTCTTTGTAATTTTTTACTATGCATTAGAGAACTGGATAATGATTAAAGATGACAGAAGAAGTACCAACTACTTTAAGTTGAAGTGCTGGAGAAGAGTATTGAATATATTATGGACTTCCAAGAGAATAAACAAGTCTGTGCTGAAGAGGGTGAAACCCAGTTGCTCCTTGGAGGCAAGAACTCTGAGGTCTGTTTCATATATTTTAAACAAGTGACCCAAAGGTACTCATCCTTGAAGAAGGACAATATACTTGGAAGGGTGGGGAGGCAGCACAGGAGAGAAAAAAAATGCAGATGAGATAGACTGACACAGTAACTGAGGTAATGGGAGTAGGAGTGCCAATGACAGTGAGACTGGCTTAGGTTAGGGCAGGATTCAGGGCTATTGTTGTTCATAGAGTCACTGAGTTGCAGTTGACGTGATGGCACATAAAAACAACAACAACAACAGTAGTATTATAATGTTCATTTAAATAAAATATTGAGAATATTAATTATTTATTATATGTTTCCAATATATGTGTATTCCTTGCATTTATGAAACCTTGTTGTTGTATTGTTAAGTGCTGTTGAGTCGTAGACGACTCATATTGACCCTATGAATGAAAGGCCTGAGCACTGTTCATACATAGAGTTTTCGGAGACAAGCCAATTTGGAAGTGGATGCCTCTTGACACTACTAAAACTTAATCTAGTATTTTATGAAAGCATTGTTTCTTTGTGTTACATGAATTCCATTGTGTGAATATACCACAATTTCTGAATCAATTTATTTGTTGATGGGTATTGGGCTGTTTTCATTTTGTGCGATTGTGAATAATGCTGCTATGAACGTAGGTGTGCATATGTCTATTTATGTCTTAGTTCTGATTTCCTTTGAAGATATTCCTAACAGTGGAATAACTGTGGCATTTTTGAGTAAATGCCAAACTGCCCTCCACAGCAATTGTGCCATTTCACACTAGCACCAGAAGTACATGAGAGTTCCAAAATACAAGACACTAGAGAGTATTATGCTGCATAAAACAATGCAGATGCATAAGGGCAAATAATACATAAAAGTACTGTTGTAAAAATGGGAAAACCAAGCAAGATATGTATACATGCTCAAAAGAGGAAGGTGAAGGAAAGAAGGAGGATACAGAAGGGAAAGCAGAGCAGAGGAAATCACTAGGACAGCAGAAGTTAGTAGGCAGAGGGGGAATTGAAGGAATAGGAAAATTCCATGAAGACTTGAGGAGAAGGGATGAGAATAGGCATAGATCAATAGTAATTATATAAAATATATAACACATAAATGTATAAAACACAATGCATATAAATGTAAGTAAAACAATAAATAATTCATCTATACATGTATACATAATAACAACTATAATACATCTATACATAATAACAATGACAACATAGAGAGAGCTACATTGGCCTAGTGGACAGAAAGTTGTGCTACCAAGCCCAAGGTGGGGTATTTTAATCTGCGGCCCTCGGGCCAGGTTCAAATTGTTTTCCTGTCAAATATTCTTCTAGGTGGTACAGCAGTGGTCTGTGCATTGCTGTACAGAGGTAACTCGGGGTTGCTGTGGTGCTGAACACTGTGACACTGATGTGTCAAATGTGATAATGGTTACCCATGGTGGACAGTGTTGGCTAGAGCTTCCCAATTAAAACAAGCCTGAAAGCAGGAGTGGCATCCATTTCCGAAATGGCTTGCCTCCAGAAAGTGCTCAGGCCTTTCATTCATAGGTCTGCTATGAGTCGTCTACGACTCAATGGCACCTAATAACAACAACAACAACCTATATAATCTACAGATAACTTTTAGCCACCAACCTGTAGCATATCTAAAAGCTTGTGTTATTCACTAAGAACAGTTGAGTTCTTTTTGTTATTATTGTTGTTAAGTGCCGTCAAGTTGAGCATAACTCATATCAACCCTGTGAACAAAATATCTGAGCCTTGTGCTATACTGTGCCATCCTCACACTTCCTGAGCCCACTGTAGGAGTCAAAGCATCAATCCATGTGGGTGAGGGTCTTCTTCTCCTTTGTCCACCCTATACCCTTCTGGGCATTATGACCAAAGTACATGAGGTGAAGCCTTGTCATTCTTGCCTCCAAAGAGCATTCTGATTTTCTTTTAAACCGTCAATGGGATTTTGGTCGTCCTCTCTAACATGACAGCTCAAAGGCATCAAATCTTCTATTATCCTTATTCACTGTCCAGCTCTCAGATGCATAGCAAGTGACAGAAAGACTATGGCCAGAATCAGACATATTGTTTGAAAATAGGAGCTTGGTAATAGAAATAAAGCTGAAATAAAATGATTATATTTTGTATTTACAATGATGTATTCATTGTCAATACTTTTTAAAAAGACTTTATAGGTGGATCTCACTTAATGGGCTACATAGGATCTTTCTGACATTAGTAGAAGAAATCAACCAGGGGCGTATTGTGTGTCAGACCATCAATTACTCATATGCAAGTTCAAATTGAGGTCAAAGAAAATGAAAATAAGTCCACAGAAACCAAGATATGATCTTAAATCAGTTCCATCTGAATTTCAAGAACATCTTAGGAATAGATTTGAGGCGTTGAACACCAATGTTTGAAGACCAGATTAGTTATGGGATGATAACAAGGATATCATCCATGAAGAAAGTAAAAGGTCATTATAAAAACAGGCGAAAGCAAAAAATGAAACACATGTCAGAAGGGACTCTAAAAATTGCACTGGAGCATCAAGAAGCCAAAACAGAAGGAAAATATGCCAAAGTAAAAGAGCTGAACAGAAGAATTCAAAGGGCGGCTCAGGAGGACAAAGCAAAGAAGAGTTGAATAATATTTTAAAATTATACGGACTTCAGATTCCTCTTCAGAATAATGCGGCTCTTAACATATATCTCATTGGATTACTACGTCAGATTAAGTATAGTTTATAAAAGAAGAACAATAATAGTACTTTGGATAGAATAGCCAAACCAAATCCACTACTGTCAAGTCAATGTAAACTCCTGTAGGCTTTTCATCAGATTTCCATATATGGATTCAAACCACTAACCTTGAGTGAGTAGCTCAACACATTATACAAGAGGCAAATAGAACTCCTTTGTAGTATATTAAGGATTGTAATTTTTCTTTTTCTTCACTTCTTGAAAGACTACATATAGACTCAACTGAATTCCACCTGACTGCCATCTTGTTTTTAGTAAGTAAATCTTTCTGGTAGAGCTCTAGTGGCATTGTAAGGAACTTTAATATCAATTCAAAGGCACACAGTTCAAATCCACCAGCTGCTCTTAGGGAAAAATATGGGCAATTTCCCCTTTAAAAATTTTTTTCTCTGAAAATCTGCTGGAGGGTCAGCTATGTGTTGGTGCAGGGTTGATGGTACCTAAAAACAACAATAAATCTTTCTGTCAAGAAAGATTTGTTCCTCCATGCAGCTACTGGATTCCAATTACTGACCTTTTTCTTAGAATACAGACACATTAGCTTCTATGTCACTTCTTCTTTGATAGATCATAGCATTTTAAATTTTTTTGTTTTGTTTAAAAAATAAGCTCAACTAACATCGTAGAGAGGATTAAACCAGGCTACTCCTTGGAGGCAAGGATTCTGGGGCTTCGTCTGACATACTTTGGACATGTTGTGAGGAGAGACAGGTCCTTGGAAAGGGACATCATGCTTGGGAGGGTGGAGGGACAGCGCAGGAAGGGAAGACCCTCTATGAGGTGGATTGAATCAGTGACTGGGGTAATCGGGATGGGTGTGTCAGAGACAGTATGATTGGCACAGGATAGAGCAGAGTTTAGGGCTGTTGTACATAGGGTCGCTATGAGTCTCAAACGACTCGATGGCATATAACAACAACAGAAATATTATTTAAAATTCCTTTGTTAAGTTTCTAGGTTTAAACTTACAGAATAATAAAACAAATTATTGACAACACAGTACAGTGCTGCTTTTAAGCAGGCAGTAAGTTTACTCTGCCTAGTTCACAAGTGCACAGAAGTACCTGCAATGCAGAATTTGGAGTTAACAAATATATGTGTTAACATGCAAAATTGCTTTCTCATACCCGGGATTGACTATTAAAACAAAAGAAAGGAATAAACAAAACTCTAGTATATCAAAGTAATTGGAAAGAGTAACAGGAATGCTGTAAGCATGATTGTGTTATCCACTTTCAACTTCTTACACCATTGATCTAAGTATGGAATCTTTCAGTGATTTCATTGAACAATCTGCATTTGGCTGAGCTCTGAACCAGACAAGCCAGAGCTGTAGTTCACTCATTTCTGATATGATTAAGTGTAAACATGGTTTCCCCTTCTCTGCATGCCCTTCAAAAACACATGCATTAGGCTTTCCCTGGCTTCATCTCAAATTAAATGTGACAACTACAAAATAGCTATTTTCACTTTACTGTAACCTTAGATTACTAAATGAACAAAATCACCTTATAATCAACTTCCCAAAGAACAGCTTGCCAAATCGTATTGTTTTACTACTCTTTACCTTAAAAGAGGCACATTTTTTTTCTTTATCCCTACAATCCCATCATTAATCATTTATATTTTGGTTCATTATTATGTTATTGACTATGTTCCTGGCCTATCTAAAAGATTAACTAAGCCCAGCACTACCTTTCCCTAGTCCAAACGTAACATTACAAAAATAGTGACACAAATATCGTAGAATATCATCAGACCGCTCCTTATGGCTCTTCTGGAACATAGGGCCAAGTTGTGCTATGCTTAATTCACCATTATAACATCTTGACCAATTTCTCTTACCCTGTACTCTTGTATTCATTCTTTCTATTATTTGGCTTTGTAAAAATCATTTCTAATTACACAGTGAATATTTTTCCAGATAATAGTCCACATTCTGAAGGGAGTCTAGGATTGAAATACTGTTATCGTTGTTGATTGCTGTTGAGTTGAGCACGATTCACAGTGACCCTATGAACAAAAGACCAGAAGCCTTTCTTTAACTATTGTTGTTTCTCAAAGCTCATTAGAGGTTCCAGAGACGTGTTTAGGAAGCGGATGCCTCTTCTTCTTTCAAACGTGTTTAATCTGAGAACTCCACCAAACAGTGTCTACCATGGGTAACAGCTATGCCATTTGACATCTCAGTGGCACAAGGTTCAGCATTATGGCAACCCAAGGTTACCTCACTCAGTACAGCATATTGACGGAAGAGTGCTGTACTACTTAAGGGAATGTTCCTCTAAAAGATAATAGTAACTGACTTTAAATACAAAGGCCCTGCCCAATGTCTTGTTGACTCTAAACAGAGGGTTAAATAAAAAAAAAAAATCCAAAATATTAGGTTGTTGTAGTTACATGTCATTGAGTTGCCTGCATGATGCATCCCTGCCACACTCCTGTCCTGATTTTGAACCATGTAGTGTCTCTTTGCTTTGTTCTGAGGACCACTTCTGATCCTAGTTTTCACATAAGCACAATCAAGTGTTTTGAGATTCCCATTCTCCTCAAGGTTAGCCACAATTTGCTGTGATCCACAGTTAAATGCCTTTCCATAGTCAATGAAACACAGATAGACATTCTTCTGGTACTCTCTATCATTTTTAATGTACATTATAAAATCCGAAGAGTTCTGGTGGCTCAGTGGTAAGGATTTGTGCTGCCAACCCAAAGGTAAATGGTTCAAATCTACCAGGGTCTCTGAGAGAAAAAGAAGGGCAATTTCCTCCTGAGATATTTGCTACCTCTGAAACTCTGCTGAAGTGTGATATGATTTGGTTCTGAGTTGATGACACAATAATACAATAAAACAATAATATAATCTGAATTTACAAAAGTCCATTTTACTCCTTACAATAAAGTCTTTATATTAAAAAGGAACTCTCATAGTTTAATGAGTAAAAAATTGTCCTGTGAGCCCAAAGGCAGGTAATCAAAATCTACCACCTGTTCCAAGGGAGAGAGATGAACAATCTTCTCTTATATGATTTACTGCCTCTGAAAACCTGCTGAAGGATCAGCTATGGTCAGTTCTGACTCCACAGGAATGGCTCTGCCTGGTTGTTTTTGTTGCCCCAATTTCTTATGCAAATTCCTATGTTCTTAATATATTAACATGCAAAAAGAAATTTTATAATATACAAAGTGCTAGTGATTATTACTTTTAATACCAGAATTAATCAATTAGTATCAAGAGTCTTTGTATGTACATGTGTTCAGTAGACTGAGCAAAGGAGCAGCTCCATGAGATCAGGCTTTTAGCTATGCAGATCACCAAAGAGACTATATTAGTAAAGTACTGAGGAAGCAAGTCACAAATATTTATTTGTGTTTTAAGAATAACATTTTATATTTTCTTAAAATTTTAAACAATGAGTTAGTTTATTAATCTCTGGTAACCCTGTGGTAAGGAATTGCTCTCCCAACCAAAATGCACATGGTTTGAATCCATCCTGCTCTGCAGGTCAAAGTGGTCAATCTCCTCCCTTACGTTTTACTGCCTCTGGAAAAAACCTCCAGAAGATCAGCTATTAGTATCAACGTGACGGCAAATAAAAACAACAACATACACCACAAGTAGGTAATAAAATATTTTTGAAAGAAAAAAAATGTCAAAAAATAAAAAGTAATTCATAACTGTTTACAGTTCTAGACTTCTTGATTGCTATAAGGTTGGGTTCAACTTGTTATACTGTGTGTGTAACACAGTAAAATGTTTCCCAGTTTTGTGCCATCTTCAGGATCAATGGCATGCTCAAGTCCATTGCTGTGGCAACTTTATATTTTCAATGACCTTGTAGAACATTGTGTTGTGATCTACAGGACTTTCAATTACTAATTTTTGCAAGTAGATTGCAATTCCTCCCTTCTTAATCTATCTTGATTTTGGCATTCTGCTGAAAACTTGCCAACAAGGGTGACCCAGTTAGTATTTCAAATACTGGTGGCATAACTTCCAGCATCATGACAATACTCAATTCATCACAGTGCAACAAACTGATGGATGGGTGATGATATCACAGAGATATGTACCAGAAAATGACTCTGGAATTAGTAAAGTATTAGGTAAATAAAACTCTATTCCAGAAGGTCATTTATAATGTTACAGAAGTCAAGGACTGTAGTCTTCAGTATGGATTGAAGTTCAACATTAAGAAAGCAAATGTTCTCACTCCTGGGCCAATTGGCAGCATCATGATAGATGGAGAAGAGATTGTGGTTGTTAAAAATTACAGCTTGCTCTGCTCCACAATTAACACTCTTGGCACCAGCAGTCAGACAATCAAAGACGAGTTGCACTGTAAAAGTCTGCTGTCAGAGACCTTTCTAGAGAACTGAGAAGCAATGTTATTAGTCTAGAGAGTAAGATGCACCTGATATAGGTTATGGTCTTCACAATTACTTGCACGCAGAAGAGAGCTGGACAATAAGTAAGGATGACAAAAGAAGAATTGGTGCCTCTGAGTTATAGAGCTGGAGAAGAGTCTTGAATATGCCATGGACTGCCAAGAAAACAAATAAGTCTATCTTGGAGGGAGTGAAAACAAGTTTCTCCTTAGAGGCTAGGATTTTGAAGCTCTGTCTCACATACTTTGGGCAAGTAGCCAGAAGTGATCCTTGGAGAAGGACATCATACTTGGAAAGGTGGAGGGACAGCACAAGAAAGGAAGGCTTCGGATGAGATGAATTGATACAGTAACTGGGGCAATGGGGTTAGGTGTGTTGGAGTCAATGAGACTGGCTCAGGATAGGGCAGGCTTCAGACTGTTGTGCACAGGGTAGCTATGAGTCACAGGCAAATCAATGGCACATAACTACAACAATCCACATTTAAATCATCCACATCTATTTTATATGTTATTAATAGCTAGTAACAAAATGCTGGTCTGTGTTGTTAGATCAGCTATGACTAATAGAAACCATATAAAAAACAGAGCAGATCAGAATCTTACCCTGTCCTGAGCCATAGATACAATCACTGGCATGCACAAGATCAGTGTTGCTGTCATTGTGTCAATCCATCTCATTGAGGGTCTTTCTCTGTTTTGCTGATTGCTCACATTTCCAAAGTGATATTTGTTTTACAAACATGCCCAGAATTTGTGAGACTAAGTTCACCATCCTTGCCTCTAAGGAGTACCCTAGTTACACTTCTTCAAATACGAATTAACTAATTAATTTATTTACAAATTCAAAGTTAGTAACTATTTCCACCCTGAAAAAATCTATTTTGTGTTTTAAAAAATATTATTTATTAATTGCTATGCATCAGAGAGTTGGACAATGATTAAGGATGATAGAAGGAGAATCGATGCCTTTGAGCTGTGGTGCTGGAGAAGAGTATTGAATGTACCATGAACTGCCAAGAAAACAAACAGGTTCAACCTCGGGAGGCTTAAACTGGCTGCTCCTTGGAGGCAAGCATTCTGGAGCTTCGTCTGACATACTTTGGACATGTTGTAAGGAGAGACTGGTCCTTGGAGAAGGATATCATGCTTGGGAGAGTGGAGGGACAGCGCAGGAGAGGAAAACCCTCTATGAGGTGGATTGATTCAATGGCTGGGGTACAGGATGGGTGTGTCAGAGACAGCGAGATTGGCAGAGCATAGAGCAGAATTTAGGTCTGTTGTACATAGGTTCGCTATGAGTCACAAGCGACTTGATGGCACATAACAACGAAACTATAACAAAATATTGATATTCTTTGATTTACATATGCTGCTTGTATTTTTATAGTATTTCTCTCTCTCTCTCTCTCTCTCTCACACACACACACACACACACACACACACACACATTGCTATTGAATCAGAGCCAACAGACTCATAACTGACCCTTAATCATTTTCAAAGGCTGTAAATCACGCTGGAGAAGACTGACCATCTTTCTCCTGCAAAGCAATTGGCAGGCAGGTTGAGTCACCTGCTTTTAGGCTAGCAGTGCAATTCCTTATCTACTACGCTACCAGATTTCTCTATACAGTTCATAAAGGAAGAAAACTGATATTCAAGTTAAACCTATGTTAAATTATTTCTTTAATCCCAAATGGTTCTTTATACTTACAGTGTATTCCATAGTTGCCTTATTCCCTATTTCTGCTTCTCTAATTTTTAAGTCAGGAAACTCTATGAACTTTGATAAATATCGATAGTTGTAGAGGGGCCTCAGGCCTTTTGTTCATAGGGTCGCTATGAGTAGTGCCTGACTTGAAGGCAATCAACAACAACAACAAGTAGTATATACTTGAATATTTCACACTCATAAATATATGCACATACTCACATCACAGATATTGTTCATGTGGCAACAACTTTGGAATGGTCAACATTTCCATACTAAGAAAGGGAACATCTGCTTTGAATAAGAACCAAATGATTATACACAAAAAGCAGATCATGAGGAGATAACAAAGCAAGTGAAAATTGTCCATTAAAATATAAAAATGAAAGAGACATAGGTAGGTTTCACCTGTGAAACCTAATTTCACTTGAAATTGAAACTTAAAATTTGATTCTATCTGTATTTCCTTCCAATGACTCCAATACAATTTATATATATTTGCTATCTTAATGTTCAGTATTTAAAAATATCCCTCTTACATTTGCATACATAATACTGGAGGAAAATTAATGTCATTATTTAACTTTGCATTTCTGCACATATTTGTTGAATTTTTAAAATTAATTCAATGAAATGCAGATGAAAACTGAGTATATTTATTAAACTTTGAAAGGAGAGCTTTAAGCAGAGAATTATCTATTTACATAGGAAATAGAAGAGTCACCTTGACAGACTTTATTAGAAAAAAATTAAATAACTGGGATAATTCTTAACATGCTTAAGAAAATGATTAAAACTCAAAATCAGCTTTACTTTATTATGACTTCACACAAAATATGAATTAAAAGAACAAGCTCATCAATAAGTCCAAAACAGATAGGGATGTTATAATTATGCTAATTTTGAGGAAATCTGTCAGAGTAAAGAATAGGCAGCAAATTATAATAGGAAGAATTAGTTCAGTTAACTCCACTCACACTAAACTTAAGAGTTATTTGAAAGTGTTATTGCTGTCTTCATAATGCAAACTAAGTTAAAAGAGATTGGTTGACTCTAAAAATAAACATACTATAAAACTGTCTCGCCGAAATTGTCAAAAGCAATATGCAGAGACTGATGAGCATTCTTCTATGAAAATTTTAATGAGCCTTCTTCTCTCTTGATTTAGTCCAACTATCATTTATTTTTTAAGTAGTAAGTAATATCCTTTTTTCTGGGATAATAGTCTTTTGATTGATTCTGCCAAAATATAGACTAACAAATAGTAACACTAATCTAGAAGCTGATGATGAGCTAAATTTGCAGTCAGCTAAAAACAGGAAATGGTAAAGTGAAGGACAGTGTGAATTGAGTTTTATCATGTAAGATACTTATTATTTGGATGAAGGGGCTCTAGTATGGAATTGTACTGCTAACCCTAAGGCCACATTTCACCATACTTGCACAGTTCTTCATGCATCCAGGGAGAACAAGGGACAATTATCTCCTGTGATATTTGCAACCTGAGAAACCCAATGAAAGGCACACCATGGGTGGGTTCCTACTAAATGACAATAAGTTTGAGGGTTTGATTACATGGATGATCAAAGAGGAATTCTTCCTCATTCACTAAGTCAAATTGTTTTGCACTTACAGGGAGAAATAAGAGCAATCTCCTCCAGTGTGCTGTACACCGTCTGAAAAGCCAATGGAGGGTCAGCTATGAGTTAGGTACAAAGGCACACAGCAACAACTTTTAAGTTCAAGGTTTTTCCCCCTGATACTTATTTTTTTCCCCTTGGAATTATAGACTACAAAAGACTCTTTTAAAAGTCTATTGATCACAAACATAGAAGTGTGAAATTAAAGAACTACTCAGAATCAGGAAAGGAGAAGAGCATCAAGGATGCATTCTGTCTCCATAACTTTTAAATCTATGCGTGGAACAGATCATTCAGGAGACTTGTTTTTATGAAGAGGAATGTGGCATCAAAATTGGAGGAAGACCCATCAACCACTTGTATTATGCAGATGGCACAACCTTGATTGCTGAAACTGAGGAGGACCTGAAGCATCTGCTGCAGAAAGTTGAGGACTATAGCCTTCAATGTGGATTGAAGCTCAACATCAAGAAACAAAGATTCTCACCACTAGGTAGCATTATAGTGGCATTATGATAGATGGAGAAGAGATTGAGATTGTCAACAATTTCAGCTTGCTTGGATCCACAATCAACACTTTTGGAACTGGCAAGAATCAAAAGACAAACTGGATTAGAAACATCTGCTTTCAGGACCTCTCGAGAATACTGAGAATCAACGATGTTAGTCTAGAGACTAAGGTGCACCTGATCCAGCCCATCATCTTCACAAGTACCTGCTATGTGTCAGAAAGCTGGACAATAAATAAGGATGACAGAAGAATTGGCGCCTTTGAGTTATGGTGCTGGAAAAGTGTATGGAACATACTGTGAACTATCAAGAGAACAAATAAGTTTATTGTGGAGAGGGTGAAATCAACATGTTCTCTGGAGGCAGGGATTTTGAAGCTCTATCTCACATACCTTGGCCAAGCTGTAGGGAGTACTCCTTCAAGAAGGACATCATGTTTGGAAGGGTGGAAAGACAACATAGGAAAGAAAGACCCTGGATGAGAAGGGTCCAGGAACATCTCATTCTAGTAGGAAGCCTTAGCCAGAAGGCATCTGTGGGCCAGCAATTCTAACTTCACTAGCAAGTAATCAGAGATAACCTATACCAGGAAGCATCCTTCCAGAGGCACTCAGTTCTCTTTGTGCTTCCATGTTGGCTGGAACTGGTGTTTAAAATCTAGTGCCACTTCTCTCTTGCTGCTTACTGTCATATGCAGTATTTTAACTATTATAGTTCTCCTCACTTCTTTATGAGTGGGTAACGTTCAAGTTGGTGAGGATCTAACTCAGACACTTCTTTGGGTAGACCGTACCCCTACTTACAGAAACCCCGTGACAATTACTAATATAAAAGACTAAGAACATATAAAGCAAAAATATTTCAAGATAATAATAAATTTTAACTAATTAATATTTCAAAATGGATTATACTGTAAGATCTATAGCTATCTGAAATATTATTTTAACATGTAAATAATTGATTCCTAAAGAAGAGAGTATATTTATCATTTTAACATTGTATCATTGTATTGGATTTTGGTGACTATTTTCTTCTATTATGATAATAAAAAAATTTTTAACAATAATGATAGAATACACATGAAATTCTTTTATTTGTTCTTGTAGGTGCCATCAAGTCAATTAAGACTCATAGGGACCCTCTGAACAATAGATCTAAAACCTGCCCTATCTTGTGCCATCCTCACCATCTCCGTCACACATGAGTCCATAATAAAGGTCTTCCAGTCTAAGGGATCCACCTCTAGTACTATGTATAACACTGTTCCTCTATTGCTCATAGGATTGTAAAGTTTGGTTATATTAGAAGTGGTTGGTCAATCATTTTAAGTCTGTCTTAAACTGATAGCTCTGCAGAAACCAGTGCATCATGGGTGACCTCCTGTTATTTGAATACCAGTGACACAACTTTCAGCATATCCCGTATAGCAAATTGACAGTACTGTACTCATAAAAGCAAACTAAACAAATCCTATAAACTGTTTAGCTAAATACTAAGTGCTTAGCTATGCCATAACAGTTTTAATTTAATCTAACAGCAGAGACATTATAAAGGAGACATTAAAATTTTTCGCATAGATCTGATAAAACCAAAGATTAGGCTTACTGAACTATCTTAAATAACTAGGAAGCAAAAACAAACACAGCAAAACTTGTCTTGAACGTGGTGGATATTATAAGGATGGCACAGAGTTAAGCAAAGTACTAATTTATTTTTAATAGAGTCATTTTGGTTTATTGTTGACTCAGTGTCACCTAACAATAAAAGCAAATACTTCTTCCCAGTGTGATAACTTTTTTCCAAACATTGGTGGCTTCTGACAACAGGTATTATGCTTCTAAGAAAAAGTTTCTTCATTCTTGCTTCTGATCAGAGGATAATATTTGTACTTCCACAAAGCTTAATATGTACATATGTACAGAGAAACTAGCAGAGATTGAGGAAAAAACAAAAGAAAGTAACAAAAATAAAACAAAAAATCAACAACCCAAATCCATTATTGAGTCAGAACTGTCTCACAACTGACCCTCTATTGTATTTTCAAGGCTATTTATCCCAGAAAAGGTTATTACTTACTTTTTCCCTCAAATCCACTGAAGGATTCCATCCAGCAAAGAAGCACTGCTTTAGAGTTAACAGGGCAACTGTTAGACGTTTACAACATATTGAGGATAATTTATGATTTTTCCAGCCTGAGAAGCAAACCACGTTATTCATAGAAAGCTGTGTAGAAAAGGGCATTTCCTTAGACGTGAGTATGAATTATTCCACAAAGATAGTTTGAGTGTAATTTCAGAATATTAAAATAAAGTGAACATCACAATAAACCTAGCCTCAAAAATGTTTTGATTTCCATAGCACATAAAAGTTATATTTACCCTATGCTGTCATTTATTAAGCATGCAATCACATACTCAATCATTGTCATCAAGACAGAATCATTTCAGAGCTGAAGCTCCAGCAAGTTTTCAGAGACTGTAAATCACAGAGGAGGAAACTGCTTCTCTTTTTCCCCATGGAGTGGATGGTGGGTTCAAAACATCGTAAAGCTATCTCCTTAGAATTGGCAGTGCAACCCCCTACCAAACAGACCACACACTTTTTGGGTTGGGCAGGAGGAAGGCTCTTAGGACTTCATCTCAAGGTTGACACTACTTTCAATTTGTAAAAAAAATTGAATATCATGAAATATTATGTAGTAATAGAAGATTTCTATGAACTTTTGCAGTCAGAAATGGATCGAACCTACAATCAAGATGCATTAATAATAATGGGTGACTGGAATGCAAAAGTTGGGAACAGAGAAGAATAATCAGCAGTTAGAAAACTTGGACTTGGTGACAGAAATGAAGCCAGAGATAGAATGATAGAATTTTGCACAATCAACCACTTATTCATTGTAAATACATTTTATAAGAAACACAAAAGCAAGTGTATACACATGACTTTCACCTGATGGTATGTATAGGAATCAGATTAATTACATTTGTGGAAAGAATATTGCTGGAAAAACTGATTATCAACTGTGAAATCTAGGCCAGGCGCTGAATGTAGAATTAGAACACCAACTATTCATATGTAAGTTCAGGCTGAAGCTGAGGAAAATTAAATCAAGTCCATAGGAACCTTGGGCCTATCCCACCTGAACTTCAAAACCATCTCAGGAACAAGTTTGAGGCCTTGGACATTAATGAGCAAAGATCACATGAGCTGTGGGAGGATATCAAGAGTATCATCCAGGAAGAATGCAAAAGGTAATTACAAAGACAGAGAAGAAAGAAAAGACCAAGATGGATGCGAGAAGAAACTCTAAATATTGCACTGGAGCACCAAGAAGCCAAAGCAAAGGGAAGAAATCAAGATATTAAAGAGTTGAACAGAAGATTCCAATAGGCAGCACAGGAAGGTAAAGTGAAGTATTACAATGAAATGTGCAAGGAGCTGGAGTCAAAAAATAAAAGGGCAAAACTTACTCAGCCTTTCTTAAGTTGAAGGAACTGAAGAACAAATTCAAACCTCGAGTTGAAATACATTGTTATTATTATTATTATTATTATTATTATTATTATTATTATTATTATTTTTGTGTGAGTGTACCGTCAAATCAGATCTGACTGGTACAGGAGGAGATTGTCCCTCTTTCCCCGGCAGAGCACCTGGTGGATTCGAACCATGTGCCTCTGGGATTGTAGTTGAAGCTCCTTGCCACTAGGCCACCAGAGCTCCCCGAGTTGAAATACTTAAGGATGCTTTGGGCAGAATAGTAAATGATCTAGGAAGCATTAAAAGAAGATAGAAAGAGTATACAGAGTCATTGTACCAAAATTGATGGACACAGAAGAATCTCATGAAACAACACCTTAAGCAAGAGCCTGTGGTGATAAAGAAAGAAGTTCAAGCCGCTCTGAAAGAATTGGCAAAAAATAAGGTCCCAGGAATCAATGGCATACCAATTGACATATTTCAACAAACAGATGCTGCCGTGTATGTGCTCACCAAGTTGTGCCAAGAAATCTGAAGGACAACCAGCTGGCCTACTGACTGGAAGAGATCTATCTATATTTGTTTCCATTCCAAAGAAAGGCGATCTGATCACATGCAAACAAGATTCTGCTGAAGATTATCCAAAAATGGCTGGAACAACACATCAACAGAAAACTGTCTGAAGTGCAGGCTGGATTTAGAAAAGGCTGTGGCATTAAGGATGTTATAGCTATTGTCAGATGGATCTTGGCTGAAAGCAGAGAATACCAGAGGGATGTCTATCTGTGTTTCATTGACTATACACAGGCATTTGACCATGTAGATCACAAAAAACTGTGGTTGACTCTGAGAAGAAAGGGAATCCCAGAACATTGTGCTTATGAGAAACTTAGACCAGGAGGCAGTCATCAGAACAGAGCAAAGAAACACTTCATGGTTCAAAATTGGGAAGAGTGTGTGTCAAAGGATGTGTCCTATCTCCATATATTTTCAATCTATATGAGCAGATTATCCGAGAGGCTGTACTTTATGGGATTGGTGTGTCAAAGACAGTAAGATTGGCAAGGGACAGAGCAGGGTTTAGGCTGTGGTACATAGAGTCGGTATGAGCCACCAGCGACTCAATGACACAACAACAACATGCCTGCCTGAACCCAAGAATGCTGTAAACCCACTTAGAAAATCTTAAATGGAAGTATCAAAAGGAAACACCTCTTTTAGCTAGTTCAACTGTACTCAATACTCTTACCATTCAAATAAATACTGCAAATGCAGCATTTGATTAAAAAAAAAAAAAACCAAAACCAAAAAAACACCACACCAGGAACTCAAAAAATACATCAACATTAACAAGGAAAAAAATAGTAAGCAAAGACACTGTAGAAAATTGCAAATACGATTGTATCAGTATATGTATGTACACTTGTATACATGAACAGGTTTGAGTATGTTCAAGTAGGTAGAAGAAAACTCGAACATCACAGGGAAATATATTAAAAGGTTTTTGTCTGTTTTGTCCTTGTTTTTAGGATTCATAGTTCTGAGAAATTCAAGTCATCAAAAGGGAAGAAAAAATAGCTATTCTTCAGCAAGCAACAAATGCTGGTGAGGTTGTGGAGAGACTGGAACCCTTATTCACTGTTGGTGGGAGTGTAAAATGGTGCAACCACTGTGGAAAGTGGTGTGGCGCTTTCTCAAAAAGTTGCAAATAGAGATACCATTTGACCCAGCGATTCCACTACTGGGAATATACCCTAAAGAGACCATAACCACCATCCAAGCAGATATATGCACCCCATGTTTATCTCAGCTTCATTCACAATAGCAAGGAGTTGGAAACAACCTAAGTGCCCATCAACAAATAAATGGATAAAGAAGCTGTGGTATATTCACATAATGGAATACTACACTGCATTGAAAAACAAGGAACTCATGCAGTATTATTCAAAATGGGTGACCCTGGAAGATATTATGATGAGTGAAATATCTCAGTCACAAAAGGACAAACACTGCATAGTGCCACTTCTGTAGAATGGGACTAACATCAGGGTTAGGGTAAGAATGAGAAAAACTGGATGAATTATGTATACTGCATTGAAACTGATGAGGGAGAGAACAGTTTAAAAGCAATATATTTTAGGGCATTATTTTTATCATAAGAGTCCAGAATGAAGGTTGCAGAGAGGAGTATATACGGAGTGGGGAAGGGGAGATGTAGGGGTATTGTATACAATTGAAGGAATTTTTCTTTTACTTTTCAAAGAGAAGAGAGCTAACTGGGGTGGGGGTGAGGTGGGTGGGTAGAAAAGTGCAACAATGAATGAATGGAAATCCAAAATCTCTGTAAATGTTCATTGAAATAAAAAAAAAAATAGCTATTCTTAAAACACAAACATGTTTGAAATTATTCTCTAATTGGTACATGTGAATTAATTTTCTGGGAGAAATTAATAATTTATTCTAAAATTCCATACTGAGAATCTTCTTTACTGCATAGTTAGAACTATAATTTTTTTTTGCCTCAGAAAATCTAAAATACTAGAAAGAATATTAAAACTGCTTATGGAGGGGAGGTAAGGGAAACTGGAAGAATCTGATTCTGAAAAACAACGTATTTGAATTTTGTAAAGAAACTTGTATAATAAAGATATTAAAATGTGAAAAAGTAAAATACTTTTAAACAAATTCTCTTAAACAAAAATATCTGAAATCATGTTTTCAATATTCTTATTTTAAATCCCAAACTACCATCAAGTTTCGGAAGCAGTAGTGGCATCCAGTTCCGTAAATAGCTTGCCTCCAGAAACCCTATGAACCTGGAGAAAGGATGAAAGTCATGCAAGTGTCGAGGACTTTAGTTCATAGGATCGCTATGAGTCACATAGGACTCCACGGCACTTAACAACAACAACCACCATCGAGTTAGATTCTGACTCATCACAACTCTTATCTGGGTTCTACGGCTGTAAATCTTTACAGGAAGAGATGTCTTGCTCTTGTTTTGAACCAGTGATTTTTGGTTAGCTAGGCAACACAAAATACAGTGTGTCAAAAGAGTTCCATGTCTTTAATCAGTAGTACAAACATCATTTATTAAATTTCTAAGTTCTAAGAACTATACCCAGAGTCAGAAATAATGAAAGCACAGCCCTAATATCAGCTCTAGTGGCCTAGTTGAAAGGAAGCTCTGTTGCACTCCTAAAGGCACACAATTTGAATTCATCAGCTGTTCCAAGGGAGAAAGATTAGCAATCTCTTCCTGTGCAATTAACTGCTTCTGAAAACCTGATGGAAGATCAGCTATGGATTGGTTCTGACTTGATGGTACACAATAATGTCAACACAGACAGTTCTGCTGGCCTAGTCTGTAGAGAGTTACGCTGTTAATCTAAATATCTCTGGGAGGTTTGAATCTACCAACCACTCCGAAGGAGAAAAACACAGGTAATCTCCTTCTGTGCTATTTACAACCTCGGAAACCCTTTGGAGGGTCTGCTAAAAGAGTCAGGTCTAACTCTATGGCAATGTATTATTTTTAGATTATCAGCAAGAGAGAAGTCAACTAACAGTTTATTCAATGCAGTGTAATATATGCTATGATGAGACTCTAGTGGAGGGATTCACTATTTGAAAACATTTTGAAGGATGAAACTCCAGCTGATTCCTGTGGAAGGCATTAGGTACCAAGTAGGTGAAGAAACAAAATTGCATTTAATAGATTTTTGATCCTTATCATACACAACTCATCTGACAACTAAGATTTATATCAGAAATTATCATTCCATATAAGATATGCATTATTAGAATCAGCAGATTGTTCTTCAAGACACAATTTCTATTTAGTAACACAAAATAAATCAGTAAATGATAATAGAAATGAAGAAAATAAAAAGCGAATATCTAAATACTGAAAGTAATATTTAGATAATTATAGTAATATTACATAATATTAGAAAATAACAAAAAGTGAAGGTGAATTCAAAATACTGTTTTTTCATTAAAATATTTAAAGATATTGTGATGAATTTTCTTGATTAGAAGACAGTAAATGAAAACTAAAGGTATACTAAAACAGTATATACAGAGAATGGCAGTGTCTACTCTTAAAGAAATCCTACGTAAATCACATGAACACTGGGCAACTTTGATGATGAATGTGTCCACAATTTACAGGGAATGAATTACACAATGTGGCACTCTGCCTATATTAATTAACATATCAATGAGCATTGCCACAAATAAATGCCAAATCCTAGTCACTTAATAGACTGAGGTGTTCCTTTTCATTAATATAACAGTTCAAAGCCTCTGCTCCTTTTAGATGGGGAGATTTCCTTTTTTTGCAGTTATTCAGACACTTGGGCCCATTCAATCTTGTGGCACTACCATCCCTTACACCTTTCTTGTCTTCTTTGTGCCACCTACTTAAGGGAAAAAGAGACCTGGAACAGTACATTTATTTCCTAAAAAACCTGTCAGGATGACATACATTCCAGTAGGAAGAACCAATTCCCATTATTAAGAACCAGCCCCATGATTACATCTCAATTCAAGAAGGATGGAGAGATTGAAAATTAAATCCCTGTCCAAGTAAGGAATCATCTGCAATGGTACAATATTGCAGAAAGAAACATGCGTTATAAATTTTAGTTTGACTGAAAAATATTATCTAATGTATATCTAAAGTCAACTAACATTAACATTTTATTATTTTTTTCTTCTGACTGATGCAGTACCCAATCCAGTATCATATATTATCCTTATCCTTTACAGTCTCCTTTAGCCTGGAAATCATAAACTTGTTTCCTTCTCAGAGCAGAGAAAGTAGAAGGCATTTTTCCTCTAAATGGAAATTACTTGATCAAGCAGGATAATTTTGGATGGAAACATAAAAACAGTTAAGAAGCATCCGCTTCCCACATATTTGGAATTTTATCAAAGTACCTTCATTTCTGTTAGTTGCTATTAGTAAACAAATGGATTCATTAATTCTTGAACCAGCTATTGATTGAACAAGCATGCGTGTAAGTCATTTCAGTATTTGGATACTGAAGGTCACTATGTATTATCCATAGAAAGGAGAGTAGAAGATTAATGTGTACAGGTTGGAGACAAGAAAACCAACAGATATCCTGGCTACACTACTGTATTTCATGCTGATTGTTTGTAATGGAGCAAGAAAGGCAGTAGAGTGCAGAGATCTCAATCAGCTGGAAACAAGCAACTCAAAAGAAAATCCCTGCCACAGCAACCATTTCTGCCTAAATTGCTTGTTATCTTTACCCTGAGTGCAATTCTCAATGTTATAGCAGTTCTTAGGGAGTCATTTTTCCTAAGCAGTAATCAGAGTTGTCTCCAATCTTCTGTTGCCACAACCCCACATCCCACACCACAAGTGCATTGTGCTTGAAATGATCTCTACTGCTCCACTTCTCAAATCCTTCCTATTAATAAGTTGCATCAAACATTAGCCTAATTAATTTAAAGCTTTTCTCAATATCTCATTTGACGACAAAGCTGACAACAGAAACTAACTAATCAAAAGGAAAGAACAAAGTCAAAGTACGGCTATGAATTTCATCAGACATATGGAAAGTTTGAAGCCTTCATAACAGCTCAGATTTCCCAGGAATATAATGATGCCTGCATCAGTGAACATAAAAGGGAGAATGGTGGGCATTTCATTTTTCTAAGAAGAAAAAAAAATTCCTCAACAAATGGCAAAATGGAAGAAAATTTACCCAAAAGATGACAGAGATGATAAAACAAATATATTTTTAAAACAATGGTATCCTTTATCTCCAACTTGCAAGCTGAAGTTACCACTGAACCTATGCACTGCAACTAGCACACAAACCAGGCTAGAAAACAATAACACTCCATCCCCACAATATGAGAGTTAGCAGTAACTCTTCAATTTATGAATATAAAGGGATTTTACTTATAAAATATCTGAAATGTCATTGTCTCATTGAATCACTAGCCACTAATTACTTGCATATCAGTGGAACATTTATACATCCAAAGCTTGCTTTTAATTACACATGATTTGAAATTTGCATTTTTTAAATATTCAATTCTAATTAAATTTTCGAGAAAGACTTTTTCTTTCTTATTTCTCCTGATTATACAATTTCTACATCAGTAGTAATTGCCTAAATGGTGTTATTTTAATTACTTACTAATAGCAAAGCGTGACTTATTCTAATGGTGGTCATCACAGGAAGAATAATTCTAGTGTTTCTTTATATATTTTTAAAAACATTCTGTGAACATCTTAAAATACGAAGGTTTTATCATTATTTGTTCTTATCAGTAATAAACCTTTGTCAGTACCCAATATATATCACATACACACAAATACACACGAGAAAAATCCATAGCGGAAATCATGGTAAACACAAAGCATAAAGTTTATTCATGTGAATTAATGGGCATAACATTTAAACTATTTTGAATAGATAAGGGAGCTCTGGTGGACTAGTAGCAAGAAGCTGCACTACAATCCCAGAGATATGCAGTTTGAATCCACCAGATGCTTTGCTGGAGAAGGAGGGGCAATCTCCTCCTGTACACACAATTTGACTGGTACACACAAAAAATATAATAAAATATTTTAAT
>NW_006399768.1:2337576-2354855 GCF_000299155.1 Elephantulus edwardii | reverse complement strand
CTGAATCAATGGCAATTTCAGAGAGTCAATATTTACAGGCTATATTATTGGAAAAAACCTCCAAACCTTTGTTCTTAAGTTGATTCTAACTCATAGAATCCCCATAGGAAAGGATAGGATTTTCCCACATAGTTTCTAATTTTCAGGAAAGTAGATTTCCACATTTTTCCTCAACAGAGCAGTTGGTGGATCTGAAGCTCTGATACTTTGATTAGTAGCTGTCTACTGCCAAAGTCTTTGTTGTTTTTAATTGTAAGCATTTTAAAATAAAATCCTCTGCTAAGCTAGCAACTATGAAATATTAATGAAGTGTATGCAGAAACTTTTTTAAAAGTTCACCAGGTCTTTTTCACAATCAGAGCTTCTTGTAAATTTCACACAAGTGCTACCTTTTCCAACTTGTAATGAAGTGAAAAGAGTCTAGTTTGAAGATTGTAGTTGGTAGATTATTTGTATATGAACCTTCATCTCAACATTTTTCTTTCTTATTTACATTATCTTATATATTATTGGAATATCATATATATATATATATATATATATATATATATATATATATATATGCTATTGTTGTCATTGTTGGGTGCCGTCGAGCAGTAGCCGACTCATAGTGACCCTATGAATGACCTGAGCACTGTTCATCGTTTCTGGAGGCAAGCCATTTCGAAAGTGGATGCCACTCCTGCTTCCAAGCTTGTTTTAATCAGGAAGCTCCACCAAACACTGTCCACCATGGGTAACGATTAATGCATTTAGCATATCAGAATTGGAATCCCAGAACACTTGATTATGCTCACGCAAAACTTATACTTGTATCAGGAAGCAGTCATCAGAACAAAGCAAGGTTCAAACTCAGGAAAGGAGTGTGTTAGAGATGTGTCCTGTCTGCATATCTGTTCAATCTATATGTGTAACAGATTACTTAGGAGGCTAGATTTTATGAGAGAAATGTGGCTTCAGGATTTGAAGAAGACTTATTAACAACCTGAGTTATGCAAATGACACAGTCTTGAGGAGGAAGTGAGGCCTTTGCTGAAAAAGGTCAAGGACTGTAGTCTTCAATGTATATTAAAGCTAAAAATAACTAGCTAACTAACTAACTAACTAACTACAATAAAAAATCTCACCATCGATTCCATTAGCAGTACCATGGAGAAGAGTTTGAGGTTGTTAATAATGTCATTTCAGCTTGTTTGGATCCTCAACACTTTTGGCAAGAGCAGTCAGAAAATCAAGAGACAAATTACATTAGGAAAATCTGCTGTCAGGGACCTCTCTAGAGTGCTGAGGAGTAAGATGTCAGTCTAGAAATTAAGGTGTGCCTGATCCAGACCATGGTCTTCACAATTACTTGCTCTCCATCAGACAGTTGGACAATGGGTAAAGATGACAGAACTCCTTTGAGTTGTGGGGCTTGAAAAGAATATTGAACATACCATGGACTTCCAAGAGAATAAACAGGTCTATCCTGATGAAACCAAATTGGTCATTGGAGGCAAGGATCTTGAAGTTCCTTCTCACATCCTTAAGACCTGTTTCCAGAAAGGACTACTTGGAGAAGGACATCATGCTTGGAAGGGTGGAGGGATTGTGCAGGAGAGGAAGAACCAGGATGAGATGGATTGACACAGTAACTGGAGTTATGCAAGTAGGTGTGTTGGAATCATTAAGTCAGTAAGATTAGCTCAGGAGAGGGTAGGGTTCAGAGTATAGCATCACAATTATTTGTAGACAACTCTATGGCACATAAAAATAACAACAATGAAAGAAAGAGACAAAAATAGACAATCTTGAGATTGTATGCCCTAAGGATAAAGTAAAATTTCCTCATATGATACAAGACTGAATTTGCTTGCACACACTGTTTTACCAACACATTATTATAATTTTATAAGAAGTCTTTAATAGTATTTTACTGCAATTATTAAATCAAGGATTTCTTCCAATAATCCACATACATCAAAATTAATTTTAAAAAGGAATTAGAATTGTTCCTGAATTTAACTTACTGTTTTCTGTGACTGGTGTTTCAGTAATACATATAAATTTTAACTATTTTAACTATTCAATTTAAATTAGTTACTGACACAATTGAGACCAATTGAATTATATTTACTTTAGTAACATTTCCTATAGAGTTCTCTTTTATCAAACTTTAAATTAGTAATTTATACTTTTCAAACCAATGGACATTTAGTTCACTTACTATAAGTTGGCTAATGAAACCAACATATTAAAACAATAAATGAGATTTAAACAATAAAAGGCTTACCACTTGACTCAATGAAGGAAAGTCAGTCACCAAAGACGAAACTTTGACTCAATAAGGAAGGAAGTTTACATGTGTTTTTTTGTGAATGGGGAACTCTGAGAAAGGTTCTTAGCAACTTCTGCAGCAGTGTGTTCTGAAGGTTTGGAGGATGGTTTTTTGGTTTTTTTGGGGGGTCCCTTTTAGCTTGTATGTAAAGATAAAGAAGAATGATCAAGTTTTGGTAAAGGGATTCAAAATAGCTCAGAAAGGTGCAATCTTTTAAGGCATAAATGTAACATGATAAAAAAAAAAACAGGAAAATAGATACTTGGTTTAGCACCTCTGAAAAATTTGGTTGTAAGACAAATTTGAGAAGAAATATATATCGAGTTAATTTATTTGAATTTAGTTAGTCTACTCAAAAGCCACTTTACCACAGTTAGTTTTTCTTTTTTTTTAAATAGTCTGCAAACTTTTTAAAATTGTGATTTTCAAACAAGTTCACATAGAAGTTGAGTTATCATTCATTTATTCATTCATTGTCTATATTTTTCTTCTTCCCCCTCCTCCGTTTCTCCCATTCCACTTAGCAATGCATCTCTTGTTGTCATACATAGAATGTCTAATCATACATTCCTTTCAGACATTTCTTCCCCTCATCAGTTCTAATGCTGTGTTCAGCTTCCTAGCTAGTGTTTCAAGAATCAACAGAAGCATAAACTAGGAAATGCACTGTTCTTCAGATTTCAGCCTTCTGTTGGAATTGCAGGGACCTGGAAGAGCTATCGGAAAGACTGCCTAGACATTTAAATAGTCATAATTTCCATTTCTGTAAATAGCTTGCCTCCAGAAACCCTATGAACCTGGAGAAAGGATGAAAGTCACGCACAGAAATTCGAGGACTTTCGTTCATAGGGTTGCTATGAGTCACCTAAAACTCGACAGCACTTGACAACAACAGCAATCTCCATAACTAGGATGTTTAGTGCAACAGACCAGTGCAGGTGCCCAATGTGGGATTTTGAGTAACAGAAGTTCCTAAAGCATCTTTGATCCATTCATTTCTTTTGTATGATTGCGAAGTCTGAGAACTCACCCTAATGTGGAGTCAAGGGCTGAGGGCAGGTGATTCAGTAACGACTTCTTTTCAAGCTTATCTCATGCACAGTCAAAATAAAAGTCACTCGATCACAGTGAAAAGTAGAATTAGATATTGCCTATAATAGGGCCAAGATTATTAACAGTTATTTTGCTTTTAATAAAATTTGTTTGTAACTCTTAGAAGAATATATTTTAAGCCAACCAGCCATTTACTTTGTGTGCCATGCAGTTAAACAAAGAGTAAAAGCTTGCTGCCATCAAAATAAATATCCTTGGCTGGCACTACTTCAGTAATTTACCTAGCCTAAGGTCATTCTAAAGCAGTTTAAATGCATCATTAATCCACAGTCCTCTAAAACACTAAAATACTTAAATAAATTACAATGGAGTAGGATGAGCCTGAAGAGAGGGTGGGGGGAAACTGTCAAGATATGATACATTTAAATGATGCAAAAAAAAGAAAAGCTTCTAAGTCTCATGAATAAATTATTGCTAAAATGAAAGGCATGATAAACAGCCTAAATAACATGATACATTCAGTTTTATTTGCTCCAGAAATATTAAGAAAATGAATTTGTGGCTTCACCTTTCTGCTTGTGTCTTTTCATCCATTTAGGTAAGCAACTTGAAATGTTCACATTCATTTTTATGACATCTTTTTTCTTACTCTTATCCATTTCATTTCCTTGATTGCTGTCCCTTCAGTATATAACCACCTGTATGACTTTGAATGTGTGTTGAGAAGTATAACAGGATTTATGAAAAGAAAGCTGACAGAGACATTAAAGAAGAAATAATGGATGTGATAATTAAATTTATAAAACACAATTTTCCTTAATAAAACAAATACAGATGGCTATCTCACAAAACCTTGATTCCTTTACATACTACTGACCAAAGCAGGTAGAAGAAGAAAAAAAAAACAAAAACCAAAAAACCACTAGAGGATTGTAGAATCACATGCACATGTATGAACATGCTCGAAAGTTCATTAAGGTATCCATTCTCAGAAAAAGCGTTCTAGCTGAATTAGAGTATAGAGTACTTAAAGAACTGGTCCTTAATTTCCCATTGGGACGATGACATGGTCATTAGCAATAAACTGTGTCTCTCTCTTCTTCTCCAGAACTACAAGACTTTCTATGAATGATGTTATCTCAATCTACCACATAAAGGGGGGTGGGAGAATCATGATTTTTTTATAAAAGAAAAAAATTTCCTACTTTTTTAAAGGCTGTATATTTAGCAATAAAAAAGCTTTAAATTGACAATACCACATGAAAATCCAGTGTTCTGCTCTTCAAGATGCTGCCCTGGATGTTCTCACCAGTTGTGCCAAGAAATCTGGAGGACAATCACTTGGCCTACTGACTGGAAGAGATCTATATTTGTTCCCATTCCAAACAAAGGGAATCTGACATAGTGCGTAAATTATCAAACAATATCATTGATATCACATGCAAGCAAGATTCTGCTGAAGATTATCCTAAAACAACTGGAACAGCACATCAACAGAGAATGGCCTGAAGTGCTGGCTGGACTTAGAAGAGGCAGTAACAACAGGAATATTAGAGTTAATGTCTGATGGATCTTGGATGAAAGTAGAGAGTACCAGAGGAATATCTATGTTTCATTGACTATGCAAAGGCATTTGACTGTGTGGAACACGACAAACTGACTCTGAGAAGAATGGGAATCCCAAAACATTTGATTGTGCTTATGCGAAACCTTTAATTGAACAAGGAGACAGTCATTAAAAAAGAGAAAGGAAACACTGCATGATTCAAATTTGGGATGTGTGTCAAGGATGTGTCCTACCTCCATATTTTTACAATCTCTATGTGGAACAGATTATCTGGGAGGCTGGGTTCTATGAGGAGAATTGTGGCATCAGGATTGGAGGTAGACTTATCCGCAATATGTGTTATGGAGATGACCCAACCTTGCTTGCTGAAACTGAGGAAGACCCGAAATGCTTGCTGCAGAAGGTCAAGGACTGCAGCCTTCAATATGGCCTGAAGCTCCACATCAAGAAAACAAAGATTCTCATCACTGGGTTGTTTGGCAGCATCATGATGGATCATGAAGGGATTGAGATTGTTGACAGCTTCAGTTTGCTTGGCTGTACAATAAACACTCTTGATATCAATGGCCAGAAAATTAAAAGACGATTTGCTTTGGGAGAGTCTACTGTCAAAGACCTCTCCAAGGTACTGAGGAGCAACAATGTCAGTCTGGAGACTAAGGTGCGCCTGATATAGGCCATGGTCCTTACAATTACTTTCTATGCATCAGAGAGCTAGAAAATTATTAGGGAAGATAGAAGGAGAGTTGATGACTTTGCGCTTTGGTACGGGAGAAAAGTATTGAATATACCATGGACTGCTAGGAGAAAAATCAAGTTCGTCTTGGAGAGGGTGAAATTAGGTTGCTCCTTTGAGGCAAGGATTCTGAAGCTCCGTCTGACATATTTTGGATATGTTGCAAGGTGGTATCAGTCCTTTGAGAGGGATGTCATGCTTAAGAGGGTGAAGGGACAGCACAAGAGAAGAAGACCCTCGATTGATTCAGTTACTAGGGTAATGGGGATAGGTGTGTGGGAGACAGTAAGATTGACAAGGGACAGAGCAGGGTTTAGGGCTGTTGTACATAGGGTCACTATGAGTCACAAGAGACTCGATGGCACATAATAACAACAGAACCATCCAGTTGGAATCAAGCCAACAAGTGACCTTTCCCATAGCTGAACTTCCAGGGATATTTTAAGAGTTTATAAATCTAATAGGAGGAGAGTGCCCATCTTTCTCCTGTGGAGCACCTGGTAGATTTGAACCATGTGACTTGGGCGGGCAGAACAGCTTCTTAAAACTAGGTCACTGTAAAGCCATTTTTATACCTAGACAACATAGGAAAGACAAACTTATAGACATCATCAGTTGGGTAAAATTCATGGTTACCCTCCCTTTGGTCTCTAAGGCTAAAAATTTTTATGAGAAAGACTTCCCATTTTCCAGTTTTTCATTAGTAGCTCACAAAGTGATGTGGTCACCAATTGATTGGAGATAATAAGGTCAGCTTCAGCTTGTAGTCCCTTGAAATGTAAATTAGGGAAGAATGAATTAACAATTAAATGTTAGATTCCAGCCTGCTAGGTTCTACATAATGGTAAAATCTTATTTAGCTGTTCAAGAGTGTAGCTGGTTATTTGCTTGACAGCAAAGTATTGACACATTTCCTGAAACTGGCTTACATTTTTACCTGTTAATTCAGAATACTCTCTTCCTGAAACAAATTGATTACATCTCCACACTTTCACTAAAAGTCTTGACCTTTTGTTTCCTGAAAGTGGCTCCATCATTGTTAGCTCTGACTTGATCCCTTCCATTTTGAAACTTTTCCATTTGTGTTTTATTTCTTATATTAATAAGGAGAAGGCCATCACTTATATGAAAAGTCATTTTTTGGGGATGCTATGAACCATTGCTCTCATATAATACTTACTGATAATCATTGTACATATGAATGATTCTCTTTAAAAAAGTGTGGATTAGGGATATTCATACATACAATGTGTATATTATGTTTATATTAATGTTCAAGCATGAAGTATCATTTTGATGCCTAGTCTATGAGAGACAGTTATTGTTAAAAGTCATTGTAGTTGAAAAGTAAAAACAAAACAAAAGACACCCAAACAAGAAAAAGAGGGGAAATCTTAAAAATAAAAAGAAGCCATTTCAGCTAATTTACCAGAATAAAATCGGGTGTTGAAATATAATAAAAATGAATAAACGATAAATTTATACATCCTCAGGACATGAAAATAAATAGATAAAAGTGTGGAGGAATAAACTACATAGAAAATGTTTCTTAAGATTTCAAAGGTCAGCAGTATGATGAGGCCCCACTTACATCTTACATTCATTTTTCATTCATACTGAAAAATCAAGATCAGGAGAGCTTTCACCCTCTGCTCCATGGGCATTTTCTTTCTTCCCTGAGCTCACTTAGTGAGTGTACCAGTAACTGTTGGCAGTCCTCAGGTTATGTCAAATTTATGGATAACTTTTACTTGTCTTTAATGTTATATAAAGTCCTCACAATGGTTATCATAGATCACAACACCAGAGCTCCTTAAATTTGCCCTCACTTTGAAACAGCTCAAGCAACCAACCCCTCTTTGCAATAAATTATTTGTCACAATCACCTTTACATGCTGCATGGAAAACTTTGAAATAATAGCAAAAGCTTCACACCTTTTCTTTTATTAAAGTAACTCTAAATAAGAACCAGATGAACCTTGTTCACGCACAGATTCTTAAAAACACCGGAATAGATCTTGCTTGCAACTTGAGAATTGCCTCTGCAGCTGTTACCTTGTACAGATCCTTACAGCCCAGAGTATATAAATCAAATTGTCTATACAGGGACCATGCTAACTTATCAAATAGAGAAAAAAGTGTTTACCAATGATCTGAAAGTGATTTTTTAAAATTATTTAATGGGAGATTAAGTTAAGTATTTCTAGATAGTGAATACATTAAATAACTACATCCTCATGAGCATTTCTACATCAAAATTTGAAACAAGAGAACAATATTTCAGGAAATATTGCAAGTATGTAACTTATTCTGAACCACTAATATTAAATTGCTGACATATTCCATTGCCTAGAATATTGATACCTTCCTTGAGAATCCCAATAACAAATAAGCCTATACTACTATTCCTCATAAAGTATTTGCAATCTTTCTGAAGTAGAAACATCTTAACTAGATCATCAGATCTTTCTTCTCCCTCATCTTAGAGTTGGTTTCAATTGTTGTTAAGTGCCATCGAGTCGTAGGTGACTCATAGCGACCGTATGGACGAAAGTCCTCAACACTTGTGTGACTTTCTTCCTTTCTCCAGGCTCACAGGGTTTACGAAGGTAAGCTATTATGGATGTGGATGCCACTAATGCTTCCAAGCTTGTTTTATTGGGGGAGCTCCACCAAACACTGTATGTCCGCCAGGGGTAACCATTAACGCATTTGACACATCAGTGTCACAGTGTTCATCTTCACAGAAACCACAAGTTACCTATGTACGGCAAGTGGCTACACCAGGGTTATACGACCTAGAAGAATGTTTGAACAAAAACAATGAAAAA
The DNA here is from genome assembly GCF_000299155.1 of Elephantulus edwardii. NCBI lineage: Eukaryota > Metazoa > Chordata > Mammalia > Macroscelidea > Macroscelididae > Elephantulus > Elephantulus edwardii. The sequence continues at coordinate 2,346,351 of NW_006399768.1, read as the reverse complement.
CAGGTTTGAATTACCAACCTTTAAATGGGTAGTGAAGTGGTTAACTAGAGGAGTTAAAAGTGTAACTTGTGAAGACAAAGCATAATATAAGGAAATGTTCAGAAACATAGTTTTGCAAAATGGAAAAACACATGGAAATTTTTAGGCTAAAAGAATTGAAAACAGATTCATTTTCTAAGTTGCAGTGCTAAGTAATTCTATAGGTACAATATTGAATGCTGCTGGAAGCATCACAAGATAATGAAAAGGACACACAGAGTCACTGTACCAAAACTACAGGTCAACCATCACTGAAAAAATTCAAGAAGAAACATATGACAAGAAGGGTGTGTGTTCTCCACTCACCATACTTATTCAATCTCTATCCTGAGCAAATAATCTCAGAAACTGTACTACATAAACAAAAATGTGGCATCACAGTTGAAGGAAGACTTATAAACAACCTATAATAGGCAGATGATACTAATACTAGATGAAAGATAAACGAATCTGAAATACTTACTGAAAAAATATCTTGGACTGTAGTCTTAAGTATGGATTGCTCTTCAGCATAAAGAAAATAAATATGCTCACCACTTGTCCAATAGCCAGCATCATAATAAATGGAGAAAAGACTGAAGTTGCCAATGATTTCTTTTTACTTGCATCCACAATCAACAGTCATGGAGGCAGCAATCAAGAAATCAAATGGTATGCTGGATTGCAAACTCAACTGTTGAGGACCTACTTAAAGGGCTGAAGAGCAATGATGTCCATTTAAAGATAGAGCTGTACATACACTAAACCATGGCATGTTTGATAGCTTCATATTCATACAAAAATTGCAAAACAAATAAAGAAGATTAAAGAATTGGTGCCTTAGAATTGTCATGTTGGTGAAGAGTACTGAATATTATATAGCACGGGAGAGGCTGGAGAGCATAATGCTGAGTGAGGTAACTCAGACTCATAAGGACAAATATTGCATATGACTGTTATTTTAAAAATTGAAGGCTTACTCTTTAAAGATATCCCAAAGTCCAAAGTGGGGAGGGGAAAAAAAGAGGAAGGGTTAAAGATAAGGAAGGGAGGAAATCTTGAGGTAGTAGAGTTTGGTTCGCAGAGGGAGGAGGTAAAAAATTTAGGAAAGTTCCAGGGGCAACCTGAGAAGATAATGACAGGCCTGGATCAATAGTGATTAATTTTATTAAATACAATGTATGGAAACGATAATTTTAAACACAGTGTGAATGCAAAAATGTGTGAAACACAATGTATATAAATGAAACACAATGTGTCCGACTTGTATGTAACTCAATACAAAATTAACAAAAAAAGAAAAACAAATCTCTCTTGGAAAATGTGCAAGTGTTCTTTGGAGGCAAGATGAGAATCCATATTACATAATTTGAGTATGTTGCAAGAAGCCACTAATCTTTAGAGAAAGAAATCATGCTTGGAAAAGTAGAGAGTCAACGAAGGAGAGGAAACTCCTCTAGAGAAGGGGTAACACAGTGACATTATGATGGGCTTTTAAAAGCACAATGAAGATTGTGAGGGTAATGCAGCATCAGGAAAATCTTCAATCTGTTGTACTCAGGGTTACTATGAGAAGTAATGTGTTGTTAATAGCATTGAAGACAAAATAACCAACAATAGATCCCATCAGGTCTCACTAGTATTTTTTAAAAATACATTTTATAAGCAGTGACTAGCTCATAAACTGGGAATTCTGGTGGAGTAGTGCCAAAAAGTTGCACTAAAATCCTGAAGGTACTCAGTTTGCTACCAGCAGTTGCTCCATGGGAGAGAATGGGCACTCTTCCTTCATGCAGTTAACTGCCTCTAAAAGTCCACCTTGATTTTCATCATGTGGGCTTTCCAAACATTATATGTAAGCTATTTTCTAGTATTGCTGTCAATTTGGATTAGCCACATTAGATGTGATTATGATTACATATCTTTCACAAGAATATCACTGAAGTGTGCTGATTTCTTTTTGCACTCAGTAATCTGGACTGTAATTTCAATCTTCCTCTTTAAATTGTCCCCATTATAAAACTGTTAACATTACTTTGAAATTAATTGTTAAAATGCAGATAATTTCACCTAAATTGATTTTTATCACTGTATTAAAATAATAGTAGTAGCATAAATTCATACTGATACTTCACTTTAAAATCTAACTTTACAAAATGTATTGTTATTTTATCACTATCCATAGTTCCTTATGTTCTTGTTTGATTTTTCCTCTTCTATGTAAGCCATTTCCCATTATAACCGCCACTTAACTCTTCTATGGAAATGTCTCCCACAGAACCCTGCTGGCATCCTAAGTTAGTAGTTCCGAGGAATGAGAACTCTCTCATCTGCTCAAGCACCAACACCCTGCTGCTCAAAGCTTTGGAGATGATGCAGACCCATTCAACTCTGTTAGACAACAAAGGCCTGTGTTGAGGCATATTGCACATGTAGGCTGGCAGCTTCCCAGCACTACCTATGCCCAGTAGTCTGTGCCTCACCTACCCCATATACTAAGCACATCTCTGCTTCCTGTCACCACAACAAGGATGTTATCTATACTAAGCCATGCTGAAGTTTCTAGGACTGCCTTGTTCAAAAAAAGGAAAGAGAAAGAAAGAATTTGTTTATTATAATTAAGTGATAAAGATCTCCCACTCTTTGCTAACCTGTGTATTTGACTTGGCCTTGTGAATAGGTGGGAATATGTGAATAGGGCACGTTAGCTTATCTATAAGGGGATTGGCTAGTCACCATTCTACACGAGGATTGGCTAATCTCACCAATCCACAAGGGGATTGTCTAATCTCACCACTAAATTCAGTGGATCCTGAAGTAGAAGGATCACCCCACCAGGAAATAAGAAAGTAAGAGAATGAAGCGTGTCCTTTGGAGCCAGATATTTTAGCACCATACAGACTTGGAAGGCCTACGGGAGCAGCAGCAATAGCAGCCACACTAGAGAACCAGAACCCTGGCTTGCGATGGGACCTTGAGACCGTTATGCCGTGGAACTGGAGCTAAGATCCTTTGCCCAAGTTTGTTGTACAACTGGAGGTGAGGGTGAGGCATAATTGGCATGAGCAAGAACTTGGTAACACTGGCCTAAAAGCTGTAAGGATCAAGACTGTGGTAACTATGACCACATTTCAGAAACTGTCCTCGCTGTATTCTGCGACCAACTTGATTGCAATATTTGACTTCTCCAATATGGTTCTCTGGGGTCTGTGAGCTATCACATCAGACTTTGAACGCAGTAAGAATTGTGTTTAAATGACTAAGAAGAGACACAGGAGTGTGGGAGACATATTTTACTCCATGAGAGTTGGGTTTGCGTTGTTCATTCCGTTAACAGGAAGAGTTTCCCTTTGTGAAGTTAGTAAGGGTCTGATATGGTCATCTGTAGTATTCTCTCGTTCTTTTTACAGGCATAATATTATTTAATGCTTTTAAATTGCAAGGTTGACAAAGAATATTGATTAGGCTGCCAAAAGAAAAGAAAATATGTTTTGGAATAAGTGCAAATAAAATTCTCCATAGGACTGACGATGACTTACCTCGGGCATGTTATCAGAAGGGGTTAGTCCCTAGAGAAGTCCTTCAAACTTGATAAGTTAGAAGGTCAACACAAAAGAGGAAAATACTTAGTGGACTGACAGTGTGTCAGGAGAAATTGTGGGCACGAAAGAGGACTGGGTATTATAACATTCTTTTTTACATAAGGTCTCTACAAATGGGAATTAACTTGACAGCACATAATAAGAAGAAGGATATTAGAGAATGAGTAGTGAAAGGCTCATAGTTATGTATTAAAAATGTATAGCTATCAGGTACTTTTGAAAACGTTATAGAATTTAGAGTAACATTTGCATGTCTATATATGTGTAAATATATACACACCCATGGGAATTCTGGTGGCATAGCCCATTGTCAAATACACTGTTAATCTAAAGACTGCACATCTTCGGTAGTTAAAATTCACCAGTGGCTCCAAAGGAGAGTAATGGATCATCTCACATTGCAATTTGTGGTCTGAGAAACCAGATGAAAGATCGCTGATAGGAACCATCTCAAAACCAGTGATGTGTGTGTGTGTGTGTGTGTGTGTGTGTGTGTGTGTGTGTGTGACAAACTGTTTCTCTGTTCAGCTCAAGTCTACTGTAATACTCATTATGTCAGTCTGTCTCCCTGAGGGTCTTTCTTTCTTCCTCTCTTTTGCTCATCCTCCACCTCTCCCAACATGGCATATTTTTCCTTTTGATCACATGTCCAGAGTATGTGAGAGGAAGTTTCACCATGCTTGCCTCTGGGAGCACTCAGGATACATTTCAACATTCCAAAGAAATTTATTTGTTCTTCCGACAGTCCATGAGATGTTCAGGACTCTCAGCCAACATGAAAAGTCAAACTCTTCAATTTTTCTTAGGGTTTTTTTTTCTTTTTTCTTTTCCCATTTTCAGAGAGATAGAAAGCAATTAAAAAGATCATGGCTTGGATCAGGATCATCTTATTCTTTAAGCTGACACCCTTGTTCTTTAACACATTAAATTGGTTCTTGACAGCATAATTTCCCAATGCTATTACCATGGGTATTGATTGTGGATCCAAGCAAAATGAAGACTGTGACAACTTCAATATTTTCTCGATCTACCAAGATGCAGTCTAGTGGTCCCATGGCTAATATTTTTATTTTCTTGATGTTGAGATATAATCCATATTGAAGGCTATAGTCTGTCTTGGATCTTCTGTAATAAGTTCTTCAAGTTTTCTTCACTTTCTGTAAGCAAGGTTGCATATCACAGGTTGCCTATGAGTTTTCTTCCACACCTGATACCACATTATTTATATAGTTCAGCTTCTCAAAAAATTTTCTTAGGGAGCAGAATGGATATATATGAAGAAGAAATACCAGCATGACAGCCTTTCCTGATTTTAAGGCATACAATCAAAACAAAGCTGGGGACTAACGGAGGTATAAACCATCAAGTACTCATATGCAAGTACCAAAGGAAGGGGAATAATACTAAAACAAGTTCATGAGACCCAAATTAAAACTTGTGTCTATCCAAACTAAATTTCAAAATTAGATGTGACACATCAATCACTGGTGATGAAAGATCAGACAAGATGTGGGAAGACATTAATGACATCATCTATCAAGAAGACAAATAATTATTACAAAAACAGGAAAAAAAGGAAACACTAAAATGAAAGTCAAAAGAGACTCTGAAACTGGCCCTGGAATGAAAAGAAAGGAAAAGAGATGAAGTGATAGCTGAAGTTCTCAAAGGAGCAGCCCAAGAACAGTGATGACAGAATGAAATGTGTGAAGAGGTAGAGTTAGAAAACTGAAAGGGAAGAGCACACCCAGAATTTCTGCAGCTGAAAGAAATGAAAACAACTAAAATGTCAAGTTGCAATACAAGAAAGATTCTAGGGACAAAATCATAAATGATGCAGAAACATAAAAAAAAGGTGGAAGGGACACAGAGTCAATATGTTTCAGTTGACACTGAAACCTTTAGGAAAGTTGTACGTGCTTAAGAACCAATGATAATAAAGAAAGTTCAAGCTACACTGAAGGCGACACCAAAAAAATAAGGTGCCCAAAATTGATGGCATACCAACTGAGGTGTTTCAACAAATTGATGCTCCCACTTTGTTCCACTAGCCTATACCTAGAAATTAGGAAGACAATTACCTGGCAAACGGATACGAATATATTAATATTTATTTCCATTTCAAAACAGGGTGCAGAATATAGAAATAATTGAACTATATTAATCCTATCACAAGCAAGTAAAATCTTTCTGAAGATTAGTATTAAAAATGAGTTGGAGAGTACATAGAGAGGCAGCTTACAAATTCAAATGAAGTTCTTATTAGGTGGTGGCATAAGAAATATAATTGCTGATGTCAGATGGATCTTGATTGAGAACAGAGAAAACCAGAAGGATACATACCTGTGTCTTATTGACTATGAAAACATATTTGACTCTTGCTGTCCTAACATATTCTGAAAAACATTGAGAAGAACAGGAATTTCAGAACATTTAATTATACTCATGAGAAACCTATACATAGATCAAAAAGCAATTGTTCAAACAGAACAAGAAAATATTGCATGATTTCAAATCAGAAAAGGTGTGAATCAAAGATTTATCTTCATACTCATTCTGAATACTGAATAAATGACTAGAGAAGCTGGAGTATATGAAGAAAAATGTGGCATCAGGATTGGAAAAAGACTCATATACCACTTGGATTATACAGGTGACATAAATTTGTTTGCAGAAAGTGAAGAAGACTTGAAGTACTTATTGCAGAAGACCAAATACTACAGCCTTTAATATGGATTACATTTCAAAATCATGAAAACAAAAAGCCTTACCACATGGTCAATAGGAAATATCATGATAGGCACAGAAAAAAGATTGAAGTTGTCAAAGATATAAGTTTACTTGAGTTGGCAATCAATACTCATGAAAGCAGCATTTAGGAAATAAAAAAGACATGTAGCATTGAGAAAATCTGCTGTCAAGGACCTTTCCAAAGTGTTACAGAGCATAGATATCAATTGAAAGACTATAGTGATCCTGAAACAATTTATGATCTTTTCAATAACTTCCTTTGCATTTGAAAGCTAGACGATGAACAAAGATGACAGAAGAATATATGCCTTTACTGCAAAATAGAAGGATAGTATTGAATATTCCAAGGCTGCTAAAAGAACAGTTATATCTTGAACAAAACACAAGCAGAGTGCTCCTTGGAGGCAAAGATGATAATCTTTCATCTCACATACTTCGGTATTTTGCAAGGAAAGGTTACTCCTTGGAGAGAGACAGCATGTTGAATCATCATAATAAATAACAATAAACATGTACACATACATACATACACACACACATATATACACATATATAAATGTATTTATGTCATAACATAGTTTAATAAGTCATTAATATTGAAGTACAAATGTGTGTGTATGTGTGTGTATGTGTGTGTATATATATATTTATATGTTGATATGTTGCTATGTACCATCAAATCATAATCCATTCATAGCTGTCCATTTAGTGGCTTTTCACAGGCAAAAAATGTTATGGGAGGAGATTTCTAATCTTTTTCTCATGAAGCAACCTGAGGATTAAAACAACTTGCCTTTGAGTTGGCAATACTGTGGACAGAATGTTGAATGACCCAGTAAACATCGAAAGGAGTGTATGGAATCACTCCATCAAAAAGAATTTGCTGACAAAGAATAATTTGATGAAACAACATATGATAAAGAGCCTATGGTGATGAAGGAGGAAGTTGAAGCTGCTCGGAAGGAACTGGCAAAAATTGAGGCCCCAGGAATTGCCTGCAAGCATACCAGTTGACATATTTCAACAAATAGACACCGCCCTGGACACACTGACTAGGCTGTGCCAAGAAAGCTGGAGAAAAACTGGTCAAACTTGTTCCCATTCCAAAAAAAGTTGACCCACTAGAGTGCAGAGATTATTGAACAATATCATTAATATCACACACAAGCAAGATCATTTTGAAAATTATCTAGAATTTTCAGGAACAGCATGTCAACAGAAAACTTCCAGATGTGCAGGTTGGGTTTAAAAGAGGCCATAGCACTAGTGATATAGCCGAAGTTAGGAGGTTCTTAGCTAAAAGCAGAGAATATCAGAGGAATGCCTATCTGCATTCCATTAACTGTGCAAAGGCATTTGACTATGTGGATCACAACAAGCTGTGGCTAACTCTAAGAAGAATAAGAACCCCAAAATACTTGATTGTGCTTATGTGAAACCTATACGTGGACCAAGAGGCAGTCATCAGAACAGAGTAAGGGAACACTTTATGGTTCAAACTCAGGAAAGGTGTATGTCAGGGATGAATCCTATCTCCATACGTTTCCAATTATATAGGGAACAGATCACCTGGAAAGCTAAGCTCTATGAGGAGGAATTAGAGGAAGCAGGATTATGGGAAAACTCATAAAACCTCCCTGCACCATATAGATGACACAACCTTGCTTGTCAAAACTGAGGAAGACTTGAGGCATTTGCTTCAGAAAGTCAAGGAATAACAGCCTTGAAGATGGATTGAAGTTCAACATAAAAAAAAAATCAAAAACAAAAAACCAAAGAGTCTCACCACTAGGCTAATTAGCAGCATGATAATAAACAGTGAAGAGACTGAGATTGTTAACAGCTTCAGTTTGCTTGGCTCCACAATCAACACTCTTGGCACCAGCAACTAGGAAATCAAACAACAGCTTTTATTGGAAAAATCTGATGTCAGGGACATCTCTAGAGTACTGAAAAGTAATGACGTCATTCTAGAGACTAAAGTGCACCTGATCCAGGCCATGGTTTTTGCAATTACTTTCTGTGCATTACAGATCTGGACGATGGCTAAAGGATGATAGAAGAATCAATGCCTTTGAGTTTGTGATGCCAGAGAAGGGAATTAAGTACTCCATGGACTTCTAAGAACACAAAAAGCTTCATCCTGGAGAGGAATAAACCAGGATACTTCTTGGAGGCAGGGAATTTGAAACTTTGTCTGACATACTTTGGGCACGTTGCAAGGAGAGACCAGAATTTGGAGAAGGACATCATGTTTGGAAGTGTAGAAGGATAGCACAGGAGAGGAAGACCCTGGATGAAATGGATTGACTCAGTAATTATGGTAGTGAGTGTAGGTGTGCCAGAGACAATGAATTTGGCTCGAGATAGAGCAGGGTTCAAAACTGTTGTATATAGGGTCACT
>NW_006399768.1:2324765-2328520 GCF_000299155.1 Elephantulus edwardii | reverse complement strand
GAATGGAAACCCAAAATCTCTGTAAATGTTTATGAAAATTAATAAAATATAATTATAGAAAAAAATTAAAAAAATAAAAATGTATCCTCAAGATTGTCATTATGGTGTACTGTAGAGGCAGAATCAATTCATAGCTTACTCTCCAGCAGATTTTCAGAGGGAGTAAATTACAATGGAGTTGATTGCCCATCTTTCCTCTGTGGAGCATCTGGTGAATTGAAAACACATGCCTTAGGGTTTCCAGTGCAATTTCTTATGTCTAAACCTCCAGAGTTGTCTATCCTCATGATTCATAAAATATTTACATGTAATGTTCAAAAGGATATCTCTAATCCCGAGCCCCCTAAAAAAATGACACACAAACAAATATAGAAATAATAATTATAAAGAGAAGTGACCAATATTTCAGAAGAGTTAAGATTTTAGGCATGTATTGAAGTAGTTTTTTGCAGAATATCATCCTTTTCCACTGATTATATTCTTAATATTTGTAATTTCATTAAATTTGGCCTAGATGTTATGTATTTAGCTAATACAAATTCTGTTAAAGTATTTAGACATTTCGGGAAACCATACAGGTAATATTACTACTAGAAATAATTGTTTTCCACAGACAAGAAAAAAATGAAAAATATACTTTCAATCACTGGTAATTCATTTACTCTTTAAATTGTGCTATGTAACATGGTATAGTCTGTAGGGAGTGGTTCTGTTAATGCAAAGGTGGAATGTCTCTGGCAGTTCAAATCTACCAGAGGCTCCACTGGACTAAGATGGCAATATCTTCTTGCACAATTTTAGTTGTCTGAAAGCTCACTAGAATATCAGCTATGAGTTGTTCCGACTTGAAGGCAGAAAGTGAGTAATTTAAGTTATAATGTATTACAGATATTTAACTAATGAAAGCTTTCTTTAATATCACCTCATAGATCTCTCATAATATTTTGGACTTACTTCTCTCACTAACATTGTTCAGTGCATGATTCATCAGACCGTATGTAGAAATTGGTTTTAGTGGACAATAATAAAAAAGAGATTTGACTCAGTGATAACTTATATTGACTAACATGAACATCTAAGTCAGATTTAAAAGGTAATATCCAAATACTAAATTCAGGGTTACATGAGATTATGTAATCCTAATTATTTTGTGTTAAATATCACTGGATTTAAAAGTTTATTACAAATTGCTCTGTGCCTGTTACTATTTTTAAATGTCATCGAGTTGAGTAAGACTAATAGTGACCCTATGATCAGATCTGAACCTTTTTCTATCCTGTGCCATCTTCATCATTTCCAACACACTTGTTCTCATTTTAACAGTCACTATATCAACCCCTGAAAGCAGGAGCAGCATCCACTTCCGAAATGGCTTGCCTCCGGAAACTCTATGTACGAACAGTGCTCAGGCCGTTCGTTCATAGGGTCGCTATGAGTCGTCTACGACTCGACGGCATCAAACAACAAAAACATATCAACCCATTCAGTTGAGGATGTTCCTCTGTTCTAATAACATTCCATCTTTCCAAGCATGATGTCCCTTTCCAAGGAATTTGGTGGAGGAGATAGGGCCATAGGAACTGAAGAGATACCAGTTAGAACGTTCCAAATGACAAAAGCAACTTGGATGTACATACCTCTATGCCAGCAAATTAGGAGGACCATTGCCTGGCCATCTGACTGGAAGAGATCCATGCTTGTTCCCATTCTCAAAAAAAGTGACAATAAAATGTGTAAATTATCAAACAATGTAATTGTTTATGTGCAAACAAAATACTGCTGAGGATTATTAAGAAATGGCTAAAACAGTACATTGATAGAGATGGACCGAATGGTTTTAGAAGAGGCTAAGATTTAAGATTTAGAAGAGGCTGGAGCAACAGGGTTGTCATTGCCAATGTCAGATGAACCTTGCCTATAAACAGAGACTACTAGAAGAATATCTATTTGTGTTTTATTGACTACGCAAAGGCATTTGACAGTGTGGTTCATAATAAAGTATGGTTAATGGTGAGAAGAATGAGAATCTCAAAACACTTACTTATACTCATATGAAGCCTATATCTAGACAAACACGCTGTGGTGCAAAGACACCACGTGATCACTGCATGGTGTTAAATTAAGAAAACTGTACATCAGGATTATATCCTTTCTCCAACATATTTGATCTATATGCAGAATAGATTATTTGAAAATCTGGACTCTATAAAAAAGACTGTGACATCAGGATTGGAGGGAGATTCATGCTGATGACACAACCTTGCTTGGTAAAAGTGAAGAGTACTTTGAAACACTTGCTAAAGAAGGTTAAACATGGGAACCTTCAATATGCATTGCACCTCAATGTTAAGAAAACAAAAATCCTTGCTACTGGACCAATAGATAACATCATGATATTTGGAAAAATTATTGAAACTCCCAACAACTTCGTCTTGCTTGGTTCCACAATCAACCACCTTGGTATCAGCAGTCAGGAGAACAGAAGACATATTGAGGTGGGAAAGCTGTAATCAAGGGACTTTTCCAAATTATTGAGAAGCAAGACTAAAATATTCCTAATTCATTCTATTGTGTTTATAGTCATTGATTATGCATCTGCGACTCAGAGAGTGATTAAGGATTACACAAGAAGAGCTGATGCCTTTAAATTGTGTTATTGGAGAAGAATGCTGAACATTCCATGATATGCCAAAAGAGCAAACATGCACCTTAGGCAAGGTGCAGCCAGAGTTCTCCATGAAGGCAAAGACAATGAAGCTTTATCTTATATACTTTGGGCATGTAGCTGTTGTTGTGTGCTGTCGAGTTGGAACTGATCCATAAGTGATCCTCTAGCAGGTTTTCAGAATCAGTAAATCACACAAGAGGAGACTGGTCATGCTTCTAGTAAAGGTAATTTCTTGGAGAGGAACAGACATCATGCTTGGGAAGATAGAAGAACAGTGAAGGAGAAGACCCTTAACCACATGGATTGACACAGTAGCTCTAGCAATGGGCTTCAGTGTGTCAGAGATTGCATAGGATGGCATAGGATAGGACATGATTAAGATTGGTTGTTCCTAGAGTTGCTATGAATTATACATGACTTGACAGTATCTAGCATCAACAGCAACGTGCACAATGTATGTGAGATAAAGCTTGTCTAGCAATGCATATATAACACCAAGTATTCACCTCCAGGCAATTACGGAAATCTGTTTTTTTTCTCCTTTCATTGGTCATCATTAGATACCTGTATTAATCTTTCTCATTCAAAGCTTGTTTAGTATTGCTTTAACAGTCATAGTTAATTTTATTATACTTATTCAAACAAAGTTCAAAAATAAAATTGTCACTTAAATGATATATGTGCTCATTGTTTAATATGTTCTTTCAATGTGTGCATATGTCTATCAATCCTTTCTGTAGTCTTCATCATACTGATGAATGAGTGAATAAACAGTGCCGAAATGCATGTCGGCCCCAGTCCCGGAGAGGGCTGAGGTGTCACTGCTGACAGGGATTGCCCAGAGAAAAAAAGAGATGTGACCTAAGCCTGAACCATCCTCATTAAGAGAAGTCAGTAGGCTCCACCACACTCCAAAGATATCAGGATTACAACATTTATTGAACAGTTTGCTATAATGGTCAAGGGAGGAGGGGTGTACAGAAGATTGCTCATCCTTCTCCCACAGAGCAGCTAGTGGCTTTATGGTGTGCCTCCATGATTGCAGCACAGATTCTTGCCACTAGGACACTATACACATATATACATA
>NW_006399768.1:2317913-2324665 GCF_000299155.1 Elephantulus edwardii | reverse complement strand
CATATCTATATATAAACACACAACAAATATATACATATTTATATACATATTTAGTTTTCTTATTTGCCATAGAGTCACCTGTGACTCATAGCAATCCTATGTCCAACAGCCCTAAACCCTTGTCTCTCCTGTGCCAATCTTACTATTTCTGACACACTTATCCCCTTTACCCTAGTAACTGAATCAAACCATCTCATTGACGTCTTTCTCTCTTGTGCTGTTCCTCCACACTTCCTAGCATGAAGTCCCTCTCCAATGACTGGGCCCGCCTTGCAACATGTCCAAAGTATGTCAAACAAAGCTTCAGAAGCCTTGACTCCAAGGAGCAGCCTGGTCTTTCCTTCTTTAGGATGAAACAGTTTGTTCTCCTAGCAGTCAGTGGTATATTTAATACTGTTCTCCAGAACACAGCTCAAAGGCATCAATTCTCCTTTTATAATCCATAGTCATTGTCCATCTTTCTGTTACATAGCAAAGAATTTAAAAGACTATAGCCTGAATCAGGTGCACCTTAGTCTCCAGACTGAAATCGTTGCACTTCAGTACTTTGGATATGTCTCTGACAGCAGACTTTCCCAATGCACCTTTGCTTTTAATGTAATGGCTGCTGGTGCCAAGAGAGTGGCATCCCATGTGGCATCAGGGATAGGAGTGAGAGTCATCAATAATATGCATTATGCAGATAACACATTACTTACTGAAAGTGAGGAGAACTTAAAGTGCTTGTTGCAGAAGATCAAGGAATGCAGCCCTCAGTATGGACTGCATCACAATATCAAGTAAACAAAGATTCTTACCACTGGACCATTTGGCAGAATCATGATGGATGGAGAAGTGATTGAAACTGTTAACACCTTTATCTTTTTTGGATCCATGATTAACCCCCTTGGTATGAGCAGTCAGGAAATAAGGAGACATACTGCCCTAGGAAATTCTGCAGTTTGGGACTTTTCCAAATTATTGAGGAGTAGTGATGTAATTTTCAGGGCTAAGGTGCATCTGATTGAAGTCATAGTCTTTCTGATTACTAGCTGTGCATTTGAGACCTGGACAATGAATAAGGATGACAGAAAAGGAATTGACCTTTGAGCTGAGATGTTGTAGAAGAGCACTGAATATTCCATGGACAGCCAAGAGAACAAGCAGATATGTCTTGGAGAAGGGTGGCCAGAGCACTCTTTGGAGGCAAGTTTGATAAGGTTTTGCCTCACATACTTTGGATAGGTTGCTAGGAGGAGCTATTCCATGGAGAGTGACATTATGTTGGAAAGGAGGGAGGGGCCATCAAGGAGGTTATTTGACACAGTGACTGCTGCAATGGATTCTTGTGTGTCAGGAATTGTGAGTACAGTGCAGGAAAAGACTGTGTTCAGATCTTTTGTTCATCAGGTTGCTATGAGTCTTTCTTGATTTGATGACACCTAACAACAACAACAATATGCACAGCAAGTAATTGAAACAACAATGACTTAAATCAAGAACACTTTACTCTTTCAACTGACAAGGTTGCTGCTGCTTAGAATTTTGGGGAGGTCTTTAACAACAGATTTTTCCCAATGCAAAATATCTTTTGATTACTTGACTGCTGTTATCAAGGATGTTGGTTGTGCCTACAAGTAAGATGAAATCTTTGACAACTTCAAACTTTTCTACATCTGTCATGATGATGCATTTTGAGATAGTGGGAAGGTTTATTTTTTAGTTTGTTATGTTGGTGTTGAGATGTAATCCATATTGAAGGCTTTAGTCTTTGATTTTCTCCAGGAAATATAATTAGGAATTGAAATAATTATTACTGACAGCATCCTATTTGCAGATATGCTAGTATGATTACTGTTATTCAAGTTTTAAGAGAGGGACCCTAATTCTGATTCTTTATAAAAGGACAATGGAATATATAAAATAGAGAGACAGAAAAAAATGTACCAGGTGAAGACAGAGCTGATGTCGGGAAAAGACACTCGTGTGACCACAGAAGCTGAGACTGAAGTTAAACTGCCCAAACCCAAGAACTCCTGGGAACCAATGGATATGGAAGAAGCAGGAAACAATTTTCTATTGAAGCCTTCAGAAAGAGCAGGATCTAACATTCTATTTGGACTTGAATTTCTAGGACTGTTAAAGTAATTTTAAACCACTGTATAATAATACATTGTTAGAGAAGGTTGGTTTTGGTTGGGTTTTTTTTTTTCCTTCAAATTGATTCATATGCATGGTAACGCTTAATCAGGTTTCTGTGACTGAAAATCTTTACAGGAGTTGACTGTCCATCTTCCTTCTGTGGAGATTCTAATACCTGACCTCTTGATGAGCACAATACATAGCCCACTTCACTGCCAGTGTTACTAGAAATCTCTCTACAGAACTTCTACTCTGTTATATGTTCACTCTAGGAATCCAAATAGATTCAAGTTTGTCTAAACACAACAAAACCATCTGGAGTCTCTGCTATGAATTGGTTCTAACTTGCAAGCACAAAACAAGGACAACAATGGCATAAAGACTATTAATGTTAGTCTCTAAGGTTACAGCAGGGTATAGAGGCACCTGCTGTTACTACTAATTATGATTTTTCAAAAGTGAAAATATAAAGGAAATAAGATAGTCTTTTTGTTTGGAGTTGTTTTAAAAATATCATGATAATACAGATCCAATAGTAAGTACTTTACAACTAGTTTTTATTAGTTTTCCACCGCTTAGTCTGAACTAACTATAGCTGACCCTACTCCTGGTTTTCAGAGGTTGTCAATTGCCCGGGAGGATATTGTCCATCTTCTTCTCATAAAGAAACTGGCAGTTTTTAACAGTGTCCCTTTGAGTTGGCATTGCAACTTCTTATCCATTAGGTTACCAGAGTGCCCTGGCTTATCACCATTAAAAAAATTAATCAAGTACTGCCATAAAGGTACATTTAAAAATACATAAAATTAACTAATTCATTAGATGTACAGATCTCTTTACTCAAAGTGTCACAAGTAATAATATGAGGTTGTTAGTTGCTTTAAAAATAATACTATATCCATAAATAGAAGACATAAAATATTATGATCTATGCAATTAAGAATATCAAATATCACATACTATGTAATACAAAATATACCTCATTAATAACTATTCTAATTCACAAGTAATATAATTCATATTGTTAAACTGTAGATCTAAAAAATATCTAGTTCTTTATTTATATATGTTAAATAACAATCAGCAAAACAAGCCAGTAAATATATACATATAAACACACATCTCAAACCCACAATAGCACTAGAAAAGTCTAGCGGAGTTTAGGAATAAATTTTCTGTTCTGCTCTAATATTTGGTCTATTTTTCAAAGCAGAATTCTGTATTCTATTCTTGTAGATGTATAAGTGGAAAACCATGGAAAATTAAACAGCGAAAATGTGCTTGTGACCTCATAAATCCTTTCAAATTTATTCCTAATCTCTAAGACTGTTTGCCTTTCTTTCAGAGTCTAAACACAGAGTGACAATACTAAGTACATAAGGAATGTTCTATGCCTGTCAATAAGTGTGAAAACCATGAGTTGTCTTCAGCTGTGGTAACTCTGATTTTCCTTACAAAATCCTATAAAAGTAGTGCAGGTCATGGCTGAATTTATCCTCAGCAAGTATCAGCTATTGAAATAACTCTACTACCTACACTTGGCTGCATAAAAAAACCAAAAACCTAAACACACAAAAGTGAATAATAAGAAAAGACTACATCATCTGGGTCATTTTCACTATAGAACTCGATAGTCCTATGCATTTTATCTAAACATGTCTAACTTTTGTACATCTCAATCTTTCTTACCTGGGTAAATATTAGAAAAGACTACTTCTCAAGGTTATCCGTTGTTTTTGTTAGGTGCCATCAAGTGGAGTACAACCTATAGCAACCTTGTAAACCTTGTCCTATCTTGTTCAGTCCTCACACTTCCTGATACACTGAAGTCCACTACAGCAGCCACTGTGTCAATCCACCTGGCTAAGGATCTTCCTCTCCTTCTGCCTCCAAGGCATAACCTTTCCTAGAAACATGTCCAAATTATATGAAGTGAAGCTTCATCACCTTTGTCTCCAAGAAGCACTCTGGCTGCACTTTCTCCAAGACATAGTTTTTTCATGTTTTTTCATCAGTCCTTGGGATGTTCAGTGTTCTCTAACATCACAGGTCAATAGTATCAATTATTTTTCTGTCATCATTATTCACTGTTCAGATCTCAGATAAATAACAAGTGATTAAAAAGACCACTTGTTTTGACTAAAATTTGATATTTTATATAGATTAAAATGAAAATTTAGGGTAGTTATAAAGGGTTATTCCCAAATAATAAATTTAGGGCTGCATGGAAATATGCAACTGCAATTGTTGTGTGTTAAAAATCATTGAATTTGAACATTTTTAACAGTTGCTCAAACACACCTGTGTCCTCAAACTGACATCAATACTTTTCAATATTTAAAGAGGTCCCTAATTATAGACTTTCCCGGTATAATACATCTGATTTCTTGACTGCTGATAGCAATTGTGCTGATTGTGGATCCAAATAAGAAGAAGGTGTTGATCGTTTCAATCTTTTCTCCATCTATCATGATGTTTCCTACCAGCCCAGTGGTAAGCATTTTTGTTTACTTGCCATAGAGATGTAATTCATAATGAACCTGTATTCTTTCATCTTTTACAATATGTCCTCCTCACTTTCAGCAAGCAAGTTTGTGTAATCCACATAACACTGGTTATTGATGAGTTTCCCTCCAATCCTGATGCCACAGTCTTCTTCATAGAGCCCAGCTTCTTGAATAATTTGCTCAGCATACAGATTGAAAGCTATGGAGAGAGAACACTACATTGGTACAATTCCTTCTTAACTCCAAACCACGTAGTGTCTCCTTTAACTGTGAGCACAGCAGCCTCTTGTTCTATGTCTAGGTTCTACCGAGCACAAGTCAGTGCACTGAAATTCCCATTCTTCTCAATATTAGCAATAACTTGATATGGGCCACACAATCAAATACCTTTGATTGTCAAAAAAGCACATATAAACATTATTTTGGTTCTCTTTATTTTCAACCATGATTCATTTGACATCAGCAATGATATCCCTGGTGCCACAACCTTTTCTAAACACTGTTTTACCTTCTAGGAGTTCCCTGTCTATGTATTGTCCTAGTCTTCTTTGAATGATCTTCAGCAGTATTTTACTTGTATGTGATATTAATGATATTGTCCAATAGTTTTCAAATTCTATTGGATCATTTTTCTTGGAAATAAGAACAAAAATGAACCTCTTTCAATGGAAACAGCAGTCATCTACATACATCTATTTAAAGGTGTATATGCACTCTCTCAGCACTAGTATTTTCTCCCCCTCTTCCTAAAACCTATTAGCTATCACAGTAAATGTACACACCATATAAAATCTCCTTATTGTCTCATACTGGCTATTCTAAGTGATCAAAGCAAAGAAAAAATTCCATCATACCTATATGCTTGCTTCTCTATAACAGAAGGTGCTTAGAGAGGCTAGCAGGGCTAGCATCCTAGATTTATGAGCCTACTAAAGTATAGTTCCTACATGATATCTCCTAAAAATAGATTCACTAGTGATGTCTTTACAAAATGTGTTGCTGTGAAGGAAAATTTGAGTTGCCTCAAAATATTAAGACATGCATTAGAAGCAGGTTTTGATGTTAACTAATTTGATTTTTTTTGTTGTTAGGTGCCTGCAAGTCAGTTCTGACACACAGTGACCCTGTGGCCAACAGAATAAGGTTCTGCTCAGTCCGATGCCATGTCCCCAGTCAGCACTGTGCCTGAGCTCACTGTTGCAGCCACTGTGCCAACCCATCTTGTTGAGCACCTTCCTCTTCTTCGTGGACCCTCTGCTTTATTAAGCACAGTCCTTCTCCAGGTTCCGATCCTTAGACAACGCGCCCAAACTCTATGAGACAGTGGCAAACAATTCTCCCCAGTTCTGAAATCTGACTTAGCACTCAGTAAGCTGCTTTCCTGACTTTGCAGTATCAGTCAATCACATTTGGGAGGTGGGGGAACATACATTTGCTTTAAAGTACTTAGGCTTGCAAACACAGAATCCCCTGCCATACGAGCATTAATCTTTTACAAAATAGCATCTGCTTAACAACTGGCGTCCAGGTGTTACTCAAAGGCAAGAGCACAAAACATGCGTGCAAAGCACTATGGAAAAAAAGAGAGAATTGATTATTTCACTCAACATATTCAACTTAGAAATAATTTTCCTAAAGTCTTGTGTTTTTAGAAGATAACGATCAAGTATGGGATGAAGAAACATAACCCTTTAAGGAAGAAAATAATATATAAAGCGTATTATAAAATAATATTTTAAAATATACTTCTTTATGTCATAGACTGATCAATGTTTACAGAATAGGTAATGTTTTTGCTCATATATGCCCAGGCTGTATTGTGGTTATGACACACCAAGGTCAATTTAACAACAGAGAATTCTGTTGTTAGTTATTATTAGATGTTTCAATAAGGATATTGAGTGTAGAGCTAAAAAACAATAAAAATAACATACAAAAATCAGTTGGCGTTCTCTACCGTGACAAAAAGAATACAGAGCCAGAACTAAGAGAAACAATACCTTTCACAATAGCTAATCACAAGATTAAATACTTGGGAATAAATTTAACCAGAAGTACAAAGGACCTTTTCCAAGAAAATTACAAAACATTACTACAAGAAACAAAAAGAGATCTTGAAAAGTG
>NW_006399768.1:2307044-2312477 GCF_000299155.1 Elephantulus edwardii | reverse complement strand
GTCACACCCATGGTGGACAGATTTCAGCAGAGCTTCCAAATTATGTCAAACAAACTAAGAAGAAAAATTGGCTATCCACTTCTGAAATAATGGCCTTTGAGAACCCTATCAACAATTCAGAGAAAAACAATTAGACATAATACTAGAGGTAGAAGCCCTAAAGAGGAAGCTATTTTAAAAATTAGAAACTACTATAAACGTTCATTAATAATTGGAATATGTAATGCACTAAGTAAACCTTTAGGAAAATTGGAAGTTGTCAAAAATAAAATTTAATGTGTAAAGATAAACATCCTAAGCTCTGACAAGCAGAGATGGAGTACCACGGTCCACTTTCAACCAGAAAAGTATATAGTCTGCTATTCTGGGAATGAAAAATTGATGAAGAATGGTGCTGTCATAGTGAAAAAGATCATTTCAAGATCTACTCTGAAGTATAATGCTGTTAATGATAGGATATTATCTATATGCAAACAAAGAACAACTGTTAATGTAACTGTTCTACAAATACACACACTACTAGCTAAAAGAAGAGTAAATTGAGGAACTCTACCAACTTTTAAAGTCTGAAATTGACCAAACAAGCAGACAACGTGCATTAATAATAATTGATGACTATAATGTAAAAGTTGGAAAGCAGAAGGACTGTTGTTGTTACTATGTACCCTCAAGTTATAACTGACCCAGTGCTGACCCTCAGGCAGGTTTTCAGAGGCAGTCAATCATATGGGAGGAGACTGCCCATCCTTTTCCAGTGGAGCAGCTGGTGGATTTGAACCACATGCCTTCAGGATTGCAGTGCAGATTCTTGCCACTCACCACTAAAGCAGAAGTACTAGAAGTTAGAAATTACAGATTTTGGGAGAGAAATGAGGCTGCAGATCAAATTACTAAATTCTGTACATTGATTGATTTATTTATACTAAGTACCTTTTTAAAGAAACCCCAATGACATCTGTACTGGTGGACTTCATCAAATGGAGTGCACAGGAATTAGATTGACTATGTCTATAGAAAGAACTGCTGGAGAAACTAGTGGTCATCAGTAAAAATCCAGTCAGATGCTGACTGTGGAACAAACCAATTACTCACGTGCAAGTTCAAAGTGAAGCTTAAGAAAAAATTAAAGCAAGCCCACAAGAACTAGAATATGACCTTGAGTGCAGCCCACCTGAATTTATAAAATCATCTTAAGAACAGGTTTGAGGCATTGAACATTAAAGATTGAAGACAGGTGAATCGTGGGTTAACATTAATGATATTATTCATAGAAAGAGTCAAAAGTCATTATAAAGACAGAGGAGAAGGGAAAGACTAAAGTGGATTTCAGAAAAGAAAATTTTACTTAAACATTGAGGACACAAAGCAAAGGGAAGAAATGTGAAGGTGAAAGACATAAGCAGAAGATTTCTAAGGACAGCTCAAGAAGGCAAAGTCAAGTATTATAATGGAATGTGTAAAGAGCTGGAGTTGAAGAATAAAAAAGAAAGAACTCATTCAGCATTTCTTAAACTGAAAGACCTGAAAAACATCCAAACCTCTAGTTTCAATACTGAGAATACTAAGGGGGAAATCTTGAATGATCCAAGAAACACCAAAAAAGTGGAGGGAATATACAGAATCATTGTACATAAAAGAAGTGCCTGCCACTGACATATTTCAGAAAGCTGTATATGCTAAAGAGACAATGATGAAGGAAGGAATTCAAGATGCACTGAAAGCATTAACAAAAAATAAGGCCTCAGGAACTGACAGCACACCAACTGAAATGTTCCAAATAACAGATACAGCCCTGAATGTGCTCACCAGTCTGTACCAAGAAACTTGGAAGATAGCTATCTGACCAGTTACTGGAAGAGACCCATATTTGTTCCCATTCCCAAAAATATGATTAAACAGATTGTGGAAATTATCTAACAAAATCTTTACTATCACATGCAAGCAAAGTATTGTTGAAGATTATCCAAAAAAAAGGTTATCAAAAAACATTTAGAACAGTATGTGAACAGAGATCTGTCAGAAGGCCAAGCTGCATTTAGAAGAGGTTGTGTCACCAGGGATATCAGATGGCTGAAAGCAGAGACTATCAGAAGAATGTATATTTGTGTTTTATTCATTATACACAGACACTTGACTGTGTGGATCCTAACAAACTATAGTTCACTTTGAGAAAAATGGGAAGCCCAGAACACTTAATTATGCTTAGAAATCCATACCTAGAGAAAGGAAACACTGTGTTGTTTAAAATTAAGAAAGATGTGTAAGCACTGTATCTTCTCTCCATACTTATTGAATCTGTACGCCATACAAACCATTAAAAAAGATGGACTTTATGAACAAGAATGCAGTATCAGGATTGGAAGAAGGCTCCTCAACAACCTGCATTATGTAGACTTTGCTTGCTGAAAATGAGGAGGACATAATGTGCTTACTTTAGTAAATCAAAGACTCCAGCCTTCAATATAGATTAAATCTCAACATCAAGAAAACAAAGATTCTCCTACTTGACCAATAGGCAGCATTCTGATAGATGGAGAAAAGATTAAAACTGTCATTAAGTTCATCTTGCTTGGTTTCACAGTTCCTTGTCCCAGGAGTCAGGGGATGTATATGATTGGAGGTCTCCTGTCAAAGATCTCTTCAAAGTCCTGAAGAGCAATGATGTCAGTTTAATGACAAAAGTGTGCTTAATTCAAGTCTTGCTATACATCTGAGAACTGGGCAATGAGTAAGAATAACAGGAGAAGAACTGATGCGTATGAGTTGTGATGTTTAAGAAGAATGATTAATAAATATATTATGGACTGCAAAAAAACCAGATATGTCATGGAGAAAGTACAGCCAGAGTGTTCATTGGAGGCAATAATGGTGACGCTTCATCTCACATATTTTGGACATGTTGTTAGGAGCGGCTATTTCTTAGAAAAGCACCGTAAACTTGGAAAGGTGGAGAGGCAGTGAAGGAGAGGAAGACCCTCAAGGAGATGGTTTGAATACAGTGTCTTGGCAATACACTCATATGTGTCAATGGTAAGGACGGCACAGGATAGGACAGAGTTCAGAACTATTGTTCACCCTCTCTAGTACAAACCTGTATAACAGAAAATATTTGTATACACATATAAAATTCAACTGTCGACCACCCAGAGTTAATAAAGGTGCTATAATAACAGTATTGACAAAGACATAACGTTTTTCACATAAGTAAAAATCCATAACTGGACATGAAAAGACAAAAATCATTTAAGCTATTATAAATAGGAAATATATGCCTTGATTGTTCAACTCAAAAGAGCTGCTTTAAAAATTTATCCATTCTTTCATAATAATTGACAAGACATACAAGGACATACTCTGTTATGTGATAGAACCTGAAAAGTTGTTTTAGTTCTCAAATATTATAACACAAGCCAATACAAAGTTCTATGAATCCTTTTTCCCCAATTAAAAGAATGATTTTAAATGACATTTTAATTCTTAGAAGCCATTGAACTGCATAAACATCCAATTTTAATATTTCTTTCTAACGTTTCTGCACATCTTCTCAAAAGGGAACATACTGAAATAAACTTTTTACTGAAGTAATTTTGATTGATTTTCAAATAACTACAAAAGCATTTGAACTGAAAGAAAGTGAGAGGTAATTAGTAGATAGAGATGCCAGGATTCAAAGTTCAAATGTTCAAAGCTGACCATAACATTAGTACAAACAAGAGGAGTTAGAACAAATATACTTCTATTAATTTAGCTTTATGAAAAATGTTATGAAACCATATCATCAAACACAATGCTGTTTAATTAGTAGAACAGCAAGACATTTTCCCTAAGGCTATTCCATTTAATATGAGTCTACCATCAAAAATTTTAAAAAAAATTAAAACTTGTCATATAATTTCTTGCCCTTAAATATTTTTCCTAATATATTTCATGTATCACATACTTGTATTTAATTCCTCTCTCACTGTGCTTCCATATCCCTTCTACACAAATGTTAATTAAAATTAATACAAGTAAATCAAGGTAGACAGTTTCTTAAAAACTCATTCCAATGGGAATTTGTCCTATAAAATTAATGTCCTATCTCCATACCTTTTTAACATATATGCAGAACGGATTATCCAAGAGGCTGGGCTCTATAAGGAGAAGTGTGGCATCAGGATTGGTGGAAGATCCATCAACAATCCCCATTATGCAGATGACACAACCCTGCTTGCTGAAACTGAGGAGGACCTGAAGCTCTTGCTGTGGAGAGCCAAGGGCTGCAGCCTTAGATATGGATTAAGGCTCAATGTCAAGAAAACAAACATTCTCACCACTGGGCCAATTGGCAGCATCAGGATGGATGGTGAAGAGACTGAGATTGGTCACAGTTTTAGTTTGCTTGACTCCAAAGTAAACAGTCCTGGCAGCAGCACTCAGGAAATCAAAAAGTGTATCCCAATGGGAAAGTCTGATGTTAGGGATCTCTCTAAAGTACTCAAGAGCAATGGTGTCTCTCTGGAGACTAAGGTGTGTCTGATACAGGCCATGGTCTTTGCAATCACTTGTTATGCATCAGAGAGCTGGACAATGACTAGGGATGATAGAAGGAGAATTGATGCCTTTGAGCTGTGGTGCTGGAGAAGAGTATTGAATGTACCATGGACTACTAAGAAAACAAACAGATTCATCCTGGAGAAGGTTACACCAGGCAGCTCTTTAGAGGCAAGGATTCTGAGGCTTCATCTGACATACTCTGGACATGTTACAAGGAGGGACTGGTACTTGGAGAGGGACATCGTGCTTGGGAGGGTGGAGGGACAGTGCAGGAGGGGAAGACCCTTTCTGAGGTGGATTGATTCAGTAACTGGGGTTATCAGGGTGGGTGTGTCAGAGACAGTAAGATTGGCACAGGACAGAGCAGGGTTTAGGGCTGTTGTACATAGGTTCACATTGAGTCTCAAGTGACTCAACGGTACATACCAATAACAACAACAATAACAATAGATATCTTGAAGCTGATAGTTTCAAATTATGATAAAGCCTTGGAAAGATATCAATCTATATATTTAATTACCTGTATTGATTACCCATGGTGGACAATGTTTGGTGGAGTTCCCCTAGTAAAACAAATTTGGAAACAGAAAAGGCATCCACATCCATAATAGCTTGCCTCCAGAAATCCTATAAGTTGGAGAAATGAAATTTATAAGTGTTCAGGTTTTTGGTCATAGGGTTGCTATGAGTTGTTTACAACTTGACAGCACTTAACAACAACAACATTGATTGTGTAATGGTTTCTTATACCTCATATTAATAAAACCTACAAATGATTTCATATATTCATAAAATTTTAAATATTTTGGATAATCTTCAGTAGAATCTTGCTTGCATGTGAAATCAATGCTATTGTTCTGTAGTTTCCACACTCAGTTGGGTCACCCTTCTTTGGAA
>NW_006399768.1:2297951-2305187 GCF_000299155.1 Elephantulus edwardii | reverse complement strand
ATATTGTAGCTGATGTTAGATGGATCTTGGCTGAAAGCAGGGAATACCAGAAGAATGTCTATCTGTGTTTCATTGACTATGCAAAGGCGTTTGACTGTGTGGATCCATTTATAGACGTCTATATACTAGCGATGAGAAAATCTTAAAGGGAAATTGTTGTTGTTGTTGTTATTGTTATTGTTGTTAAGTGCTGTCGAGTCAGAGGCAACTCATAGTGATCCTATAAATGAAAGACCTGGACACCGATATAACTTTTGTCCTTTCTCCAGGTTCATAGGGCTTTCTGAGGCAAGCTATTAAAGGGAAATTAGCATCCTAAAAAGTAAAATACTGAAGGATAAATCTAATCAGAGATGTAAAGGATTCAAATGACAG
Organism: Elephantulus edwardii; assembly: GCF_000299155.1. Lineage (NCBI taxonomy): Eukaryota > Metazoa > Chordata > Mammalia > Macroscelidea > Macroscelididae > Elephantulus > Elephantulus edwardii. Next base: position 2,304,812 of record NW_006399768.1, on the reverse strand, counting down.
AAACTATAAAAAACTGCTGAAAGGTTTGAATAAAAGAAAAGGCATTCCCTTATCAAAGATTGCATGATTTATGTTGTGAATACAGCAATACCACCCAAAGAAATCTATAGGTTTGACATAATTCTGATTAAAACACCAAGAACCCTCCTTAGAAATGAATGAATGGAAATCCAAAATCTCTGTAAATGCTCATTAAAATTACTTAAAAAATAAGTAGAACGTAAAAACAGAAGAACGTAATAGGAGGGCTCACCTTTTCTGGTTATAAAATATACTGGGAAACTACATTAATAAAAAAGAAAAAAAGCAAACTGGTTCACCGAGAGGCACACAGACCAGTGGAATGGACTTGAGAGCTCAGAGATAAATGAACACATTTATGGTCAACTGATTTCCCTAAGTCTGCTGAGTTCATTTGATGAAGAGAAAAGAACTTCTTCAGTAAATAGAAAAATTATATTTCCACATGCAGAAAAGTGAAGCAGGATCTAACCCTCTCACTATACATAAAACTAAATCAGAATGGGTAAGGACCTAAATGTGTAAATGAAACCCCAAGATGTGCGAGCCCAGAGGGACAAGCAGGGAGAAGGCTGTCCCGCTGAGCTCGCAGCAACGGGCCTCTGATGCAGCAACAAAGGCACAAACCCGGAAACACTAATAAATGGAACTTCATAAATAGGAGAAAAAAAAATTTAAATATTAAGTTTTCCTTAGGTGTCATGCCAGCTTAGGTTCCTAGGACTGTCATAACAATAACAACAATAAAGAGTCCAAAAAAAATGATCAGGTGGGTGGCTTTAAAGAACAAAAATTTAATTTTGAAGTTTCAAATCTAGAAGTCCTAATTCAGAAAGTCAGTGTGCTACTGTTTGCTCTCTCTCTACTGGTTCTAGAGAAAGATTCCTCCTTGCTTCTTTCAGCTTCCATAGTCCGAGGCATTTCTTGGCAATAAAATTTTTATTTGACTTCTTTTGATTGAAAGATGGATCCTTGCATATAATTTTCTAGCAATGTTTGTGACTCTGTTTTCCTCTCTGTTCTCCTGTTCAAAAGATACCACTCAGAAAAAATTAGGACTAGAATCAATTCTGCTCTAGGGTGATTAACTAATAACATCTAAAATTAAAATTCCATTTTCCCAAACAAGGTCACATTCACAAGGACAGAGATTATTGTTTTAAACCATATTTCTGGAAGATCATATTTGTAGTTCATACTGCTGTTGTTAGGCATTATGGTTGTGGTTGTTGTTAGGTGCCGTTGAGTCGTAGACAACTCATAGCGACCCTATGAGCGAAAGGCCTGAGCACTGTTCATAGAGTTTCCGGAGGTAAGCCATTTTGGAAGTGAATGCCACTCCTGCTTCCAGGCTTGTTTTAATCAGGAAGCTCCAACAAACACTGTCCACCACCATGGGTAAACATTGTCACATTTGGCACATCAGCATCACAGCCACCATGAGTTACCTCTGTACAGCAATGCACAAACCAGTGCTATACCACCAAGAAGAATGTTTGATAAAAGATAAAACAAAAAAAAAACACCAAACTAACAATTTGAACCAGGCCCAAGGGCCTCAGATTAAAATCACCCACCTTGGGCTTGGTAGCATAACTTTCTGTCCACTAGGCCAACGTAGCTCTCTTGATGTTGCCATTGCTATTGTTACTAAGTTCCTTCGAATCTTCAAGGACTCAAAGCAACCCTATGAATGAAAGACCTGAGCACTGGTCATAGAATTTCTGGATGCAAGCCTTTTCAGAAGTGGAAGCCACTCCCGCTTCCAAGCTTGTTTTAATCAGGGAGCTCCACCAAACACTGTCCACCACCATGGGTAACCATTATCATATTTGTCACATCAGTGTTACAGTGTTTAGCATCACAGCAACAGAGAGTTACCGCTGTAAAGCAATGCACAAACCAGGCTATACCACCTAGGAGAATGTTTGACAATAAAATAATTTGAACCAGGCCTTAGGATCGAAGGTGTGAGTGCCCTTTAGGGCTTTAAGCCACCACCTGTCTTAAACTTAATACCAAGCCTCAAGGGCCTCACTTCTGGAGGGGAAGAGCAATATTGCACACCAAACACAAGCCTGGGAAAAAAAAAACAACACCCCAAAAAACCTATGATTACTTGCACACCAGGACCACCATGCTCATGCAGCAAGAAGCCACGGAGAACCCTGGGTGGAGTCATCCAGGAACAGCATGGCCACTTTCTCCTCCCCTCTTTCTTTGGGGTTTAAGCCAAAGTCTCAACAGCCTGGCTTGTGTGAAGAGCAGAACTGTACATCAAACACAACCCTGAAAAAAGCACACAACCCCAAAACTTGCAATTACTTGCTACGAGGACCTCCATGCCCGGGCAGCAAGAAACCACAGAGGCATTAGGGAGTGGGTACTGATTCTTAGGGAAGCTATGCATGACAGAAAGAAACATTATTTTGTGCCCTGTATTGTATCATCCCGACAATCTCTGTTAGTCTATGCCCATTCGCTGCTGTCACAGAGTCAATCCATCTTGTTGAAGATCTCCCTCTTTTTTTGCTGACCCTCTACTTAACATTATAATGAACAAATGTGATAGAAGAAGAATTGGTGCTTGTAAGTTGTGGTGTTGAAGAGGAGTCATGAATATCCCACGTACTTTCAAAAGAAAAAAACAGAGGAAGTCTTGCAAAAAGTTTAGACAGAGTGTTGCTTTCAGGCAAGTAGAACAAAGTTTTCTCTTACATACATTGGAAATGGTTTTGTGGTTGTTGTTATGTACCGTTGAGTAAGGTTTTCAAAGGCAGTTTTATTACATCAGAGAAGACTGCCCATCTTTCTCTCACAAAACACCTGGTGGATTTGAACTGTGTGTCTTTGGGCTAGTATCACAGTTCCTTACCACTAAACCAAAGAGGCATCCCCCTTGGGAACAGTTATGTGTGAGATGCTGACGACTGTACAGGATATGATAGGGTTCAGATATGATGTTTATATGGTCTTTATGAGTCATACACAGAAGAATTTCAATAAACAGACTAAGATCAAGAGACAATGGTGATGAAGGTGAAAGTTCGGGCTGCTCTGAAAAACTTGGCAAAAATAAAGCCCCAGGAGTTGATGGCATACCAAGAGCCAAGAGACATATTTCAACAAACAGATGCTGTGCTGGACGTGAGCACCAGATTGTGCCAAGAAATATGGAGGACAACTATGTGGTCTACTGACTAGAAGAGCTATTTACTCCTATTCAAAAAAGAAAAAAAAAAGAGTGACCCAACAGTGTAACAGGGTATAATCCAGGGATGTGTCTTGTCTCCATACCTTTTCAATCTATATACAGAACAGATTATTCTCGAGGCTGGGCTCTATGTGAAGAAATGTGGCCTCGGGATTGGAGGAAGACTCATCAACAATCTGAGTTATGCAGATGACACAGCTCTTCTTGATGAAACTTGAGGAGGACCTGAATTACTTGCTGCAGAAGGTCAAAGACTGTAGTCTTCAATATGATTTGAAGCTCAGCATCAAGAAAGCAAAGATTCTCACCACTGTCTGATTGGTAGCATCATGACAGATGGTAAAGAGAGTGAGATTGTTAATAGCTTTAGTTTATATGGCTCCACAAACAACATTCTTGGTACCAGCAACTAGGAAAATAAAAGATGTATTGCTTTGAGAAAGTCTACTGTCATAGACCTCTCCAAAGTACTGAAGAGCAACGATGTCAGTCTGGAGACTAAGGTGAATCTGATATAGGCCACGGTCTTTGCAATTACTTGCTATGCACCAGAAATCTGGGCATTGACTAGGGATGATAGAAAGAGAATTGATGCCTTTGAGCTGTGATGCTGGAGAAGAGTATTAAATATACCATGGACTGCTAGGAGAACAAACAGGTTAATCCTAGAGAGGGTGAAATCAGGCTGCTCCATGGAGACAAGGATTCTGAGGCTTTGTCTGACATACTTCAGACACGTTAACAAAGAGGGACCAGTCCTTCGAGAGGGACATTATGCTTGAGATGGTGGATAGAGCACAAAGAGGAAGACCTTCATTGAAATGGATTGATTTAATGGCTGGGGTAATGGATAGTCGGTATGTTGGAGACAATAATATTGGCACAAGATGGAGTACAGTTTAGGGTTGTTATATGTAAGTTCATGTCTGATACAGGACATAGTCTTTGCTATCACTTGTTATACATCAGAGAGTTGGACGGTGACTAAGAAGGATAAAAGGAGCATTGATGCCTTTGAGCTGTGGTGCTGGAGAAGAGTATTGAGAATACCATGGACTGCTAGGAAAAGAAACAGATTCATCCTGCAAAGAGTTAAACCTGGCTGCTCCTTGGAGGCAAGGATTCTGAGGCTTCGTCTAACATACTTTGGACATGTTGTAAGGAGGGACCGGTCCTTGGAGAGGGACATCATGCTTGGTAGGGTGGAGGGACAGCACATGAGGGGAAGACCCTCTATGAGATGGATTGATTCAGTGACCGACATAATTGGGATGGGTGTGCCAGAGAAAGTGTGATTGTCACAGCACAGAGCAGAGTTTAGGGCTGTAGTATATAGGGTTACTATGAGTTGCAAGTGACTCAACGGCACATAACAACAACAACAACATATGTAGGTTTGTTATGAGTCTCAAGTAACTCAACAGCACATAACAATAACAATAACATCACTAATATCACACAGTAGCAAAATCCTGCTGAAGATTATCCAGAAACAATTGGAACAGGACATTGACAAAGATTCATCAGAAATACAAGCTCAGTATAGAAGAGGTCATGACAGTAGAGATATCACTGCCAATGTCACAGATGGATCTTGACAGAAAGCAAAAAGTACCAGAGGAATGTCTATCTGTGTTTCATTGACTAAGCAAAGCCATTTGATTGTGTGGATCACAACAAATTGTGGCTGAATGTGAAGAGAATGGGAATCCCAGGACACTTGATTGTGCTCATGCAAAGCCTATACTCAGACCAGGAAGCAGTCCTTAGAATAGACCAGGGAGACACTGCATGGTTCAAAATCAGGAAACGAGTGTGTCAGAAATGCTCCTGTCATCATACCATTTCAATCTATATATGAAACAGATCAGGAGGCATAGCTTTATGAGGAGAAATGTGACATCAATATTGGAGGAAGACTCATCAACAATCTATTTTATGCAGATGACACACCCTTGCTTTCTGAAACTGAGGAGGACCTGAAGCACTTGGTGCAGAAGGTCAAAGACTGTAGTCTTCAATATGGATTGAAGCTCAACATCAAGAAGGCAAAAGATTCTCATCACTGGGCCAACTAGTAGTACCATGATAGATGGAGAAGAGATTGAGGAGGTCAACAATTACAGCTTGTTCAGCTCCACAATCAACCCTCTTAGCACCAACAGTCAGGAAATAAAAAGATGAACTGCATTGGAAAAATCTGCTGACAATGACCTCTCCATAGCATGGAAAGCACCAGTGTCCGTGTAAAAGTCTAAGGTGTGCCTATGGCCTTCTCAGTTACTTACTATGCATCAGAGAGCTGGATAATGACTAAGGATGACAGAAGAAGAATCAGTCCCTTCAAATTGTGGGACTGGAGAAGAGTTTTGAATATACCATGGACTGCTGACAAAACAAACAGTTTTGTTTTAGAGAGGATGAAACCAAGTTGTTCCTTGGAGGCTTCGATTTGAAACTCTGTCCCACATACTTTGGGCACATGGCCAGGAGGGACCGGTCCATGGAAAAGAACATCATGCTTTGTAGGTTGGAGGAACAGCACAGGAAAGGAAGACCCTGGATGAGGTGGACTGATGCAGGGACTGGGCCAGTGGGGGTTGGTGTGTCACAGTCAGTGAGATTGGTTCATGACAGGGCAGGTTTCAGAACTCCTTTATGTGGCAAATAATAACAACAACAAAAATGAATAATAAAAAACTCAAAGTCATCTAATAACAACACTGTTTACCATAACACCTTATAAAAAGAACGGTTTACCATAATGAATTCTCTAGGTACTTCATCTTATATGATATTTTTCTCTAAGGACAGGTCTTTTCTCATAGTAAGCGAAACACAATCTGGTAATCATTGGTTCTAAGTAATATTCTGATTTTTCTTCTTCCAAGATGTTATTGTTGCTAAGTTCCATCAAGTCGTAGATGACTCATAGTGACACTATGAATGAACTTAATAACTTTGGTCATTTCTCCATGTTCATAGAGTTTACAGAGGCAAGCCATTTCAGAAGTGGATGCCACGCCTGTTTCCAAGCTTGATTTAATCGGGAAGCTCCACCAAACACTGTCCACCATGGGTAACCATTATCACATTTGGCACATCAGTGTCACAGCATTTAGCAGCACAGCAACCACAAGTCACCTCTGTACAGCAAGTGGACAAATCTGGACTATATGACCTAGAAGAATGTTTGACCAAAACAGCCCCATTTGCCAACCAAAAGGATTTTTAATTAGGAGGCTTTCTCACCTCGCCTCACTCGCCTTAACGAATCAACTTTCCACCCTAATTCTTACCAATCTGGGACAATAGGTTTCCTTATGTTTTGATAGCCCATGGTACATATAATCTCCAAGTTATAATCGAGATCTTATTCCTTAACTCGGCCTTTAAATCTTTGAGTGGAACTTTAGATGACTCTATACATAATCTTGTTGTTGTTATGTGCCATCGAGTCATTTGCAACTCATAGCGACCCTATGTACAAGAGCCCTAAACACCGTTCTATCCTGTGCCAATCTCGCTGTCTCAAACACATTCATTCCCACCACTCCACTCACAGAATCGATCCATCTCATCGAGGGTCTTCCTCTCCTGGACCATCTTTCCACTCTCCTAAACAT
>NW_006399768.1:2296868-2297391 GCF_000299155.1 Elephantulus edwardii | reverse complement strand
CAGTCCTTTACCTTCTGCAGCAAGCGCTTCAGGTCCTCCACAGTTTCAGCAAGCTGTGTTCTGTCATCTGCATGACACAGGTGGTTGACAATTCTTCAGCCAATCCTGATGCCACGTCTATGTAATCTTATTTACACTTAATCTAATGCAAGAAAATTTGAAGCCTTTTCATTTTATAAGCTGCATGTGCAACAAGCAAAAGTAATTGTAATGAAGAATTTATGCAAGCATTGTCGTTGTTGAGTGTCATCATTTCCACTACAACTCTCTATGCACAGCAGATCTGAACCTTACCCTATCATCCACCACCCCCATGATTTCTGTTATACTGAAGCCTCTTGGTATCAATTAATTTTGTTGATAATTGGTTCAATATTTTCCAAGTGAGTAGGTTTTTTTTCTTTTATTTTTTTTTAATTTAGGTTGTGTATTTTTCATTTCAGTGAACATCTACAGAGATTTTGGGATTCCATTCATTCATTGTTGCACCCTTCTCCCCGCACAAACCCCTCCCTCCTCCCCC
>NW_006399768.1:2292129-2293363 GCF_000299155.1 Elephantulus edwardii | reverse complement strand
AAAGAACAAAAACCACATGATCCTATCAATTGATACAGAAAAGGCCTTTGACAAAATCCAACACCCTTTCATGATGAAAACACTCAACAAAATAGGACTAGAGGGGAATTTCTTCAATATAGTAAAAAGTATTTATGAAAACCCGAGAGCTAACATTATTCTCAATGGAGAGAGTTTAAAGGCAATCCCTTTAAGAACAGGAACTAGGCAAGGATGCCCATTATCTCCTCTTTTATTCAATATTGTATTGGAAGTCTTAGTGATAGCAATAAGACAAGAGAAAGACATTAGAGGTATACAAATTGGCAAAGAGGAAGTAAAATTATCCCTCTATGCAGATGTCATGGTAGTATACTTAGGAGAATGATATATGTATATATTTATACATTTCTTACTATTTCTCTATGATTTTTCTAAAAGGTTAGGATCAGTTTGACTTAACATAATTTTCAATGATGACAATATAGACAGAACAAAATCAAATGCAATGAAATCTTAATTAGGAATCATAAGTATACCTTCATGATTGCAGCATAGCTTCTTACCACAACTCCACCACAGTATAATGACAGGGAAAGAAGCTATTTTGAAACTTAGGAAACATATCTAGCCCAGTTACAGAATATCAGGGACTATTTCTCAGAGACAGCTTGAAGAAAGTAGACATTATTGACTTAAGATAAAGTGTATGCAAATTCCTAGAGGAGGAATAACTTGATAGCCACAGGAAATTAAAAGTTTAAAGTGATTTGGAGTTTAGGGCATCTTGACAAGGAAGTAATGAGCAATCTGCAATGCCTTCATATCATGGGGAGTTTTCAGAAACAGCATTAAAACAAGTACATTTTAAAGATGTGGGAGGCCAATACACTGTTTTAAGAATCGCACTGAACCCCTCCCCCCACCCCCGCCCCTTGGTTAATCAACGTATGAGGGAAAAACAGAAGACATATAAAACCAGCTATGAATTCAATGAGGTGGACTCTAGAGGGAGGAGTATAAAATAAAGTTTCTAACAGGGTACTAATAGGCATATATTAATAGCTATTAATTAGGCAAAACACAATGTATATGAATGTATAAAACACAATGTACATCAATGAAACAGAATATATATTAATGATTCTAAGAAAACAAATAAAAATTTTAGAAAACCAAACAAGATGAAATCCAGTTTGATGTTTATGCTATTTTTAACTAGAGTAGTGGAAAGGAAGAAAAAAAAGATGTATAT
>NW_006399768.1:2288865-2291562 GCF_000299155.1 Elephantulus edwardii | reverse complement strand
AACAAGTGATTGCAAAGACCATGGCCTGTATCAGACACACCTTAGTCTCCAGAGAGACACCATTGCTCTTCAGTACTTTGGAGAGGTCACTAACAGCCGACTTTCCCATCGCAATACATATTTTAATTTCCTGGCTGCTGGTGTCAAGAGTGTTGACTCTGGAGCCAAGCAAGCTAAAGCTGTGACCCATCTCAATCTCTTCACCATCCATCCTGATGCTGCCTATTGGTCTGGTGGCGAGAATCTTTGTCTTTTTGACATTGAACCTCAATCCATATATATTTCTATAAAATAATCTGAGTCAAAGCATGCTGAATAATTCGAAAACAATTGCAGCAGTCAGGTATTTATCCAGAAAGAGCCAGAACAGGACTTGGGATTTCCTAGCTAATGGCAGATGGAAATTGTTCAAAAATGGAGAATACCAGAAAAATGTATACTTGTGTTGTACTGACAATACAAAGGCATTAAACTGTGTGGATCATAACACATATGGATAATATGGAAAAAAAAGAAAATTGCAGAAACAAAATTTTGTATTCTCATGTGGAATCTGTACATAGAACAAAAGTCAAACACTGGAACAGTGGGATCCTTTGTGTTTCTTAATGACAAAATCTTATGCAATAGGGTTGTACCATTCCGGAAAGTCTTCTGTTAGGGATCTCTCCAAAGACTGAAGAACAATGGTGTCTCTCTGGAGACTAAAGTGTGCCTGATACAGGCCATGGTCTTTGCTATCATTTGTTATGCATCAGAGAGTTGGACAATGACTAAGGAGTATAGAAGGAGAATTGATGCCTTTGAGCTGTGGTGTTGGAGAAGAGTATTTAGGGTACAATGGACTGCTAGGAAAACAAACAGATTCACCTTGGAAGGGTCAAACTGGGTTGCTCTTTGGAGGCAAGGATTCCAAGGCTTCGTCTACCATATTTTGGACATGTTGCAAGGAGGGACAGGGCTTGGAGAGGAACATCATCCTTGGTAGGGTGGAGGGACAGCGCAGAAGGGGAAGGCCCCCTATGTGGTGGATTGATTCAGTGATTGGGGTAATTGGAATGGGTGTATTGGAGACCGTGTGATTGGCACAGGACAGAGCAGAGTTTAGGGATGTTGTACATAGGGTCACTATGAGTCGCAAGAGACCCAGCGGCACATAAAAACAACAAACAATGGAAAGTATAACCTGAGAAGCAAGACTATATGAACAAGATCAGATCATTAACTGGAGATATGCAGATGATACAACATTGCTTCTAAAAACTGAAGACAACCTGAAGTGCTTACAGATGAAGGTTAAAGACATTCCTTAGTATGGATTATGCCTCTACATAAAAAATAAATCATCACTACTGGACCAACAAACATAATGGTAAGTGGAGAGGAAATAAAAGTTGTCAAAAATTTCATTCTAATCAAGAAACCAAATGACATATTAAGTAAATTTACTGCAAAGAATCTTTTAACGTCCTAAAGAGGAAAGATGTCACAATGATATCTTAAGGTGAAATTGACCTAAGCGTGGGCTTTTCAGTTGCCTTTGCAATAAAAAGGGAAAATAGAAAAGAAGGAAAAAAAGACGTATTTGGATCATGGTATTGGTGAAAGATATTTTATATGCCATTAAATTCCAGAAGAACAAAAAAATCAATCTTAGGAGAAATATAACCAGAGTTTTCTTTAGAAAAGAGGATGAAAAAGGCATCATCTTTATTTAGAATACATCATCAGGGAAGGTAAACCACCAGGAAAAGTTTTCATTTTTGCTAGAGGGTCAATGAAATGATGGCAATAAGACATAAACAATATAATGGCAACACTATAATGGCATCACGGACTCAAACATGTCATTGATTATGAAGTTGGCACAGGTGTAGGCAACATTTTATTCTATTAAACATTAGGTCTATTCAAAAAATGACTAGAACAGCTCATCAACAGAGAACAGCCTGGAGTGCAGGCTGGGCTCAGAAGAGGCCATGGTACTAGGGATATTGTAGCTAATGTTAGATGGATCTTGGCTGAAAGCAGGGAGTACCAGAGGAATGTTTATCTGTGTTTCATTGACAATGCAAAGGTATCTGACTGTGTGGATCATAACAAACTTGACTAACTCTGAGAAGAAAGGGAATCCCAGAACATTTGACTGTGCTTTTGTGAAAGCTATACTTGGACCAGTAGGTAATGGTCAGAACAGAGCAAGGAAACATTGCATAGTTCAAAATTGAGAAGGCTGTATGCCAGAGATGTGTCCTATCTCCACACCTTTTCAATCTATATGCAGAACAGAACATCTGAGGGGAAATGTGCCATCAAGATTGGAAGAAGACTCATCAACAATCTGCGTTACGCAAATTACACAACCCTGCTTGCTGAAATTGAGAGGGATGTGAAGTTTTTAATGCAGAGGATCAAAGACTTCAGCCTTCAATATGGATTGAAGTTCAACATCAAGAAAACAAAGATTCTCACCACTGGGACAATTGGTAGCATCATAACAGATGGTAAAGAGATTGAGATTGTTAACAGCTTTAGTTTGCTTGGCTCCACAATCAACAATCTTGGTAACAGCAGCCAGAAATTAAAAGACGAATTGCATTGGCAAAGTCTGCTGTCAGTGACCTCTCCACAGTAATAAATAGCAATAATGTGGAGACTAAGGTGCATCTGATGCCGGCCATAGTATTTTTTTAATTC
>NW_006399768.1:2254469-2288665 GCF_000299155.1 Elephantulus edwardii | reverse complement strand
CCTCACCCCCACCCCCAGTTCACACCTCTCCTTGACAAGCAAAAGACAAACTCCTTCATTGGTACACAATCCCCTCCCCCACCCCACACAACGCCACCCCCATCCCAAGTATACTCCACTCTTCTACCCTTAATCTGGACTCTTATAATCATAATACCCTAAAATATATTAATTTTAAATTATTCATTGCAGTAAACATAATGTATCCAGTTTTTCTCAGTCCTCCCTCACCCCAATGTCAGCCTCATTCTACAATAGTGGCATCATATATTATCTGTCCTTTTGTGACTGAGATATTTCACTCAGCATAATGTCCTCTAGGGTCATCCCTTTTGAATGATATTGCATGAGGTCCTTGTTTTTCAATGCAGCATAGTATTCCATTGTGTGAATATACCACAGCTTCTCTATCCATTTGTTTGTTTATGGACACTTTGGTTGTTTCCAACTCCTTGCTATTGTGAACAAAGCTGCAATAAACATGGGTGTGCATATATCTGTTTGGATGTCATTCATGGTCTCTTTGGGGTATATTCCCAGTAGTATAATTGCTGGGTCAAATGGTATCTCTATTTGCAAGTTTTTGAGAAAGCACCACACCGCTTTCCACAGTGGTTGCACCATTTCACACTCCCACCAACAGTGAATAAGGGTTCCAGTCTCTCCACAACCTCACAAGCATTTGTTGCTTGCTGTTCTGTTAAACTTTGCTATTCTAGCTGGTGTGAGATGATATCTCATAGTTGTCTTGATTTGCATCTCTCTCAGGGCTAGGGATTTTGAACATTTCTTCATGTGCTTGTTAGCCATCTGAATATCTTCTTTGGTGAAATGTCCGTTTATATCCTGTGCATCTATTTATGGTCAACTGATTTTTGACAAGGAGATGAAATCAGTTAGGTGGGGAAATGACAGCCTTTTTAACAAATGGTGCTGGCAAAATTGGAAAACTATCTGCAGAAAAATTAAACAAGATCCACACAGCACTCCATATACAAAAACCAACTCAAGGTGGATCATGGACCTAGGACTAAAACCAAGGTCTATAAACTTCATTACAGAAAAGCTTGGAAGAACATTAGTAGTCCTAATCCACAACATCAAGTGTTTTCCAAGTATTCTGAAAAATTTACAACCAGGAGAAGATAAAATAGATGAATGGGACCTTCTAAGAATCAAATCCCTATGCACATCCAAAAACTTCTCCAGCAGGATATAAAGGGAAGCCACAGACTGGGAAAAAGTATTTGATAATGACATATCACATAAGGGACTTATATCCAGAATTTATAAAATACTTGAGCACCACAACAAGACAAAGGTAAGTAATCCAATTGAAAAGTGGCACGGGCCTTAATCTTTGTAATCACTTGCTATGCACCAGAAAGCTGGACAATGACTATGGATGATAGAAAGAGAGTTGATGCTTTTGAGCTGTGGTGCTGGAGAAGAGTATTGAATATACCATGGACTGCTAGAGAACAAACAGGTTTGTCCTGGAGAGGTTGAAGCCAGGCTGCTCCTTGGAGGCAAGAATTCTGACATACTTTGGACATATTGCCAGGTGGAACCAGTCCTTCGAGAGGGATGTCATGCTTTGGAGGTTGGAAGGACAAACAGGAGAGGAAGACTCTTAATGAAATAAATTGATTCAGTGACTGAGTTAATGGGGATAAGTATGTCAGAGGCAATAAGATGTGCACAGGATAGAACATGATTTATGGCTGTTGTATACAGAGTTGTAGGTGTTGCAGGTGACTCAACAGCACATAGCATCAGCAACAATAAATTAGGCCACCATGGGTCCGAATGGTCTGGGTGACAACAAACAAAAATGCATATTCAAGAGCAATCCAGTATGAATCCATAGCTGACCTTTCAACAGTTTGCTATTGTTGATGTTGCTATGTGCATTGAGTATGACCCATGGTGACCCTATGAAATGCCCACCCAAACCTTGTCCTATCCTGTTCTATTCTCATCATTTCAGAAACAATATAGCTCATTGCTAAAGGCACCATATCAAACCATCTTAATGGGTTTCTTCCTCTCCTTTACTTACCCTCCATCTTTCCAACATATGTCCCTTTCCAAGAAATAGTCTCGCTTAGAGGCATGTACAAAATATAAAATATTAAGCTTCACCAATGTAAAGCTCACTGAAGGAGTACTGGTGAATTTGAATTGTTATCTTTGAGTTAGCAGGGTAACTCCCATTAGACGAAGCCACCAGAGAGTCCTGAATACTTAGCAATCAACCAAATATGAAAGTAAATACAGTAAACGTATCAACTATGATAACTGACCTTTGAAATAACATCCAGATCAATGTTAAGAGAAACACGGGAGAAAAGTTATAGCATCAGATGGGATTACTAATTTAACACTAAATGTTTTAAGCTTAAAATAGTTGTTTCTAGATTTCAAGCTTTTCAGTGGTTCAGATGGTCAGAAGGGAGATTTATGTTAGAGATACTGATTTGGGAGTCACAAGTTAAATCTGATGAATGAAAGAACATCTATAAGGCTGTGTCAGATTCACCTGGGGAGAGTGTAGGAAAAAAGGATGTAATTGTGCAGAACCCCAAAGATTATTAAATGTTAATGAAAGCATATATAAAGTACATTGGTAAATGTTTTTATGTGTCTGGCGATGAGGAGAGGGAGTAGTGAACAGTGGGGTTAGAAGAGCTCCAGCAACGGTCTGCACAATGAAACTTAAACTACCAGGATTACTCTTCTGTGATTCCATTCATGCCTCTTTTCCAAGGCTGCTTTTTCTAAACTCTTATGTCCTCAAATTAATCCAGTCTATCTCTTCCCTTTCCTTCACAAGTAATAAGACTGTTTTGAGTATAAGTGTCCAGTGATGTTAAATTGTGTTAAGTAATATGACTAACAGGGAGCTCTGATGGCCTGCTTGGTAAGGAAACACACCGTCAAGCCAAAGGCAGACGTAATGAATCCATCAACTACTCCTCCTCAGAAGATGAACAGGCTCCTCCCCTGTGATGTATGGCCTCTGATAACCCTCTGGATCTTCAACTTCCTGAGAATAACTGAGCAAGATAGGCATAAATATTCAAAAGGGGAAGAGGGGAAGGGGCACAACATAGAGAAAGGGGAGAAGTCACTAGTATAGCAGAGGTTAATGAGTGGAGTGGGGTTGAAAGAATAGGGAATAACTAATGAGGGCTTAAAGAGAAGGGATGATAATAGACACGGTAATAATAATTAAAGACATAGAGTACAACAGATATGAATGATTATAAGTAAACCAATTAAATACATAATAATAAGACATGCCCTTAGATTTAACTACCAAGAAACTGTTGCTGTCCTTGGCACAAGTGATCTGTGTAGATTGGTCGGAGATGGATTCAGTTGGAGACAGAAGAAAGTCAGGAAATAGATGCCACAGTTTAGTATTAGAAGGAAGAAAAAAGGCTATGATGCTTAGAATGTTTTTGTTGAGAAGCTCTGTTAGCACAGTGCTGTAAGTACTGAGCTCCTAACTGAGAGTTTAGCTATTCAAGCTACCAGCTGCCCAGTGGGAGAAGGAGGAGGCCATCTGCCCCCATAAAGAACCACAGCCTTGGAAAACCTGTGGTACAGTTCTATTCTACCCCGTAAGGTCACCAGGAGTCAGAACTGACAGAAAGGCAGTAGGTTTGGTTTGGTTGATTTGGAATTGGATTGCTTTGTTTCTGCCTTTTTCCTCTATGGGAAAACTGTGAGCAAAGTTTAAATATTCAATAAAAGATGGATCGGGTAGGAGAGTGCTTAGAGTAAAAGAATGACGAAAAAAAAAATCAATAGGTAGAAGTCCCTAGGGAAAGTCTGGATAGATTTCACATTTTTGTAAGTTTAGGGCATTTCCCATAACAATTGGTGACAACTAGAGAAGCAGCAAAACGCCCAAACAAACGCAGGTGCTTTTTCTGATTTCATGACAGGATGTCTTGGCTCTCCTAATATAAACAGTGCAAACACTCAGTGAAGAATGGGGCCATCTGCTGAGCATGTCAAGAGACATGCATGGGGAGTTTTGAGGAGGATGGGGAAAAATAGCTTTGGAAAACTGGAAAGAAAGCTGAATGGGGGGAATGGGTTCACTTAAAAAAAAACCTAGTAATTAAGGTTTCACTGGGTTAGTTTGCAGTTTTAATTTACAAAAGATTGTTTCCCTGAGGTGACACAACTAAGAAATATTTACTTTCTAGTTACATAGTTTGGAATTGGTTAAGGTTGCCAGTATTAGAAACAGCAAAGCAACAACAACCCAGAACAGCAACATAAACCTTGAACCAAATTTCTCTCTCATACACGTTTTAGTAACTTGAAAAGCTAAAAAGAATTTTTAAATTACTGTGTAAATGATTCAAACTTTTTAAATGTATAAACTTCTTTATTTCTGGTCAAGATATGTTGTTGTTGTTGTTATGTGCCGTCGAGTCACTTGTGACTCAGCGACCCTATGTACAACAGCCCTAAGCTCCGCTCTGTCCTGTGCCAATCGGACTGTCTCTGACACTCCCATCCCAATTATCCCAGTCACTGAATCAATCCACCTCAGAGAGGGCCTTCCTCTCCTGCGCTGTCCATCCACCCTCCCAAGCATGATGTCCCTCTCCAGGGACCGGTCTCTCCTCACAAGAAGGCAGATTGGTATGACAGACAACACTTAATTCTTTTTTTAAAAGTTAAAGTATCTAAAGAAGAGGAGGAACAAAGGTTCTGAAAGGAAGAAGAGAAAGTAAAAATTATAAAAGATTTCTTATATTTTCCTAGTCTTCATTGATCTCTTTGGGGCTTATATTTGCTTCTTTATTTTATATGATAGAACTCAAGATCTTAGCCTTGCAATGGAGCATTTCTCCAGAGGAAAAAACAGTATCATTTACTTTGACTTGTGAAAAGAAAGTTAAAACTTTGTACCAAAGTCAAAAGGAGAACAATCCTATTACTTAGTTGTTAATGACACTTTTCTGTTAGGCTAGCTAAAAGATGACTGCATTCGCTCAGCTAGGGAATCAAAGCATTATTATTTTGCCTCACCACCTAGTTTTATACAACTTGCCATTATTTTATCTTTCCAGCAACTTTTTTTCCCCCAGCACTGGAAATGGAAGATTGAACATCCACTGTCATGTTTCTCAATGCTCGTCTCTAGCAACATCATTCTTGCTTTTTCCAATCCTACCTTGTTTGAAGCAATGAGAACAATATGATAAAACTGAACTCACAAAAAGTAAGAAAAGAAACTATTATACCCTAAAAGCAATTTTAGATAATGCTTTCGGAAGTTTAGATAATCCTTTCGGAAGTTTGATTGAATGACAATATTTGGGAAAAAAAATCCCCTCTGAAAGTAGAAGGAAAGATTAGAAACCAGCACCATTTTGAGGCAACAGCAATTAAAATGTGGAGGAGAGGGAATGGCAACAACATAGCTCTGATTAAGCATATACTGAGTGTATATGCTCAGAAGAGCTAAATAAAGTTACAATTGCATTTGCTTCTGTATTAGCCCTTTGCTCAAGATATATAAGTTTTTGAAACTAAGTACTACATCATGTTCTATATGGGCTACTCAAGAAGAAGAAAGTTAAAAACAAAACAAACAACCAAAAAAAACCAACTCACATTTGTTGTTTGCTGCTCTGTTGAATTTTGCTATTGTTACTGGGGTGAAATGATATCTCATAGTTGTTTTGATTTGCATCACTCTTAGAGCTAGGGATTTTGAAAATTCTGTCAAAGGCTTGTTTGCCATTCTGAATATCTCCTTTGGTGAAGTGTCTGTTCATATCCTACGCCCATTTTGCAACTGTATTGTTTACCTTTATCTTGTTGTGGTGCTTCAGTATTCTATAAATTCCAGATATAAGTTCCTTATCTGACATGTCATTGTTGTTGTTGTTGTTATGTGCCTTAGAGTCGCCTGCGACTCATAGCGACGGCAGAACGTTAAATGATCCCAGAAGTATTAAAAGAAGATGGAAGGAATATACTGAGTCACTCTATTGAAAAGAATTGGAAGACACAAAAGAATTTCATGAAACAACATATGAGCAAAAACCTATGGTGATGAAAGAAGAAGTGCAGGCTGCTTTGAAGGACATGGCAAAAAACAAGGCTCCAGGAATAGATGGTATACCAATTGACATATTTCACTTAACAGATGCTGCCCTGGACATGCTCACCAAGTTGTGCCAAGAAATCTGGAGAACGACCACTTGGCCAACTGACTGGAAGAGATCGATATTTGTTCCTATCCCAAAGAAAGGCGACCCAACCGAATGTGGAAACTACAGAACAATTTCACATGCAAGCAAGATTTTACTGAAGATTATCCAAAAACGACTGGAACAGCACATCAACAGAGAACTACCAGAAGTCCAGGCTGTTTTCAGAAGGGGTTGTGGTACTAGGGATATTGTAACTGATGTTAGATGGATCTTGGCTGAAAGCAGGGAATACCAGAGGAATATCTATCTGTGTTTCATTGACTATGGAAAGGCATTTGACTGTGTAGATCATAACAAACTGTGGCTGACTCTGAGAAGAATGGGAATCCCAGAACACTTGATCGTTCTAATGCGAAACTTATACTTGTACCAGGAGGCAGTCGTCAGAAAAGAGCAAGGGAACACTGCATGGTTCAAAATTGGGAAGGACATACGTCAGAGATGCATCCTATCTCCATACCTTTCCAAACTATATGCAGAACAGATTATCCGGGAGGCTGGGCTCTATGAGGAGAAATGTGGGGTCAAGATTGGTGGACGATTTATCAACAATCTGCGTTATGCGGATGACACAACCCTGCTTGCTGAAACTGAGGAGGACCTGAAGCGCCTGCTGCAGAGTGTCAAGGACTGCAGCCTACAATATGGATTGCGGCTCAATGTCAAGAAGACAAAGATTCTCACCACTGGACCAATTGGCAGCATCAGGATGGATGGTGAAGAGATTGAGATTGTACACATCTTTAGTTTGCTTGGCTCCATAGTCAACAGGCTTGGCACCAGCAGCCAGGAAATTAAAAGGCGCATTGCCATGGGAAAGTCTGCTGTTAGGGACCTCTCCAAAGTGCTGAAGAGCAGTGGTGTCTCTCTGGAGACTAAGGTGCATCTGATACAGGCCATGGTCTTCGCAATCACCTGTTATGCATCAGAGAGTTGGACAATGACCAAGGAGGATAGAAGGAGAATTGATGCCTTTGAGCTGTGGTGCTGGAGAAGAGTGTTGAGAATACCATGGACTGCTAGGAAAACAAATAGATTTGTCCTGGAAAGGGTTAAACCGGGTGGCTCCTTGGAGGCAAGGATTCTGAGGCTCCATCTAACATACTTTGACATGTTGTGAGGAGAGACCGGTCCTTGGAGAAGGACATCATGCTTGGGAGGGTGGAGGGACAGCGCAGGAGGGGAAGGCCCTCTGTGAGGTGGATTGATTCAGTGACTGGGATAATTGGGATGGGAGTGTCAGAGACAGTGTGATTGGCACAGGACAGAACGGAGCTTAGGGCTGTTGTACATAGGGTCGCTATGAGTTGCTATGAGTATGACATTTCATTACCAAATATTTTTTTCCCAATCTGTGGCTTTCTTTTTTTCACTATTGGAGGAGATTTGAATGTACACAGGGATTTGATTCTTAGACCGTCCCATTCATCTATGTATCCTCTCCTGGTTGAAGGTTTTTCAGGATTTTTGGAAGACTGTTTATGTTGTGGATTAGAGCTTCTAGAGTTCTTCCAAGCTTTTCACAATGAAGTTTCTAGTCCTTGGTTTTAGTCCTAGGTCCTTAATCCACCTTGAGTTGTTTTCTGTGTATGGAGTGAGGTGTGTGTCTTGCTTGAGTTTTCTGAAGATGGTTTTCCAATTTTGTCAACATCATTTGTTAAAAAGGCTATGATTTCCTCACTTAACTGATTTCATCTCCTTGTCAAAAATCAGTTGACCATAGGTAGATGAACTGATTTCTGCGTTCTTAATTCAAGGTGGTGGAGGAACTGGAGCCCTTATTCCCTGATGGCGGGAGTGGAAGGTTTACAACCTCTCTGGAAGGCAGTATGGCACTTTCTCAAAAAATTGGAAATAGAAATACCATTTGTTCCAGTAATTCTACTACTAAGAATATACCCTAAAGGAACCAGAACTGTCACCCAAGTAGATATATGCACACCCATGTTTATTGCTGCTTTGTTCACAATAGCAAGGAGTTGTAAACAACCCAAGTGTCCATCATTAAATGTCTAGAGAAGCTGTGGTATATTTAATGGAATATTATGCGGCGCTGAAAAACAATGAACTCATGAAATCTTATACAAAATGGGTGACCATGAAGGACATTACAATGAGTTAAATATTTCAGTTACAAAAGGACAAATACTGCATATTGCCACTGTTATTAACAGGACTGACATTGAAGTTGGTGAAAATTAAGAAAAGAGGGGATAAATAAGGTACATGTCATTGAAATAGATGAAGGAGAGAACTGTGAAAAAGAAATATGTGATTAGGTATTAGTGACATGACGAGAGTGCAGAATAAGAGATGTACAGTAAAATGGACTGGGGGCTGGGGGCGGGGAATGTATAACAATGAAAGATTTTTTTCCCCCAAAGAGAAGAGCGAACTGGGGAAGGAGGTTTGCAGGGAGGAAAATGTACAACAATGAATGACTGGAAATAGAAGTTCTCTATAAAGTTATATTAAAATCTCAATAAAAATCAATAAAAATAAACCTTGCACCTATGAAATAAAAGAAGCTAAAGATGATGCAAAACATTTTAAAGATCCTTTTAAGTATGTTTAGTTTTAAAAATATAAGTCTGAAAAAGGTCTTGTAATCACAATAGGCTATTGGTTAAAGGGTTGTTGGTGTTATGTGCCATCAAGTTACTTGGGACTCGTAGCAACATTATACACAGTAGCTCTGAACCCTGCTCTATCCTGAGCCGTCCATGTTGTCTCTGATACACCTACCTCCACTACCCCGTTACATTGAGGGTCTTCCTCTCTTGCACTGTCGTTCTACCCTTTCAAGCATAATGTCCCTCTCCAACGACTAGTCCCTTCTTGCAACAACATTCCCAAAGTATGTCGGAATCCTTGCCTCCAAAGAGCAGCCTGGTTTCACCCTCTCCAGGACAAACCTGTTTGTTCTCTTAGCAGTCCATGGTATATTTAATACTCTTCTCCAGCACCACAGCTCAAAGGCATCAATTCTCCTTCTATCATCCCTACTCATTGTCCAGGTTCTGATGCATAGCAAGTACTCGCCAAGTTGATGAACTGGATCAGGTGCACCTTAGTCTCTAAGCTGACATCATTGCTTTTCAGTGCTTTGGAGATGTCCATGATAGCAAATTTTCCCAATGCAATTTGTCTTTTGATTTTCTGGTTACTGGTACCAAGAGAGTAGCTTGTGGATTCAAGCAAACTAAAACTGCTAACAACCTTAATCTCTTAACTGTGTATCAGGAGGCAGCCAATTATTCCAGTGGGAAGAATCTTTTTTTTCTTGATGTTGAGCTTGAATCCATATTGAAGACTGTGATCCTTGACCTTGTGCAGCAAGTGCCTCAGGTCTTCCTCAGTTTCAGCAAGCAAGATTGTATCATCTGCACAACACAGGTTGTTGATGAATCTTCCTTCAATCCTGATGTCACCCTCCTCCTCATAGACTCCAGCCTCCCAGATGATCTCTTCTGCATATAGATTGAAAAAGTGTGGAGATAGGACACATCCCTGGTCAACACCCTTCCAGATTTTAAACCATGTAGTGTTTTCTTGCTCTGTTCTGACGACTGCCTCCTGGTTCAAGTATAGGTTTCACATAAGCACAATCAAGTGTTCTAGGTGATGAGTGTGTTGTTGTTGTTGTTGTTATGTGCTGTCAACTCGCCTGTGACTCATAGTGACCCTATGTACAACAGTCCTAAACCCTGCTCTATCTTGTGCTAATCTTATTGTCTCTGACATACCTATCCCCTTTTCCCTAGTCACTGAATCATCCATCTCATTCTGGGTCTTCCTCTTGCACTGAACCTCCACCATCCCAAGTATGACCTCCCTCTCCAACGACTGGTCCCTTCTCAGAAAATGTCCAAAGTATGTCATATTAAGCTTCAGAATCCTTGCCTCCCAGGAGCAGCCTGGTCTCACCCTCTCTTGTTTGTTGTCCTAGCAGTCTATGATATATTCAATACTCTTCTCCAGCACCACAACTCAAAGGCATCAATTCTCCTTCTATCATCCCTAGTCATTATCCAGCTCTCTAATGCATAGCAAGTAATTGCAAAGACCATGGCATGTATCAGGCACATCTTAGGCTCCAGACGGACATCGCTGCTCTTCAGTGCTTTGGAGGGGTGTAGAAAAATAATTCTCCATATTCTCTAAAATTCTAACAGGTAGTAATGAATCATAAAATTGCTTATGATATGCACTCCACTTTCTGGGGAATTTATGTATTTTTATTTAACTAATCCTACATCAACTTAAGCAAACCAGTACTAATAGCTACTAATTTTTGACATGGAAAAGTCCAAGGCATAAAGAAGTTACATAGCTTGTCAATGGTTACACAGTTAGGAAATATTGACTTTGAATTGGAATCAGGAAGCCTGACTTAAGTTTCAGGTTCTTAACCACTGTGCATATTGTTGTTCATAGTTGAGGTGTTTCATTTAATATGTTGCTTTGGTCCACTATTTCTAATGTTGTTATAGTAGATGATGAATTATAAATATTTTCAACAAAGTGTTAGTGGTTAAATAATCACTGTATTATCATGATAAGTATAGATTTTCCTCTGCATTTGAAAAAATTGAAAAGCAATATTACATAAACTATTGATTTTTATGCTACAGAGACTGAAGAGTTTAACACTCTGCCTGGAACACTGGGAGAGTTCAATATATGCTCTTTCCATTACTAGTTTGTTTTGTTATTTGTATGTACCATTTATTCTTCCTCACTTTTGAAAATACAACTCTGTAATACTGAAGTCATGAAAGTATCAGGGCTAACTGTGAAGATTAATTATCTTTTGTGTGTTTCACTTGTCTTAAAAATTGTAACTGTTAAACAGTGCTGATTGGTTATTCTTTCTGATTCCACACTGTATGGTCACTAATTTTCCTTTTTTTGCCTCACTCAAATGATAAGTGAAGAATGTAGAGGAATGTATCATAATTAATTTTTGGGAAGGACTAAATTAGTAAACAGAGAAAACATATAAAAGGAGACAACACATCAGTATTACACAATTTACATATTTACTCTTTCTCCTAAATTCTAATTTGCCTTCCTTTTTTTTTGTGAAACAACTGATGAATCACATAGCTGAGTACTCTAGCAGCCTAATGGTAAGAAGCTTCATTGTCAACTTGATGGCACAGTTTGGAAGTCACATGCTTTGAATCCACAAGATGCTTCATGGGAGAAAGATAGACAATCAACTCTTATCTGATTTACTGCCTCTGAAAACCCACTTAAAGGGTTAGCTATGGGTCTGTTCTGACCTGACAGTACATAACAACAACAAAGGTAGATCATAATCTAATAGAGAGCACATACTTTATCATTTATTCCTTTCATAACAGTATCATATGCATATTGAATGCCTAATTACTTATTTCCTCAACATTGGACAGAATAATGATGTATAGCCTATGTTTTATGATTTTAAAAATAGGCTCTTTGTGAATCATAGCAATTTTCCATTGGGTTTACAACATTGTCTTTATGGGAGAAGACGGCCCATCTTTCTCCCACAGAGCAGCTAGTGTGGTGGAACCACTAATGTTAAGGTTATAGTTGTTGTGTAACACTGAGTCAGAACAGAACCAACTCATAGCTGACTCTCCAGCATAATTTCAAAGGTACTAAAATGCAGGGAACAGATTGCTCATCCTTCTCCCACAGAGCCGCTGGTAGATTCAAACTAGGTGTCTTTGGGATTGCAATACAGCTTATCATGAGGCCACCAAAGCTCCCTAATGTTAAGGTTAGCAACCCAACAAGCAAAGCACTATACCACCATTCCCCTCATGTTTTATTTTATCTGTATTCAAGTTACAAACTTTAAGCTTATTTAACACTTTTGACAGTCATTTTTAAAACTTTAAAAAGTTATAAATGGCTATTTGGTAAGCTTCCCTTAGTAAATGATATACTGTGTGATAGGTTGTTCTTGTTAGGTGTGGTTGAGTACAACTTATAGGTTCCTATGAACAATCAATCTGAACCCTGTCCTAGCCTGTGCCAACCTCACATTCTCTGACAGTCAAACCTATTGCTGTCGTCACTGTGTCAATCTACTTGTTTGATGGTGTTCCTCTTCTTCCTTGTTCTTCTACCTTTCCAAGCATGATGTACTTCTCCAAGGAACACCCTCTCCTAGCAACATAGGCAAAGTCTGTGAGAATAAGCTTTGCCATCCTTGCCTAAGGAGCACTCTTACTGCACCTTCTGTACTTTTGGCACTTCAAGGGATATTAATTTCATGTGCACACACACATGCACACACATTTATTTAGTTCTCTCCACTTTTTAAATAAGGCAATATCTATGTTGCCATATTAGGAAAAGAGGTCCAAAGTTAAAATGCCTTGTGGAAGAGCATATATTTTGGTAAATCATGAGCCCAAAACATAACTTTGGTCAATCTGAATTTTCTTGAGCCTAATCTCCATCCTAGCACTATCAAGTGTTCTAGGATTCCCATTCTTCTCAGAGTCAGCCACAGTTTGTTGTGATCCAGTTAGACGCCTTTGAATAATCAATAAAACACAGATAGACATTCCTCTGGTAGTTGGACCAGGACGCAGTCGTCAGAACAGAGCAAGGAAAGACTGAATGATACAAAATTGGGAGGAGTATATGCCAGGGATATTTCCTATCTCCACACCTTTTCAACCTATACGCAGAACAGATAATCTGGGAACCTGGGCTGTATGAAAAGTGTGGCATAAGGATTTGAGGAGGATTCATCAACAATATGCATTATGCTGATGAACAACACTCCTTACTGAAACTAAGGAGGACCTGAAGCGCTTGCTGCAGAAGGGCAGGGACTGAATCCCTCAGTATGGATTGAGGCTCAATATCAAGAAGACAAATATTCTCACCATTGGGCTGATTGGCAGCATCAGGTTGGATGGAGAAGAGATTGAGATTGCTAACAGCTTTAGTTTGCTTGGCTCCACAGTAAACATTCTTGGCACCAGCAGCCAGGAAATTAAAAGATGTATTGCAATGGGAAAGTCTGCTGTTAGGGACCTCTCCAAAGTACTGAAGAGAAATGGTGTCACTCTGGAGACTAAGATGCACCGGATACAGGCCACGGTCTTTGCAATCACTCGCTTTGCATCAGAAAGGTGGACAATTACTGGAGAGGGTAGAAGAATTGTTACAAGGAGGAACCAGTCCTTGGAGAAGGACATTATGTTTGGGAGGTTGGCGTGAAAGGGCAGCAGAAGAAGATCCTTGATGAGATGGATTGATTCAGTGACTAGAAAAAAGGGGGTAGGTGTGTCAGAGACAATAATATTGGCACAGGATAGAGCAGGGTTTGGGGCTGCTGTACATAAGGTCGCTATGAGTTGCAGGCAACTCAATGGAACATAACAACAATAGCAATTTTGCTTGTACCCTTACTGTCTTCTCCTGAATTTCCCAATAATTTTCACATTTTCAGCACATACACAGACATTAAGGAAGAATGGTAAGATGGACTTGATTAGATGGTATAAGGACCCGAATTCTTCATTACTGACCTCTTAACAATAAAGAAACCAATCATATGAGGAATTGGAGTCACTGCAGGATAAAAATGTATTCAAATCTCATCCTTTGTACCACTCACATTATATGTTGTCTTCCCATTATATTAGACTTTTATTGCTTCCTTTAATGTCATTTATGAAGTCTCTTAGCTTCATAAAAATGTTAGAAGAGACACAGTTAAAACTTCACTAAATTGTCCTTTTTTCAATCAAAGCTTGAAAAACAGAATTATATGACTTCTTCTGTATAGTTTAAATTATCTAGACTTTCTTGCAACTTTTCTTTTTCACTTTTTATAGGAAAAAAAACCACCAAAAAGAGAAAATTGGGGATCCGCAAAAGTGAGTAAGGCCCCTAACAGGATGAATTGTTGTAGTGACTTCAGCAATAGGTTCTAGTGTGTCAGGGACGATGAGAATGGTGCCAGGTACCATGTTGATGAGAACGGCATGGTTCTGGTTGGCTGTTCATATGATCACTATGAGTTGTATTCAACTTCATGTCACTTAGTAATAATGGATTCAGCAGTTTGTTCAAGTTATAAATGAGTAGGAAAACGAATTTATCTCATATTTTAACAGATTGTGAACAGATGACTATACTTCACACTCTATGTCCCAAGAGATGATGTTATGGACTAATCATGTAGAGATCTACTAGATCACAGCAAGTAATTAAGACGCTTGTTATAATAGTCTGTGGGGTATGGTCCTGCAGCAATTCTGAATTGATTTTCCATAAATTCAAGAAAAATTCTTTAAAATCCTACTTTAAAGTCTCCAACTTCACTAATTAGCAACAGTACTGTTCAAATAAATACATTTTCCCACATCAGTGCGTTAATAATATACCATCATGGGTGCAGGAGGAGAACATTTCCTTTTTTTCTTGTCCTTAGCTCTTCCCAGAATCCAAAGTGTTTGTTGGAAAAGGAATATGGGCACACTGGAGTTAGAGTAATCAATATACCAAAGGAAAGCATGAAGTCCTGCTTTGTGAAGTACTGAGTACCAATTTCCTGAAGTTTTCATATCATAAAGCAAATTCAAAACACTACTGAAAGAAGAATCTTAAGCAAAAGGAAGAATAGACTAAAAGTGTGAAGTTGGTTAACACTAGAGCAATTTGACAACAATGCTGAGGAATATCTTTTACCAGATTATAGATGCATTCCCCTCCCCCAGTGGAGATTAAATCATGTCTCTGTCGAGTACAGTTCACATATGGATCTGAATAAAAACAGAACATTCATTACCTCACAACAGTTTCCCTCTCTATTAAGTGATTTCATGACTTTGTATATCTTAAGCACGGCAAGCATGATCAAGCTCTATTTTAGAAATAAAAAGTCAGTACAGCAAGAAGTGCAAAAGCCAGAACCTGTGAAACCCATCAGAGAAGTTAAATGCAAATATTTTACAGTAATGAAAGAATAATGGGAAAATGGTAAGACAGACACTGTCAAAGACAGAAAACTTGCAAGATCTCAGGGAAGGGGGAATAATGAAGGCACTCTTGTTGATTTCTGGCTCTCCCAGGCTTCACTATAAAAAGAAATACAGCAGTTCAACAATTTCAAAGTGACTTGAGTGCCTAGAATATTGTTTTTAAATGTGGCAGAAAATCTACTTCAAAGTTAGATTTCTGAAATATTTCTGAACAACTCTTAAAATGTCTTTTATAAAATCAGGAGATGTTACCTTCATTTTCATTTCAAAAAGTACAAAATTATTTTCAGAGTCTCAATACTTTGAAACAATTTCTAAAATTTCTATCACTTATGATTAAACTACTATTGAAGCTCTAATTGTGTTTTTGGTTAAACTCCTTAACATATGTAATGAAGAGAAAGTGTTTTGGGTAGTTGTTATTTATGACAAACTTAAATAACGAGGGAAAGAGTTACAATTCTGTTGGGTGCACTAATTGTATACTGAAATATTTCCTGTCCCACACAATATACTATACTACAGCTTAAGAGACCTTAGTGTCTTCATGTCAAATACAGAAGAAGCCAGAAAACAAAGGCAAGGAAAATGTTTAAAAGAAAAATTAAATTAAGAATTACAATAGATAAACTAGTACTCGTTCTCAGTTAAACACCATATTCACTATCAAAATACTATTTTGAAACATATAAATTTATATATTTATATACTTATAAATTTCTAAATAGCATAAAGGAGATATTTCCACCATTCCAACAGTAAAAGATACAAATATAATCAACTGAAATATAGGACATTTAATTATGACAGATAATGTTATCACTTGTAAAGAATAAAATAATTTTATGACACTTCAAAATATCAAGGTTAATACTTATTAGGATAACTTGATTTGAAATTTGCAGATCCAAAATTATTAAAATTAAACAAACAAAATCCTAACAACTTGTAACAGTATTGTGTCTTTAGAGAAATTCTCCTTGGTTTTGTTAGGGGAAGAAAAAAGACTACATTTAGAGAACTCATTTGAGAATTTTTATTTCATTATTTGTGTGCATGTGTGATTGAGAGGATAAATGTCTATTATTATGAAAAGTTGTAACTATTACTTTTCATGTGGAACTATAGTAAATTGGAACAATGAATTTTGAATAATATAGAAGACTCGAGACATGCACGTGTTGAATACTAACTGCAAAATAAAACACAAATGTTTCCATAAAAATATTTTTATATATTTTTATATATTTTCTACCAGTTTATCTCATCATGTATAATAAGCATAATTAATACTGAATAGAAGGTAGCCAACTTTCAGTAATGTGCTCTGGCAAGAAAGAGACTAAGAATATACTTTCAAAATATTAGCCCTTCCATGAATCTAAATTTCCCTGCAATTCACTGCAATAATTAAATTCTTTCACACTGATCTTTTTCAACATCTAAGAGGAAGATAACCACACTTAGACCACATCACACTTAGAATGAAAACCTAGGACAGAACCCCTGTTTTACACTAAACTGTGGTTAAAAATAGACTGCTTCTTTGAGTACATGACTTGTTTTGAATAGCTTCCGTACTTATTGCTGTCAATGTCTCACTCAGTACATTATTCTTACCTTTAACATTTTAAAACTTGTAGCTAAAATAATGAAAAAAAAGAAAAATGGCATATGAAGAACATTTAGCATTTTAACACAGTAAACTGTCTTTGAAAAAATATAGAATGGTAATTTAAAAAATATTATTACCCCAAATATTATATGCTCCAATTGAAAATTATTTAGCTAAGATATTAGACTATATAGAGATACATTAAGCAACATATTGTATCATATTATTGAACCTGAAAACTTAACTTTGTAGCTCACTTCTGTTTGGTTAAATTCATGTACATTAGTGACTCAACTTTCACTTATCCAAAACTTATATAATGATGACAACACATTCTGAGCTTCTTTTCAATTATATTTATTAGCAGACTAAATCCACTGATGGCTTAAGTTTTGCTATTTTGAAATGAGTTCGACTTTTCAATAAATTATCAGCTAACTGTATCACCATTATTCCTTAGTTTGAAAACCATTAGGGAAAAACACTAAAGCAAAAATACCAAAGAACAAAATGATTAGCATTCATTTTATAGAATATAACTACTTTTTCTTCATCTCTTAGTTTCAAATCGTTACATAAGATGAACGCACTGAAATGTCACAGGACATCTATCAATCAGATTTATTTACTTTACAGTATCTGAAACTTTAAAGAAACCATTTTTACTTGTTATTTCATGTCTTTCAAACCCATTCTTTTATTACTCAACAATATGTCTCATTTGTACTGCAGAAGAACCAGAAACAAGGAAACTGTTTTAGAGATTTTAATGACAAGTCAAAGTCTTGAAGTGCCACATTTTATTTTTATGCCATTGGACAAACAAATCTCTAAGTAAGGGCCAAAATCAATAGGGCCAGTATGAAAGTTATAAAGATCTCATTAAGATTCATTAGTGTTTTATGTTAGCTACACCAGCAAATAGTTCATAGGGTAATTATAAATCAACTCAGCAAGACTTGAGGAAAATATTTTTGGTTTTGTGATTATTTAACCAACATTGGGATGAAAATGTTACATAATGACATACTGACTACTAATGTAAATAGACTCATGTTTTATGTAAAAACAATAAATGGGGAAATATGTGATCTATATAGGATAAAGGAAATGTTTCCTATCCAAAGTACTCATCTTCTTTTGCTACTAGCATGATACAGTAAAATACACTTCAAAACAAAGTTAAATTCATTTGAGAAACAGTTAAGTTCTTATTATACAAAGTTCAGTAAATAATTGAATTTATGTCAATATTTTTCTTCAAAGTTCACATCTATTAAAAAAATCCAGGAGTAACTAGTTATTTTAAATGTAGAACTTGGTAATGGATAATTTCATAACTAACTACTCTGTATTTAGTAAAAAGAAACTTTTTTAAGAATAAGAAAAGATTTAATAATCATTAATATATACTACTGCTATCAAGAAGTCTTGTTCTTAAATACATTATATTTATGAATGGTACATAGTATGCATGGGTGATGACCTTTGAAATTAAGAATATTAATATTCCAAAGTGATGCACAGGACTAACTGAAAAAAATAATCTATTAATACCATTATAAAGGTTGTATTCCATTGTTAAAATTTTAATTACATAGTTGTTGTATATATTTATAAACAAATAACTTGACAATTTAATATTGAACTTAATCAACAATTTTTAAGATCTTTTGAATTATTATTCGTTGAAAGGTTCTTTTCATCCATAACAAGTTATTAATGATGTACACATTAATGAACTGCAAACTGAAAAAAAAATAAAAAAGAAGAAACAAAGAACTTTCATGTTGCTTTCAATACCAGGAAAAGCTTTATAGCAGCAAACTGTTATCACTAGACTGTAAAAGTGTACATTTTTAATAATTCGGCCTGTATGTATGCTCAATCATATTACCTTAGCTACACAGGAGATGAAAGACTAAGTTTCTACAAAGTGAAAGTCTTTTGCTAAGCAAAAATAATACTCAAAATATAGAAAACTGCAGTTTGGTTTTTAAGTACATCTTCAAAATTTAATGATTTAATCTACCTAATTCACTGAAGCACAGCCACAAGAACTAAAGAGATAAAAGTATCCTTGTGACCAAATTTCTAGCTAGCCCACTCCCTATAGCCCACAAATAAAGTTACCTTCTAGTCACCTAGATCCAAAAAGCAACCTTAGGGAACTCTAAAAGGTTTTTTTCTCTTCTTAACTTCACCTATTGGTTGGTTTTTTTTCTCCCTCTCTAGTTTCATCACAAAGTCACTGCTTGCAATTTTGAAATAACAGCTTAAACCCCAAAGTCTCCAGAATCAAGTAAGATCAGCTCTATAAAATGCATCCCAATGCAAAAACCACATCTGCTTCCTGGAGTCCCAGGATCACAAGTCTTACCAATCTTCTTGGACGCTTTCTCTGGGTGGTACTTACCTGCTGCTCCCCAGGTTCTGTAGATTTCACCAGATGCTTATCCTTGTACAGAGACCAGAGACCAATATTGGGCAGGAAAATTAAAGCCACCATGAACAACAAAGTCATTTGCAGAAATCTCTTCTGTTTCCTCTTCATTGCAAATGACAACACAGAAGAAAAGTTAAAGGAGAAGGTCCCCTGGCTGCTTCCTGTTGTTTAATACCAAAGTCTTTTTCTTTGCCCTGGGAAGCACCAGAAACTGAAGCTAAAAACTTTTGTTGCGTGCTCAGCACCAATCTGCAGGATTCAGAGGGAGTTGGCCATCTGCAGAACAAACGCACAGTTACTTTCCCCCCAGAAAACTATGACGAAGGCGTCTATCTATTGGCTTAGGAGTAAATGACTTGACTGAGGAAATCATTAAGCATATCGACCTCCATAAGTACAAAGCAATGGAGTATATATGATTGTTTCATAGGCTAATAATAAGTTATGAGAAAGTCAATAGCATGCTAGATACTTTAAGGAAATCAGGGAGTACCTCCTTGCTTAGTGTGGGAGGTTTGAGTCTGGAGGAGCAGGTTAAGAGGACTGCTTGAGAGGAAGTGACTCAGCCCCATCAAGTGTCTGGAGGAAAAGTGTCCGCTTTTGACACTGGAACATCACCTTCCTCATCTCATCTTCCCTGAACATTTCCTCCTGTAGTTCTTGTAAAATAACCCACCTGAACTCAAGCCCAGCTCCTTCGGGAGCCAGCGTGTCTGAGGACTCCACGGGGATCCAGAGACTCAGGATCCCGGGTTGAACTCCTCTTTGGACAGAGGTCCACCAACTCCCGGATCCTCCCGTGCTGTCTAAACACTGCTCTCCAGCAAGCAGCGCCACGCTACCTGGGAACCTGGTGGAAGGGAGGCTACAGATGTCAGCTGAG
The DNA here is from genome assembly GCF_000299155.1 of Elephantulus edwardii. Taxonomy (NCBI): domain Eukaryota; kingdom Metazoa; phylum Chordata; class Mammalia; order Macroscelidea; family Macroscelididae; genus Elephantulus; species Elephantulus edwardii. The sequence goes on along the minus strand of NW_006399768.1, from coordinate 2,268,468 downwards.
TCCAACCTGGAAGTAGAGGCGTTGCGACGTCCCCTCTTGGCACGGTCCTCAGAACGTGATCCTGCTCCAAGTCAGCGTTCTGCCCATCAATCTCTTCCCCTTCCTCTGGTGACGCTCTCACGCTCCACTGTTCATGTTACCATTCTTTTCCGGAAACTGCATGAACCCATAAAAACATCAGGAGCACCTCAAGGGCAGCTGGAAATCTCCCCTCCCCTAAATGAGTCCGAGGGTGGAGAAAGCGAGTCCGCGTTGGACTTGGAGGCGGTCGAGGGAGCCCGGGAGGACGCGCAGAAGGCGAAAGCGCGCCGCGCCTGCTCCCCCGCGCCGGCCCCGCGCTTGCCGCCCCCTGCTCCACGGAGACGTTGGCTGGTGTCTACCACGTGCAGGAGCCCGAGCCCAGGAAGGAGGGCGGGCCGCCTGGGGAGGAGGTGGGCAACCCCTCCCGGCTTCCAGAGCCTATATAAACAATCGTGGTCGCCAAGAAGTGGAGGTCGAAGAAGATGCCAGTGCAGGATTTGGAGCTCCAAAACCAATTGGAGTGCTTTCTTTCTCAGTCAGGTCTTTATGGTTACAAGACAAACCAGTGGGGATACCAGTTCCCTGGCTCATCTCACCCAAAAGGCGCCAGACCAGAGATCCCCAAGGCAAAGGCGCTGGCTGCTTGTGAGTTTCCACACGGTGCTTCCATGGTGCTGGCGGAAGCGCTGTGAGTCCGGGAGTGGAGAGGAGAGGAGGAGAGGTGGAGACGGACAGAGACAGGGTCGGTCCCGCCAGGAAGGACACACAGGAGATGAGGCTGGCAGCTCAGGCCAGGTACGTGATGGGGATGAAGGAGAAGAGGATTCCAAAGTGAGCAGGGTTGAGGCTCAGGGTGCTGGCAGTAGCTTCAGAAGGCACAAACGCCAAGAGCTGGGGCGGCTTTAACGTGTCTGCAAAACACTCGGGTCCTGAATGAGAGCTGGCAGTGCCACCCGCTCCTCCCCCGCACAGCATGCCTGCACTCCAGGCCCTAGTCACTGCAAAGCTACCTGTCCTCCAGCTCACTTCCCTTGGTGCCTGAAAACTGGGGATCTGGGTTATGTCTCCAGCATTTGGGAATGCTATCTCCCAGACATAGGGATACACTACCACCTCTGACCACAAACAGAAACCTGTGGCAGCCTCTCCAAGGAACCAGCGTGCCTACTCCTGGTACTCTAAAGCTCTTTACTCCTGAACGGATAGGGACTTGGATGAGGCGTGCCTGCATGCCTGTCAAAAGCAAGAATACAGTAGTCTTTGTTGGCGCCTTGGTTAAGCTGTTGTCTGCTAAGGAAAGGAATAACCCTCTTCACTGGAGAAAAATACTCTTCTCTCTTTTGATAAAGACGTCGGACAGTTCTGCTAGGTCCTGCAAAGTAGCTATAAGTTATAGTAACCCCTCCTTAATTTTTTTTTTAATCACCAAAAATAAATGTCTATGGTTATTTCTTTGTTACAGCCTACAGATAGAGGATGCTTTGATGCTCAGGAAAGGAAAGCTGTGGCTGCCAGTATGTCATGGCATTTTCCCCTCTCTTCTTTCCCTACCTTTCAGTCTCTTCTTTTTTATCTCTCTCTCCTTCTTCTTCCCCCTTCCTTTTCTCTTTTTTCCAGTCTTACTTGGTATACCATATAAGTTGTGTTTCATGTCTTCAGAGTACTATTTTAAAATAGAGCTGATATATAAAACAACTGAATGGAAAAACCCTTGTGTTGTAAAATATGCTTCTTGAATCACTGCACTTCAAAGCAGAATATATAAATATATTTAATAAACATTGTATCCTTTTTATAAAAATTGATTTATACTTAAAATCCACACAAGTGCAACTTCAGAATCAAGAGCAAGGGACTTCCAAGCGTACACACTCACTGCCTTTGCCTTTTACCTAGATAGTAATATTTTTTTTAGCCTCCCTTCTCTCTCTCTCTCTCTCTCAGCAAACACAATTCTAAAACATTAAATACAACTTTTAGGGAGACTCACAACAGAGAAAAGTTTCCTGGCACAATTGATCCTGAGAGACAGGAATTTGGAGAATTATTTAAGCATACTCCATATTTTTTGTCTCATGAACATTATTTTTTAAATTAACAATTTTTAACCATCTTATTAAAACAACTCTAGAATGTGCACTTGGGATTTTTTTTAAATCACTCATATTTAAATATTATCAATTTTTACCTGTCTGAAGAAGAAAAGTCTGGATCAGAATGGCCATATTCCTATGTAATAATAATAAAACAGTCATGCAGGCAGGGAACAATATCAGAATGAATGCAGGTAGGACCTACTATTTCCTCCATCAAGTGTGTACAGTATTCATGGTAGAAACAGGAAGGAGAAAATTTGTCTGATGTTCACTTCTGCTTTTATAATGTAGTTCCAGAGATTCATGTTAATGTCTTCCTACTAGTATAATGCTTTTTCTTTTTTATTTAGATATTATTTTTCTTGAGTCTAGCCTTTTCTAATCTTACATGTAATTTACCTATAAGATAATTGTTGTAACTCAAAAAATTGCTAATTTAGTTCATGTTTGTTATAAAAAATTCCCAAATTAGTTACTTTCCTTATTTAGGTACTCTAACTGCAATAAAAATATTTTTATTAAACAATGTGTTCTGTTAAATTGTGTATTAATAATATTAGTAAAATGATTTCTTCTATCTTTTCAACACCCTCCCCTGTCTTCTACTGTGATGAACTGAAAACCTCAAGTAACTGGAGTCCTTTATCTTGCTTCTGTGAGGGCTAGACTATTTTGTATTCCTCTTCTTAAAACCTAGGTTCTTGGGGCTCTTAGGTCTGAAAACAACAAACAAATCTGTTTTTGAGGGAGTGTAACCAGGTCACCACACAGAGGCATAGATAATGAAATATGGCCCTACATACTTTGGGCATATTGTCAGAAGAGATCAGTCCTTGGAAGAAGACAACATTCTGGCTAAAGAAGAGGTTCAATGAAAGAGAGGAAAGTATTTCTGAAGGTGATGGATTGACAGAGTGACTGCAACAATGGGTTTGAGCATGAGATCTTGAAGATAGAGCAAGTTTCAGATCTGCTGTTCACAGGGTTGCTACGAGTTGATCATGCAGACAGTTATCAGTAACTAAGAAACACCTCAATTCCATAAAAAGATGACCCTGAGTAGAGAGAAAACACGAACTCAAGCGTTCCAGATAATAATTACTCCAACTTCCATTCATTTGTGGTGCCATCTTGATCAGCCCAATTTAAATCTCTGATGATTGAAGCCCCAGCCTATATCACATGAAGAAGAATTTCTTGACAGAATCCAACCAAAGAGAGCCCTATAATCATCATAGGACTAGTGTAGATAAAACTTAGAATGAGAAAGTTAGGTAAATTTTATTGACTATTCTATAAAAGAACTCACAAATAATGTGCATCTAATCTGCTATAAATATTCAAAATCATAAAAGTACAAATCCGTAAGGGCTAACCAGATTGAGAGAAGCCCTGGTTAAGACCCTGGTTGCTAATGGAGAGACTAAGAGTTCAAATACACTCACTTATTTCATAAGAGAAGGACCTGATGATCTCCTTCTGTCAAGATTATAACCAAAATAAACCTATGGAGCAGTTCTACTCTATCTCTGCAGATGGTTATGAGTTTTAAATTTATATAAACTTCAAAGCATCTAACAACCAGATTAGGTAGTGGAAGATATGGAGATTAGTAAGGAGTGTAATATCAGATAAATCAATTGCTGCTAAAATATTATGTTGGTTTCCTTTTAGTTAAAAGCAGTGGATTATACACACACACACACACACACACACTAAATGGGACATAATTGGAAAGTATTCACTCATATTTACATGTAATAATTTTAAGTCAATGAGCTTAAAACTTAACATCTAAAAAGGTAGAAGTTTATGAAAGACTAGTGTTCTTTTTAAACCAAAGAAATATCATCAGTAATATTTTTAAAATGTATGCTTTTTCTATTTCCAGAGTAAGTATTGTTCGTTTTTTTTTTTAATTTAATAAAAAATTTCAGCCAAGATCCATCTAACATTAGCAACAATAACCCTAGTACCACAACCCCCTTATAGCCAGCCTACACTTCTGGCAGTTCTCTGTCAACAGAGGAATGGTTATCTGTGTTATATTGATTACGCAAAGGCGTTTGACAGCTTGGATCACAACAAACTGTGGCTGATTCTGAGAAGATCAAGGACTGCAGCCTTCAATATGGATTGAGGCTCAGTATCAAGAAGACAAAGATTCTCACCACTAGGCCAATTAGCAGCATCAGAAATGGTGAAGAGATTGAGATTGAGATTGTTAACAGCTTTAGTTTGCTTGGATCCCTAGTCAACACTCTTGGCACCAGCAGCCAGGAAGTTTAAAAATGTATTGCAATGGGAAAGTTTGCTGTTAGGGACCTCTCCAAAGTACTGAAGAGTAATGATGTCACTGTGGAGACTAAGGTGCATCTGATACAGGCCATGGTCTTTGCAATCATTTGTTGTGCATCAGAGAGCCGTACAATGACTAGGTATGATAGAAGGAGAACTGATGTCTTTGAGCTGTGGTGTTGGAAAAGAGTATTGAATATACCCTGGACTCTAATAAAATGAAGAAGTTCATCCTGGAGAGGGGTTACTCCTTGGAGGCAAGGATTCTGAAGCTTCATCTGACCTACTTTGGACATGTTGCAAGGAGGGACCAGTCCTTGGAGAAGGATATCGTGTTTGGGAGGGTGAAGGGACAGCACAGGAGAGGAATACCCTTTATGAAGTGGACTGATTCAGTAAGTGGGATAATGGGGGTAGGTGTTTCAGAGACAGTGAGATTGGCACAGGATAAAGCAGGGTTTATGACTGTTGTACATAAGGTCACTATGAGTCATAGATAATTCTGTGGCACATAACAACAATAAAAAGTTTGTGGGCTTTTTTATGTTAATGTATATATAATTCATATTGAAAGACTGGAATCTTTGACTTTCATCAGTAAGCACTTCAAGTTCTTTTTATTTTGGGGATAAATGTAGAAAATATTGACATTGCCAAGGGTTTTATTTTACTTATATTAACAATCTATACATACAGAAACATTTGTTAAGAAATTAATGTCCTTGGAACATCACAGCATCCTACAAGTCAATGGAATAAAGCACAGGAGTGGTAGAAAAAAAATCAGGATTCTTAATTAACTAAAAACTTAAAAGTGTAAATTTGTCAGTTCTAGCCACATCTTGAGGTACATATATATCATTTCAATAAGCATTCATTTAATACATCGCCTGATGATAAAAAGGAACGTGGAGAAAAATAAGATGGGAAGATGAATCAGTAATGACCTAAGGTAGAATTGTGCCATATCAAATAAAGTATACTAGAAAGTATTTACTAAGTAGGTAACATTTGAACATATAGCCAAAGGGATATTGAATACTATAAAAAATGGAATCCTAAATATTAGGAAGCAGTAAGCTGGAAGTTGACCTCAGGAACGCAGTGGGAAGTGTGACCAGGAGACCATAGGATGAGGAGCCAGGTTAGATAATAAAGTCTAAGGTAGAAATCTTGGCTTTTAGATAAAATAAGAAGGGAAGTTACTACAGAGATGTTACCGGAGACTAACTTAATCAGGTTTACGTTATAACAAAATCATCCTGGCTACTGTGTTAAAAATAGATTATAGAGTAAAAAGGAAGAAGTAGATACGTTGCAATCATCTAGAGATAAGGAGGGCTTGCATCAAAGTGAGATTAGTAGAAATAAAGATATAGGGTAACGTTGAGGATATATTTCAACTATATAATTGGATTGACTTTTCTTAGATTGCATATGTGAAGTAAAGGAAGAGGCGATGTTTCATAGTTTTTTTTTCCTCTGAACACTTTGTAATTGGATATGTAGCTGAGATGAGAAGACTTTGGGAGAAACGAATTTGAGTTGGAAAACTGGGTATTTATTTAGTTGGCTTGGTTAACAGAGAAAATAGGGAGGTCTGGTAATCTAGGGGGCAAGGAGTTGTGCTACCAATCCAAAGGGGTGTTGTTGTAATCTACCAGCTGCTGCACAGGAGAAAGATGGGATATTTCATCTTTGAGATTTACAGTGAGAAAACTCACTGAAGGATTAGCTATGAGTCTGTTTTGACTTGATGGCAATGAGTTGAGTTGTTGAATAAAATTAGAAATTAGACATTTTTATATGAGATTTTGAAACTTAGTAAGAGTAAAGGAGGGCATGGGATCTTTACTAGATGTATAGATTTTGAAGTTATAAGGGTATTTAAAACCATAAATTAAAATGAGATCACAAAGTAAGCGAAGATTGATGTGCATAGACAAAGGCACTCCAGTATTAAGATCTGAGAAGAAAGAGAAATCAGTAAAAGATATTGAGAAGTAGTAGTCAGGTTGGTTCAAGGAAAACCAGGAGAGTCAAATGAAGTTATCTCAAAGAGGAGAAAGTGATAAACTGTATAAAAGAAAATAAGATTATGAAGATGGAGGAGGGAAAAAATCACTGAATTTAGCAATTGTAAAATTTCCTTATCTTATTAGGAAAGAGAAAATTTAGCAACAAAAAGTGCAACACAAAATAGCACTTTCAGATACTAGAAGAGATGACCCATTAATTAAAATAATTCTATTAAGCACCTAAAGGCCAAAGCAAAAATGTAGTTAATTTTGTACTATACAAGCATATTTATCTCTAAAGACAATTATAAAAAGATTTTGAATATAACCAGTTTATGAGAATTTAAAATATTTTCTTTCTGCTCTTGGGCCAGCCTTTAGTAGTGTTTGGTGAAACATTCTTCTAGGTCATGTACTGGTATGTCCACTTGCTGTACAGAAGTCACTCTTGGTTTCTGTGAAGCCGAACACTATGATGGTGATGAGTCAAATGCAAGAATAGTTACCCATGCTGGACAGTGTTTGGTGGAGCTCCCCGATTAAAACAAGTTTGGCAGCAGGAGTGGCATCCACTTCCATAATAGCTTGCCTCTGGAAACCCTATGAACCTGGAGAAAGGATAGAAGTTATACAGGTGTCTAGGACTTTCGTTCATAGGGTTGCTATGAGTCGCCTGCAACTCAATGGCATTCAACAACAACAACAACGTGAAGTCAAGATTCAATGGATTTTAAACACACACAACAAACTATGGCTGACTCTGAAAAAAATGGGAATCCCAGAACACTTGATTGTGCTTATGTGAAACCTATACTTCAGCCAGGAGGGAGTTGTCAGAACAGACAGAGCAAGGAAATGGTTCAAAATTATATTAAGGATGTCTCCTGTCTCCGTATCTTTTCAATCTATATGCAGAAGAGATTATCCGGGAGGATGGGCTCTATGAGGAGAAGTGTGGCATTGAGATTGAAGGTAGACTAATCAACAATCTGTGTTATACAGTTGACATAAACCTGCTTGTTGAAACTGAGGAGGACCTGAAGTATGTGCTCCTGAAGGTCAAGGACTGAAGCTTTCAGTATGGATTGAAGCGCAACAGCAAATATTATGCTAAGTGAAATATCTCAGTCATAAAAGGACAAGTACTGCATAGTGCCACTGTTGTAAAGTGGGATTGACATCAGAAACTAAGAGGCAATAAATGATGTATACTACATCGAAACAGATGAGGGAGAGAACTGTTTGGGAAGACTATATGATTAGGTATTATTATTGTCTTGACAAGAATCCAGAATGAAATCTACACAGTGACATGGACTGGGAGGGGGGATTGTATAACAATTAAAGAATTTTTTACTTATTTATTCTTTTTTTTTTTTCAAAGAAAAAAGCGAACTGCAGGATGGGGGGGAGGGAGGAAAGTGTGCAACAATGAATGAATGGAAATCCAAAAAGAAAAAAAGAAATTTAAAAAAAGAAAAAGAAAACAAAGATTCTCACCACTGAGCCGATTGATAGCATCATGATAGATGGTGAAGAGATTGAGATTGTTGACAGCTTCAGTTTCCTTGGCTCTACAATCAACACTCTTGGTACCAACAATCAAGAAATTACAAGATTAATTACATTGAGAGGGTCTATTTGTCAGAGACTTCTCCAAAATGCTGAAGAGTAATAATGTCAGCCTGGAGACTAAGGGACACCCAATAGAAGCCATGGTCTTTGCAATTACTTGCTATGCATCGTAGAGCTAGACAATGACTAGAAATGATAGAAGGAGAGTTGATGCCTTTGAGCTGTGGTGCTGGAGTATTGACTATATCATAGACTGCTAGGAGAACAAACAAGTTCATCTTGGAGAGGGTGAAGCCAGGCTGCTCCTTGGAGGCAAGGATTCTGAAGCTTTGTCTGACATACTTTGAACATGTTGCAAGGAGGATCAGCCCTTGGAGAGGAATGTCATGCTTGGGAGAGTGCAGGGACAGAGCAAGGGAGGAAGACCCTCAATGAGATGGATTGATTCAGTGACTAGGGTAAAGGGGGTAGGTGTGTCAGAGACAATAAGATTGGCACAGAATAGAGCAGGGTTTAGGGCTGTTGTACATTAGGGTCGCTATGAGTCTCAGGCAACTTGACAGCACATAACAACATCTGAACATATCTGAACTTCTATCCTATCCTGTGCCATCCTCACACTTCCTATCACAGGAAAGCTCATTGTGGCAATCACTGTGTCACCCATTGTGGATACATTTTAGTAGAGCTCCCAGATTAAGACAAAAGGCAGGATTAGCCTTTCACTTTTTAAATGACAGTCCTCTGGAAACCCTATGAACAGAATAGGAAACACTATGTGTAAGCCTCTCAAATCTTCAGAGGTTTTGTTTGAAGAGGCTAAAATAGCTGCGGTAATGATGTTGCCTTGTACTTGTTTGCTGAAATGGAGTGTTTATATTTATTCATCCCTTAATGTGATCAACAGATTTGAAATAAAAGCAATTTACTTGGGTTTCCCCCCCTTTTTTTTTCTTTTCTTAGTCTAGAATATGTGTAAAAAACACCTTTTGAAGCAGGAACTATCAAGTCTAAAAGCAAATGATGATTCCATGATTATTTTTTCTGGTCTGGGGAAAAAACTTTAATTCTAAGTATTTAGCATCTTGTTAGTAAAGTTTAACATTAACAGTGTTCCATGAGCAGCCTTTTAGTGTAAGACATTACCTAATTTTAATAAAACAAAACCAGAAAAGCATGAATTCATTAAAAATAATAATTGTTGCTAAGTGTCATCCAGTTTTTTCTTGCTCATGACAACTACATGCATAACTTTGCCTTCACAAGTGTTGCTACATTTGAGTCCACTGTTGCAGCCACTGTGTGAATCCATCTCAATGAGAATCTCTTTGTTGATCCTCTGCTTTACAAATTTCTCCAGAAAGCGGTCCTTACTGAAAACGTATCCAAAGAAAGCAAGGTGGAATCTCTCATTCTTTCCATGCTTATGCATTATTCTGCATGTTTAGAAACTGATAAAAATTTTACTTCCATTTCCGACTTAAATTCTTACAATACTTTTGTATTATCTTTACTTTTAGTAAGAATTCTGGTTCAACAGCACTAGAAACTTCAGGATAAAGGGCGGCTGTCTGCTTCCACTGCAATTTACAGCTTCAGAAACTTAGTGGAGGATCAACTTAATGACAGTGGCTTTAGGGTTTTGTTTCAATAAGACTTTTCCCTGTTTTAAAGATAACTAAGGTGCATTGCCATGGGAAAGTTTGCTGTTAGGGAACTCTCCAAAGTACTGAAGAACAATGGTGTCTCTCTGGAGACTAAGGTGCGTCTGACACAGGCCATGGTCTTTGCAATCACCTGTTATGCATCAGAGAGTTGGACAATGACCAAGGAGGACAGAAGGAGAATTGATACCTTTGATCTGTGGTGCTGGAGAAGAGTATTGAGAATACCATGGACTGCTAGGAAACAAACAGATTCATCCTGCGAAGGGTTAAACCAGGTGGCTCCTTGGAGGCAAGGATTCTGAGGCTTCATCTAACGTACTTTGGACATGTTGTAAGGAGAGACCAGTCCTTGGAGAAGGACATCATGCTTGGGAGGGTGAGGGTACAGCGCAAGAGGGGAAGGCCCTCTATGAGGTGGATTGATTCAGTGACTGGGTTATTCGGGGTGGGAGTGTCAGAGACAGTGCAATTGGCACAGGACAGAGCAGAGTTTAAGGTTGTTGTACATAGGTTTGCTATGAGTCACAAGGGCCTTGACAGCACATAACAACAACAACAAGGCTTTAAAAATTCAAGGGACTTAAAAATAATTACCATTAATCTGTGTCAAATGTAGAATTTGCATGCTTATCTCTCTGAGTCTAACACATTGAGTCACTATATGAAAAGAAAAGTATGAAAATTTTGGGAAAATTAGTGAGAATTTAGGTATTAAATGTTCTGAGAATGTCAGAATAAAGTAAAGATCAATTTTATTTAGTTGCTTCTCATATCTTCTAAGTAAAGAACAAATTATTAGATCCCAAAAGTTAAAAAGGAAACATACTGCATGACAGGTTTCCCTGCATTTTGTAGATGGCATTTCTATCTGGGAAATCCGTCAAACAATACAATCAGTTTTGGGGAGGGCAAAGAAAATTAGTTCTGGAAGTCCTAAATATCTAGAAGTAGGCTTGCCATTCAGGATCTATAACTAGGCTAATGCTATAAAATGTATCACTGATGGGAAAAGATAGTATCTAGAATTTGTGACAAGACTCAATGACAGCAATTAGGAGCCTAAGAAATGGTGATCAAGGCTCAAATCCTATGAGAACAAGTTCTGTGTAACCCACTGGGTAAGTAATTTTGAGGACCAGAGGTACTTCCCAAGAGCGAAGAAATCTAGAATAGTAGCGGAGAGAGATAATAAATAGCTATTGTGATTTTAAGATTAATAGCAGCTAAATAGGTTCAGATTTGAATTAGTAACATTCCTTATATTGTAAGAGAAAATGAATAACAGGAATCTTTCATTGGCTTTAAAGTTTTTCTTACTCATGAAACCAAATATAGATCTTAAATAGTCTGACCCAAACTGTAAAAGTTTGTTAAAAAATGTTCTGGAGGAATGCAATTTTTAAAATCCTAATAGAAATGTATAATTGCCTAACTATTACCTCCCAATTTAAATCTCAAAAATCGTTAGGGCTGCAAGTAGTTGAAGGGTCAAATTATTAGTATCCAGGCTATAAGTAACCTTATCAGTTAACCTCAGCAAAGAAGAAAAGGAGTGTTCAAGCAATCTCTTTAAGATTGGCAAATGTTTAATCTATGTTTCTCACTCCTTTTCACTTTATAATCTTCATTTTACCTAGTTTCTTTAAGTCATCTGTTTTTTCCTGCAATCAAAATTGTTCTTCTATATGTATATAGAATTGCTTCTTGGATTAGATCTTATGTTCACATTTTTGTGATAGTAGTATCAAAGATTTATTATTCAAAATGTCTTTCTTAGCCATTGATAAACTTTATTTTGTCCTGAAGTGTATATTGTATTAAGAAGATAGGATTAGTGGGATACAAGCCCTGCTACTGTTGTTAGATCCCATCTAGTAGACTACAACTCATAGCAAGCCTGTGGATTACTGATTTGAATAGTGTCCTGTCCTGTACCATTCTCACATTCTCTGACACACTCAAGTCCGCTGCTTCATTCACTATCAACCCACCTGGTTGAGGGTCTTCCTCTTCATTGCCATCTCTGCATCTTCTCAAGTATGATGTCCCTCTCCAAAGAATAAATTCTCCTAGCAATGTGTCCAAAGCACGTGAGCCAGAGCTTCATATTTGCCTCCAAAAGGCACTCTGGCACCTTGTCCAAGACATCCCTGTTTGTTCTTTTGGCAGTCGATAGGATAGTCAGCACTCTTCTCTAACACTACAGCTTAAAGAGGCTTATAAAAGACCATGAGAGCTAAATGCTACCTCTCTTTTGGGGACACTTGCTTTCCAGCTACACTGCAACTGATAGTCTACAATGCTCACCAGATTCCGCAAAACTTACCTGCATACCTATAGACATGTGAATCATTCCCCTGATGGGTCTATGTCTCTGTGAAAACTTTCAATGAACCAATGAACCCTGATCTAAGAAGGCTCTACTGGAAATCCTAGAGTTATATAGCAAATCAGATATTTGGGACATTGTTGACTCTACTTCGTGTAACTGGTCTGCTACTAATCTTAGCCAAAGGCGTAAGAGTACAGTGAGCTTTGATTATTTTTAGTAGCTAGAAACCAATCCAAGAAGTCATTTCTCAGAGAAATTTAACTCACAGAAGTAATGAATGTAGAGTAACGGATGCTATGGTATGCTATCCAGATAATATTTTCTATGTATTTTTCACTTTTCCAACTCTCAGAAGTGTTGGCTACTGATATATACCACTCAATCCCTCTGGGAATTGTGTCTTGTAAAGGAGTCTGTCTCTTGTAAGTTTACTCACCAACACCATCACCACCAGTACTTTTACCCCAGAAGGTAACTTGTAGTCAACAGCTGAGTGGCAGAAGCATACAAAGGTCCAATTATAAACAAAATTTGAATACAAAGGGTTAGCACAGTTCTCATAACTTCAGAGGATTTACAGAAACATGTATCCCCTGCATCAAAATTCAATTTACTCTGCCTCTTTCCCTCATTCTTACTGATGTTGTCCTCTGTAAAACCCTACTAAGCCATCTGAACATAGGCCTTATTGTCTACATAGAGTTCTTACCTATGAAATATATTGAGCTCACAGTGTGGAATCATTTGTTATTCACTCATATTTTCTTTAAATTGCAAGCATATATTAGGCAGTATTATGAAATTGCTTTGAAGACATTTTCTTAAAATGACTTAAGGACTTTTTATAGTCCCTGTTTAATTAACATTGATAACATACTTTATAGAAAGGATTACTTGGGGAGGAATAAAAACAATATATTCAACAGCTATATGATTGCTTTTAATGCCAAAACATTAAACTAAAATCCCCTTAATATTAAGTCTATAATATTAAAACCTCATATGTTACCATTAAATCAGCAGTTGAATGATCGGTCTCTCTTTCACTATTCCAGGGTTCCAAACTAGTTCTTTAAGAACTGGTGTGACAAGAATCATCCGAATATCTTGTTAAAATGCAAAATCTAATTTGGTGTATCTGAGGTGGAAATACAAATTATTAGCTGGGGCAGACCGCAAGGAACAAGTTCAAAGCCCTGCAATATATGCTGAGATTAATATGACAAAATGCAAGCCAGAAACATGTGATCATAATGCTTAAAATGAACGTGTCCATTTTGGATCCACAGTAAGTGTAAGTTACATCAAATAACAAATAGAACTATGTTACTTTCATGTTTAAATTTTCTTTGTAACTTTACTTTTAGCTGTCTAAGATATATCTTGTCAAGATAATGACCCATAGGTCTGTCATTCACCTGTCATGTTACCAGGTGGACTTAAGAAAACTGACAGTTTTCATGAATAACAATGATACATTCAACGATGTCTCTAGGAAGAGGCATTTTATTGATGTCAAAGGGACAAGAGCTTTTTACCTTTTCCCCTTTTGCATCCTCACGTAAATGGTCTTATGCTCACTTGCCTTCATCACGCTATCAAGGGATATCAGAATTAAACAAGAGATCTGTATGCATCTCAGTGTGAACTTCCTGGAATATTTTACATTCTACTGTTACACAACCACTCATAACAATTCACGAAATGATAGATGTGCTTTGGAGAATGGTATTTACACACTGGCTAAATCTTCAGACTCTGGTTTTCTAAAATATTTCAAAACAATAATATAAAAGGTGAATATATGAAGCCCTAACTTTATCCTTTAAGTCTCTGTAGGTAAATCAGAATCTTGATATTTAATATGAAGAAATGCTCAAAATCCCTAGCCCTAAGAGAGATGCAAATTAAAACAACTATGAGATATCATCTCACACCAGTCAAAATAGCAAAATTTAACAGAAAATCAAGCAACAAATGCTGGCGAGGTTG